>NC_038048.1:15425372-15725372 GCF_002211085.1 Panicum hallii
GCTCGCGGGTACTGGTCCTCGGACTCTTGCTGCAGTACTTCTCGTCGACGGGTTCTCCCTCGGTCACTTCGTGATCTACGGCGCACACAAATAAACATTCCATAAAGAAGAGAAATAAAGGTTTTATCTACAAGCCCGAATCAAGAATAACTTAAGAAACAATGGTAGAAAGAATATTTGGAGTTTCTTGATGGCGTGGCCGACATTATGTTAGAAATGGCATGGTAAAGTTTCGGGGCAAACGGAAGGTTTTGGCGCATAAAATAATAGGCCGAGCGGGTTAGGGAGCGAATAAGGATCCAGGGGTCCATTTGTAATTACTGGGAGGGGAGGGCTTGATTAGAATTTTTGGGAATACCTAGGGTACTCTGAAAAGGGTAGGGTTTAATCGTAATTATTTTGTGTAGTGGAAGGGTTTATTTCTAAATAGAGTGAACATGGGGTCTATTTGAAAGAGGGAGTAAAGAGAGGGAGAGCTCTTAATGGAATAGGCAGAAGGGCAGGGGGCTCAGGGCAAATTTGCCCTTCTTCCTCCTCCCGTTACCAGGAACAGAGGAGGGGAGAGGAGCCGGCGGCGGCGCCGATTCCGGCGCTCCGGCACGGCGGCGGCCGGGCAGGGGCAAAACGGAGAGGGGAGCAAGGGGAACCTATTCCTCTACTCACCACGAGCTGGGGTGGCGCGAGCGGCCTGCCCACGAGGGCCAGCGGCGGGCGGAGGGCCTTGCGGCGGCAGCGGTGTAGGGCCGGGGAGGGGGAGCTAGGGGCGACGGTGGAGGTGGTGGTGGTGGCGGGGCGCGTGGGGGTATTTATAGGCCGGCGAGGCGGGAAGGAGGGGGCGCGGTGGAGGCCGGTGAGCTCGGAGGCGGCCAGTAATGGCGGTGGGGCGCGGTGGCGTGGGTCGCTGCGCAGGCGGTGGCGCGTAGCGGGGAGGGGCGGCCTGGGGGATGCGCTGCACAGGGGGAGGCGGCCAGCCGAGGCGACGCGCGGCGGCCAGCTCTGCCGCCGCGGTACGCCGGGGCAAGCGCGAGCGCCGAGGCGGCAAGGGGTACGATGCGCGCAGAGGAGGGCCAAGTTAGGCAGCTCCTGTGGAGTCGCCAAGGGTGGTGGCCGGGCGCTCGGCGTCGAGCTCTGCTCGGCGTTGTGCTGCGCGTGCAGGGGAACGAGGGAAGGAGCAGGAAAGAGAAGGAGAAAGGGAAAAAGAAAAGGGGGAAAAGAGGAACAGGGGAGAAAGGAAGGAGAGGGGGGCTACGTCGGCGGAATTCGCGGCGACGGTCACGAGCGCGGGGTTGAGCACGCGGCACGGCGCGTGGGTCGAGGAACAGAGAAAGGATGGCGGTTAATTTTTGGATGTCAGACGGCGACGTCGGGAAATGTTTTGGGCGATTAAGAGCTCGGACGGTAGGGTTTTAGGAGCGATCGAGCTTGATGACGAAAAGTTTTGAAAATTATTTTTAGCGAGTGATTTGTACTGTAATTTAAATAGGTAAAAACATGGGCGTTACAAACCTACCCCACTTAAAATGAATCTCGTCCTCGAGATTCGGCTGGTTCCTAAATAGATGGGGAAACTCTTTCTTAAGGGCATCTTCGCGTTCCCATGTAGCTTCTTCCACCCCATGTCTGCTCCACTGAACTCTGCAAATCCGTACTTCAGAGTTTCTGTCCTTTTTATGACAGTGTCCAAAATCTTGACAGGCACTTCCTGGTACGAAGATCTGTTTGTAAAGCTATCTCTTCTTCCGGCACCCGTTCCTCTCGGGTACCCTCAGGCATCTTCTCAGTTGGGATACATGGAATACTGGGTGTATGTCAGCCATTCCTTCTGGTAGCTCTAGACGGTATGCCACAGCTCCAATTTTCTTCAGTATTCGGTACGGTCCAACGTACCGAGGGGCTAGTTTCCCACGTACCTGAAATCTTCGAGTCCCTCGAATAGGTGAAACCTTGAGATAGACGAAGTCTCCGGATTGAAACTTACTTCTCGTCTCTTTCTGTCTGAGTAACTCTTCTGTCGCGATTGGGCGGCCTTCAGTTTCTCTCTAATTTTCCACTCTTCTTCCGCTCCTTCTGACCACATCAGGGGGTTCTGCACTTTCTCCCATAGAGAGCTTCAAATGGGACATGCCCAAGCTTGCTTGATAACCGTTGTTGTATGAAAACTCAGCATACGGTAAGCTTTGTTCCCAATCCTTGCCATAAGTAAGGACACATGCTCTCAGCATATCCTCCATAATCTGGTTCACCCTTTCTGTTTGACCATCGGTCTGCGGGTGATAAGCCGAACTGAAGTCCAACTTGGTGCCCATGGCCTTATGCAAACTTTCCAAAACCTAGAGGTGAATTGGGTTCCACTATCCGAAACAATTCTGCTAGGCACGCCATGCAGCTTCACTATGTTGTCCATATAGAGTCGGGCTAGCTTTTCACCACCATAATTGGTCCGTACAGGTAGGAAGTGAGCGACTTTTGTGAGCCGGTCCACTATTACCCATATGGAGTCATGTCCTTTCTGTGTCTTGGGTAAACCTACTACAAAATCCATTCCTATCTCATCCCATTTCCAAACCGGGATGGGTAAGGGTTGCAGCAGTCCTGCTGGCCTCTGATGTTCGGCCTTGATTCTTTGACAAGTATCACAATGGGCGACGAACCTTGCAATGTCCGCCTTCATTCCATTCCACCAATACCTTTGTCTTATATCCACATACATCTTGGTGGATCCTGGGTGGATGGAATATGCTGAGTTGTGGGCCTCATCCATAATAATCTGTCGGAAGTCTTCTTCCTTGGGTACGCAAATTCTATCTTTGTACTATAAGGTTCCTTTGTCATCCACTCTAAAATCCGGTGCCTTGTTTTCTCCAGTATGCATGCGGATCCTCATCAAGTTCTTATCTGAACTTTGAGCCCTTCTGATCTTGTCCTCCAAAGTGGGTTGAACACTCAACTTGCGACTGGAACCCTGGGGGACGATGTGCATATTTAATCGTGCCACTTCTTCTTATAGGTGGGCATCCTTAGGTCCATAAGATTTCCGGCTTAAGGCATCTGCTACCACGTTTGCTTTACCAGGATGGTAATGAATTACCACATTATAATCCTTAACTAGTTCTAACCACCTTCTTTGCCTTAAGTTCAAATCTGGCTGGGTGAAGATGTACTTTAAGCTCTTATGGTCTGTGTAGATCTCACACCTATTCCCAATCACATGGTGTCTCCAAATCTTGAGGGCATGTACTACCGCTGCAAACTCCAAGTCATGGGTTGGATAATTCTGCTCATGAGGCTTGAGTTGTCGGGAAGCATATGCCACTACCTTCCCACCTTGCATAAGGACACATCCTAATCCTTGACGGGATGCATCACAATAAATGACAAAGTCCCGTTGAATGTCTGGCAAGGTTAGTACCGGGGCGGTTGTCAGCCTCCCTTTTAACTCCTGGAAGCTTCTCTCACATGACTCGGTCCAGGTGAACTTCTTCTCTTTCCTGAGTAGCTCCGTCATGGGTCAGGCTATCTTGGAGAACCCTTCAATAAATCTCCGGTAATATCCGGCTAAACCGAGAAAGCTCCTGATTTCACTAACATTGGTTGGTTGCTGCCAATTGGAGACCGCTTCAACTTTTTCGGGGTCCACTGCCACTCCTTCCGCAGTCAAGATATGACCGAGAAATGCTACTTTCTCAAGCCAAAATTCACACTTGCTGAACTTGGCGTATAGCTTGTGCGCTCTCAACTTTCCCAAAACCACTCGTAGGTGCTGCTCATGTTCTTCAACACTCTTAGAGTAAATAAGTATGTCGTCAATGAAAACTACAATAAACTTATCTAACTCTTCCATAAACACCTTATTCATGAGTTTCATGAAATAAGCGGGTGCATTGGTGAGTCCAAAGGACATCACCGTAAACTCATATTGCCCATAGCGGGTGACAAGGGCCGTCTTCAGAATATCACTTTCCTTAATCTTGAGCTGGTGATACCCTGACCTTAAGTCTATCTTGGAGAAATGCTTGGCTCCCTTCAGTTGATCAAAGAGGTCATCAATTCTAGGGAGGGGGTATTTGTTCTTGATGGTGACTTCATTCAGTGTACGGTAATCCACACACATCCTCAAGCTCCCGTCCTTCTTCTTGACGAACAAGACCGGAGCTCCCCATGGTGATAAACTTGGTCTAATGAAACCACTCTGTTGTAACTCTTCCAGTTGCTTCTTTAGTTCTGCCAATTTAGAGGCTGCCATCCTATACGGTCTCTTAGCTATAGGAGAGGTCCCAGGGACAAGGTCAATGACGAACTCTATATCCCTATCTGGCGGCATTCCCGGGAGTTCTTTCGGGAAACACCTAAGTATTCATTTATTACTGGAACTTCTTCCAAGCATTTAGCTTCCATACTAAAAACCATTGGGTCCGGTCCACTTCCCCGAGTATGGCAGGTTACTTGTACTCCTTCGGGGTTGGTTAGGTGTACCACCTTGTCAGCACAACTTATAAGGCCATTGTGCAGGCTTAGCCAATCCATTCCAAGGATCACATCTATACCTTTAGACTTTAGTACTACTAGGTCTGCTAGGAACTCTACCCCACTTAAAATGATCCTTACCCAAGAACAACCCAGTCGGCACCTAATGCCACCTCCAGGCGTTCGGGTTAATAGGGGTGTTTTTAGTAGTACTGTAGGTATATTGTGCTTTTCCACAAAACTTGAGGATACGAACGAATGTGATGCTCCAGAATCAAATAATATTGTTGCCAAAACTGAGCTGACTAGGAACTCACCGAGCACTACGCCCTGAGCGTCCTGAGCCTCTTGCGTGTTGATGCGGTTGATGCGGGCCCGTCCGAAGGACTGCTGGGGCGGCCCCATCTGTTGGTTGTTGTTGCCGATATTGTTATTGCGGATGGGTACACGGTTTCCTCCTGATAAAGCTGGCCTTGGTCCATTCACCGAGTTGGAGAGGGCTGATGCTGCCGGCTTGTTATTGGCATATGGGCAATTGGCAATGAAGTGCCCTGTCTCACGGCAGTTGAAGCATGCTCGGGCATTGCTGCTGGCGGTAACCTGGCTTGCATTGCTTTGTGGGGTCTTTGTGGTGTTCTGACTTTTGAACTGTCTAAGCTGGGTGCTGGGGGCGTGAGAGCCAATAGCTTGTGACTGGGTCCTGTACTGCATAGGGGCTTGGGACTTAGTCACTGGAAGGCCAAAGTGCCTTGGTTTCTGGAAATGGTCCTGCTGGCGAGCCTTGGTTTCTAGGAACTTACGCTTATTATCTCTCTTTTCCTCTGCCATGGCTCTCTCGGTGATGATAGCCATGTTCATCAGTGTGTTGAAGTCTGGATAGATGCATGGGGAAAGTAGCTTTTTAAGTTCTACATTTAACCCCTTTCTGAACATATCCTGCTTCTTTTCATCCTTGTCTACCTCTTCTGGTGCATAGTGAGCTAGTTCTATGAACTGGTGTGTGTACTCCTCAACGGACTTGTTGCCTTGTTGCAGCTCAAGGAACTCATCTGCCTTGCGCTTCACAGTGGCTGCTGGAATGTGATAGCGACGAAATTCATCCACAAACTCCTTCCAAGTGATGGTGGAGGCATCCTGAGCAGCTGCACAGTAGTTCTCCCACCAAGCCAAGGCAGTTCCAGTGAGCTGGTGAGCAGCCAAACGGACCTTGTCACGGTCTCCATGCTCAAATGGTTCGAGTTTTCTCTTGATAGTACGCAGCCAGTCATCTGCATCTAAGGGGTTGTAGGATCCTGCAAAGGTGGGTGGCTTGGTCCTCAGAAAAGCCGTCAGTTTGTCGTTTGTACTCTGCTCACGGGGCCTTGGGTTGGTGATGACATTGGTCAAAGCTGCCAGTAGGAGGTTCTGGTTGTTCAATACTTGCACCAGGTCAATGGCCGGTGGGGGTGGGGCATGACGTGCTCCTACTTGGCTTTCTCCTCCTTGCTGACTCACTTTCTGATCTTCCTGATCTTCATGGCTGGGGGCTTGTCCTTGCATACCCTGTTGTCTCTCCGCACTCGGAGTGGTATGTGCCTATCTTTGGGGGGTCCTGTTGTTACGCCTGGGGGCCATCTGTGGATTGGGCAAAACCTTTATGAGACTTAGATTTGGAATTAAGTGATATTTATTCTCGAAAAGGCAGACTCCACTTACTGCCGGCAATCACACCGACTAACAAGCATCAAGTGAAAATAGTTTTATTTATTACACTGGGGTACAACACTTGGGAGGGTAAAGCTAAAACAAGCACTACACGATCTGGTACAAAGGGCACGACAGATGGGTGGGCACAACTCTAAGCTCGGGGCCGGGATGGCTTCATCCCTGGGGCACTTCTAAGGCATACTACTCACGGGGCGAGTCGTCTTCCGGGGCGGAGTGCACTTCCAGAGGAATGAGTAGCTCGTCCTCGTCATCCTCGAGGATCCCATTTTCTTGGGGCTGTTCGACAGCTCCTCCTTCTACGGCTACAGCTGTCCTTCTGGCACCTTCAGGTGAAGCTTGCAGGGTCCTAAAAAGTCCTCCCCATCCTGTGATGGGTCTTCCAATTAGAACTTGGGTCTCCCCGATTGCCGGGACGGGCGTTCCACTATTGGTCCATTCTTGCATGCGCCGATCCTGGATCTGCCTGAGGCTTTCATGAGCGACGGCCTCGCTACTTATAGCGGCCGCGGTCCTTGCTTCGGCTTGAGCCACCCGGATTTGGTGCATCCTCACTGCAAGCTCAGCTTGTTCGGCCCGGTGGGTTTGCTCCCTTAAGATTTGGGCTTGCTCGTCGAAGAGCTTATCCAAGGAGACGAGGTAGGCGACCACATGGTACAAAAGGTCTTCTTGATGGCGGCACCGTTCCAAGTTCCTCATGCGGGCCTGCCAGACTTGCGTCCTGATGACTGGAGGAAAAAGCCTCATTGGTGTGGGAATGAGGTGTTCCTCGAAGATCCGGCACAGGTAGCGGAGAGCCTTTCTGATGGCCAAGGGATAGGCATCCCGATGTTGAAATCCTGTGGCAGTCACTCACCACGGCTCGATATCGGGGTGGCGGGCGCTTCTGGCGATGGAGAGAACCACCCTACAGCGATGAGTACCGAGGTGTTCGTACTCCCTGCTGTAGTACCTTGGGCGCTCGGTAATACCGAGGCGCTCCAGGTAGTCGATCAAAAGGCGGGGAAAACCAGGTTCCTCTTGGCAGACGCCCTGGGTCCACCCATTCTCGGCCATCTGGAAACAAAGGTAGAGTGAACAAGTCTTGCGCACAAGGTAGGGTACAAGAGGGACAGAAGGTCTTTATTAGGATTGGGTACATTTTCCAAGGATACATTATTACTAGGGTGATAGCTCTAGTTTAGGTACTCTACTCTCCCCAAGGGAATCCTTCCCCGATCCGGTTAGGTCGCTTCTTTGGTGGAAGGCATTGCTCCAATACCTCCCCTTCGGTCTGAGTGCTCTTATCCCAGTGGGTTTCCTCGGGTTCTCCTTCCAGTAATCCAGCTTCTCTTCTGTGTGCTTTGATACGTTCTCTTTCTTGAGCGTTGCTTCGCCATATGTCTCGGAGAGAGGCTAGGAAACTCTCCGCTTGAGTCTCAGCTTCTATTGCTCTTCTGCATTGAATTTCCAACTCTTGCTCTGCCTTTTCTGCCCTACGGATTTGGTGCTTCAGTTGTTTTGTCTGTTTGCTGTAAAGTCGGTCTGGGCCGGTGAGGTAAATGGATAGGTGGGAAACCGTATCTTCTAGTTCTTCCTCTTCCCTCCCTAATCCTCTCATCCGGGCAATCCACGAGCGTCCTCTCCCTCCAGCAGGTGGGAAAAATCCCATGGGAGTTCGCTGAAGATGATGCCTATAGACCACGCGTAAGCGTCGCAGTGCTTTTCGGGCAGCCTTTCGGAAGGTGTCTGGGAACCCAAAGCCAGTGGTGGAGATGAACCAGGGATCCACGTCAGGGTAAAGTGTGCTTTTTCCCACGAAGATCATCAGGTCACACCGAGGGGTCAATCGGAAGCTGTGCTCCCGGTAGGTGTACTCCAGTGGGTTCATAACTCCAACGCGTCCCAGGCTGAGTAGCAATAACTTCAGAAGGCCAAGCTCTGCGGGGCAGATCCCATCACTCCATCCATTGTCAGCCATCTGGAATTAGACAAGGGCCAAAAGTAAGTGCCGTGTGAAAAGGTGGGCTAATTGGGGAAAGACCTAGCGGGAAATGGCTTAGAAAATGTCCTCGGTCTTAAGGGTCACGTCCTACAGCCAACTTACGGCTCTGATACCACCTGAAGCGTCCCCGCATCCGAGGTGACTTAAATGTGATATAAAAATCAGTCCCAGGAGGCTGATGCACATTTATTACATCAGATGGTACATTACCGTAGAAACCTCCGAGGAGGCGGGCATTCGATACAAACGATAACTAGTAATAAAACAGCTATGGTGATACACCAAAGCACGACCCACACGGGATCCAGCTCGGGTTCAGAGTAACACGCTAGCAGAAGCATCTTGCGGGGGGGCTTAACACCACAGGCAAGGTTGGGTGCGGACGCAACCTCTATTCGACGTCTTCAACAACGAAGTCCGGGTCCTCCTCTGAAGAAAACCACAAATATGTATCGGGTGAGTACAAAGGTACTCAACAAGTCCAACCACACCCGCGGAGGGGAAATAATAGAGATCATGCACGGGTTTATCAAGGGTGAGGTTAGGGTTTATTTGCGAT
Source organism: Panicum hallii (assembly GCF_002211085.1). NCBI lineage: Eukaryota > Viridiplantae > Streptophyta > Magnoliopsida > Poales > Poaceae > Panicum > Panicum hallii. The sequence continues at coordinate 15,434,084 of NC_038048.1, forward strand.
AAAGCGAGGTATTACACATGCAAGGGTTTATTAAATAAAAGAGTTTTCTCAAGACATTTTTATAGTAATCGGATAATAAGTGGGGTTGATCCTACACAAAGGATCCAAGTTTTAATGCTACCGAACTCCCCGTCCACCGTAGCTTACCGCACAACTGCCGGGCACTTTCAAAATAACTCACGCCACCAAAACCAATCATCCCACAATATCTATTGAAGTGACCATGCCGTAACGCGTCCAATGCGGTGGACACGGCTATTCGAATAGATTTTTCCCTCTGCAGAGGTGGTACACTTTACCCACAAGTAGGGTACCGCACTACGAGCACCTTAATGTCGCGGCGGATCCTAACAAAGCCATTACCCACCTTAGCTGAATCTAACTAGCCAACACGGAAGCTACCATGGGGTTAATGTCCTATCAACAAAGTCATAACCGGGACATAACTCACACAGATCGTATTCTTTTTCCATGGTCTCCCGTTGCTCACCCACTCTCCTTTTGGCTAGCAGAACAACTAGTGGGGTTTATGCTAAGCCGTTGCCCACACAACGGTCGAGTGGTTGTACGATAAATGGGTTAGGCAAGATGACACCTCAGTTCATCCTTATATTGACCAGATGGACATCTCCCGACCATGCTCAACCACAAAGGTACAAGCACACTAGTCGCATTTCACACAGAAAACACCATCCATCTCGTCAGATTATATCTTTCCTTTATTTTCTCAAAATCCCATTTTAGCTTTTAAAACACTCGTACCCTTATTTTTGGTAAAGCGCTTGTGGTCGTGGTTCAAAATATAAGAAAGGGGATAACAGGTATTGAGCCTCTCTAGCAGTGGTTAACGTCTAACAGAGCAAACCCTAGGTCATCAAGGAATAGTCGTAGCAATCAAGGGGTGGCTACCCAACCATGTCTTGCAATAGAACGATGCATTTTATAAAATAGGCCAATAGGTTGCATTTATAAAACTGGGATAAATATGCATCAAAGGATGGGATTGGACTTGCCATTCACAAAGCCTTCCGGGAAGTCCTGATCGAGGTACTGTCCTTCAGGTTCGGGCTCGCGGTACTAGTCCTCGGACTCTTGCTCGCAGTACTTCTCGTCGACGGGTTCTCCCTCGGTCACTTCGTGATCTACGGCGCACACAAATAAACATTCCATAAAGAAGAGAAATAAAGGTTTTATCTACAAGCCCGAATCAAGAATAACTTAAGAAACAATGGTAGAAAGAATATTTCTAGGAGATTTCTTGATGGCGTGGCCGACATTATGTTAGAAATGGCGTGGTAAAGTTTCGAGGCAAACGGAAGGTTTTTGGCGCATAAAATAATAGGCCGAGCGGGGTTTAGGGAGCGAATAAGGGTCCAGGGGTCCATTTGTTTTTACTGTTGGAAGGGGAGGGCTTGATTAGAATTTTTGGGAATACCTAGGGTACTCTGAAAAGGGTCAGGGGTTTAATCGTAATTATTTTGTGTAGTGGAAGGGTTTATTTTCTAAATAGAGTGAACATGGGGTCTATTTGGAAAGAGGGAGTAAAGAGAGGGAGAGCTCTTAATGGAATAGGCAGAAGGGCAGGGGCTCAGGGCAAATTTGCCCTTCTTCCTCCTCCCATTACCAGGAAAAGAGGAGGGGGAGAGGAGCCGGCGGCGGCGCCGATTCCGGCGGCTCCGGGGCACGGCGGCGGCCGGGGGCAGGGGCAAAACGGAGAGGGGAGCAAGGGGAACCTATTCCTCTACTCACCATGAGCCGGGGTGGCGCGAGGCGGCCTGCCCACGAGGGCCAGTGGCAGCGGGCGGAGGGCCTTGCGGCGGCAGCGGTGTAGGGCCGGGGAGGGCGAGCTAGGGGCGACGGTGGAGGTGGTGGTGGTGGCGGGGCGCGGCGTGGGGGTATTTATAGGCCGGCGAGGGCGGGAAGTGTGGCAGAACCAACCTGAATTATACCGGCTCAAGTACGCGAGTCCACTCCAGAGGGCTCCAACGTGCTTCAAACGGTATAATCCCTTGGCCTGTCGGGTAACGTCCCGATAAACCACCGATACACAGGATCAAATAAGGTTACCTCACACGAAGGTGAGTCCAGAGATACAATCACCATTATATTTTACATTACAAGGAATTACATTATAAGGATTTTCAAAAGTCATACATTACTAACTGTGAAAGCTATGGTTTTTGGCAGCGGAAACATACGCGATGATTTACAGCACGTCGTCCGGACGGATGTCATGCTAAGCCCGAGCACGACATCACTCGATATCACCAGTGCTGGCCGAGGACGGATTCCATTCCACGGACCAACCTTCTGGAAGAGCACAGGGCCAAGGCAGGGAAGAGTAGGGTCTTCACAGATGTCACCTGAAAAACATACAGCTAGCAAGGCTGAGTATACTAATACTCAGCAAGGCTTACCCGGAGTTGGGTATACTTAGCCCATAACTAGACTTATGAAAGCTTATAATTGTTCTGGGTTTAGTTTCAGCTGAAAAGCAACAAAGAGTAGATCCTTAATTTCAAGTTTTAGCTTTCAGATTCTAGTTAATTATCCATTCTAAGTAAGCACCTATATCTAAGCAAGCATGGTATAATCTTTTGTCAAGCATCATCTTTGATAACCATAATATTGCTCTTGTTACTCTATGTGGAAAAGGGGATAAGCAGTCTCATTTCATCGTGAGAGGCGGACGATCCGAATCGAATTTAACCTTGCAAGGTAAACCTAACACACACGCTTGGAACACCACAGGGTCATTCCAAAGCAACCGTTTGCCTTTCATTCCGACTCGTGGATCAGAGCCACCACAAGCGACTGCAGGAACATACGCACACCCAATGTGTGCAGGACATACGTCTGTAGCGCGACTACAAAACCCGTATTCCTGGTTGCCCTTGCAACACGTATTTCCCCAGTCGAACCAAGTAACCAAAAGAACCAAATACATGTGGTGGGAGGTATGTCCACTCCTCGGGCCGATTGGCTACTAGGCTTACCGCTTACCCATAACTCACGGCATGTGGCTAGTACTTTCAAATACTTAACCCGCACTTCCACACACTGCGACCTTATCAGATTCATCAACACAGACGGGGTATCATCTCGACCATGATACCTCACAAAACTCCCGTCCGGCATCCTTATAGTGGTAACAGGAATGTAAACATTACAATTCCTATATCGCGCGAGTGACAGGAAATCACCCGACTTCTACCGGCCCTATTAGCATTGCAGCTAGTCGGACTCAAGTACTAGTATTCATCACATTGGTTCCTAGGAGAATGCAACTAGGGTTTCAAGCAATTTCTAAGAACTTAATGCATAGAATACGTAAATAGATATAAGTGTAGTGTAATTAAAATAGTGGGTTATGTCCGGGGCTTGCCTTTACTGGTGGGTCTGAAGTCAGTAAGTCAACATCTTCCGAACTTTGGTTCGGGGCTTCAGTTAATCCCTTGGTGACGTTCACTTGATCTTCAGGAACATCCTTCATAGACTCCGGGGAAATCTCGTAAGTACCGTTGCCGAAGTAGTTGTATCTACATGTAATGCAACATTACATTCAAGCGTGCACACAAAACTATTTTATTTCACAACAAAGTTATAATCCAGCACTTATCTAACACACTATTCACATAACAACCAAAAAGATCTGAACTAAACCTAGACAGAGCTTTAGGAGGACAACTAATTTGGATCGGCTACTTGTTGAAGATTACAACAGAGCCGATTGGAAACTACAGAGGTTTAGCCGATGGAAAGGTGCATCGGTTTCCTAGGTGATCGATCTTAGCATCGATTACTTTGGCAGAGGGGTGATTCCTAAAGCAGTTGTGTCTTAACCGAGATGTGCTTAAGTGTTATTCTAGGTAATTAGGTGTGGTTATATCGGCTCGATTACGTCAACACAACTATTGAGTGATGTACAGTCGATTGGAATGTGGTTAAGAGTATGTGACCGATAAGTATGAAGCCGACCTCTCAGTCGATAAATCGACTGATAGAAGTGTGTGGATAAGGATGGGGAAACTAAGGATCGGTCGGCCATAACCGATATGGTAAACGACTAGAATCGGCTTGGTTCGGCCGATGGCAATAACCCTAAGATCGTGGGTATCTTTCCGATACGACTTTGCGCAGTCGATGTAGGACAGAATAAAAGGATTGTATCGGCAGTAGCCGATACTAGAAAGGTAATAATCGCATCAGCTAATCAGCCGATGGTAGAAGTATCGACTGACAGCTGTTACGCAGAAACATCATAGGCTCAAGAAAACTGATGTTTAGCAGCTGAACTGATAGCCAACGCCAAAGCATAATCGCAGAGATGTTTTGGCTATGCAGCAGACATACAAGAACTAACGGGGATCCTTACACGACAAAGAACTTAAAGAAACAGCAATCAAAACGAGGACAATGTCTTGATGGTAGGGATATGAGCTCTAGGTGATAGGATTAACTAAATATCACACCACTCTATTTAAGACATATATTCTATGACTTATTTTTCAATTACAACACAAGCATACAATATAAGCACAATACAACATTCATTTCCTAACATTTGACCTAGACCACACATCAAAGACTTTCACTCAAGATCATAATATAAAATTTGTAGATTTTAACTTAGGGTCTCAAATAAAGCTGATTTTGTACTTTTATGAACTTCTTACGAAAATCTATAAAATGTAGAAGTTCATTGATTTGAAATACAGAAAGCTTTGGAAATTTTACAAAGAACACCCTAGATCTTTCTAAAACATAGCAATCAAGTCCTTGGTCCGGGAAAACAGATAACAGGAAGTTACTGACGATATTCCGGCAAAGGAATCGCCGGCATTAGAAAGGTTCAGCAGGTCAGGGCAAACCTTGGTTATGGAGAAGAACAGACGGAAGGTGATTTTTCATGGCGAACAGGATTGGCGCGGAGAAAAGTTCGACGGTGACGAGATCCCGTGGATGACGAAGGGGCTTGCCGAGCATGGTTGCCGTGGGTGGAAGATAGCCGAAGGAATAGTCTCCGTGGTGACTAGTGATCTTGCTCGGCGATCGATGAGGAATAGGAGCTGCTGGATGTCGTGGGCCCCTGGGACGAGATGATGGAGCCGAACGGGTTCGCTATATTGACTTTTCCACGAACCCTAGGGTTTTCCTGCTTATGAGCTGAGTCTTCTTTTGCTTACGCACGCGTGCCACTGAAACACGGCCGGCACACCCGCGTAGCTTCACGCCTAACTGCCGCCTTCGCTTCACAACTCCTCCTTCCGACTCGCCTTGCCGTAATCGTCACCTTCGATTTGCCTCCTCTCCTTCCAGCTTGCTGCCCCTCGTGCATCTCACGCGGAAACCCTCCACCGTAACTCCTCCTGCGCGTGCCGTTGCTCGGCACGTCGTACTTCAACATCACCTGCTCATGCCCATAGGCCTGCTCTGCTCCGGCCGCTCAACAGCTGCCCACACCACCAACGCCCGCACGCCACCGCGCGCACGCTCGCGCCACTCGCTCGGTGCCGCTCACATTCCTGCCGCTCCAGCACCTGCACCGGCTCTCGAGCTCCTGCATCGCCTAAACCATATCGCTCTCACTCTCGTGCTCGCTTGACGCTAGTGCCCGCTCATGCCTGTTCCCACGTCGCGCGCGCTCACTCCGAGCCGCAATCGCACGCTTACACTGGCCCGGTGCTACTGCTCCACCTCTGCGCTCCGCGCTGTACGCCGCCAGCGCGCCTTCGTTCGCGAGCTGCAGCCGGCCACCATGGTGCCGTCGCTCACCCGCCCGAACCGCAGCCGCTCCGCGGCTCCACCTGCACCGCCAACTTCCGCACGCGCTCCGCATTCGCGCTGGCGCTCCGCCGCTCCGGCCGAGCCAGCGCCGTCTGTGACGCTCTGCTCCTGGGCCCTCCGCGCACACACCTGCTCCCGCTCGCACCTCGTCTGCTCCCGAGCCGCGCACCAACGCCGGCCTGCCGCCATCCTGCGCACACTCGCCTCGACCCTGGGCCGAGTCGCCACGCCACCACCGCAGCCGCGCGCGCTCTCACGGCCAGTGCCCGCCAGCACTTCACCACCTGGCATGCCTGTGCGCCTGGTCCTGCGCCAGTTCGCGGCCCGCGCTTCTTCCTCCCGCTCGCACTACCTTCTGGGCGCCGCCCGGCCTGCCTGCTCTCGCGCGCCGCTCGGCCTGGGCCCGCCAGCCGCGCGCCTGCGCGCGCTTGCGCTCGCGTGGGCCGCTCGCCGCCAGCGCCCCCGCGCTCTGGCGCCGCGCCGCTCGGGCCTCACTCCCGCGCTCACCCGCGCCAGCCGCTCGGCCGCCAGCGCCAGCCACCGCGTGTCCGCGCGTCCGCCTGGAGCCGGCCGAGCCGCGCGCTCTCGCCCGCGCTCGCCCGGGCCCGGTCCGCGCCCGCGCGAGCCGCAGTTCCCGCGCCGCTTACGCGCGCGCAGAGCCGCGCGCAGCCGCGCCCGCCGCCTGGGGTTCGCCTGCGTGGGGCCGCCGCCGCTCCTGTGCGCCTGCTGCTCGCGCCGCAGCCGCCGCTGCCAGCCGCCGAGCGCCGGCCCGCCCCATGCTGCTGCTGCCTGCCTGTACTGGTTGGAGGGAAGGGTAGACGGGAGAGAGAGGAAGAGAAGCAGAGAGAGAAAAGGGGAAACGGCCAGTGATAAAAGAAGGGCGCCGGATAAGGGAGAGCAGAGAGGGAAGACAAGTGGGATTCTCCAAGGGCGTATACGCAATTTCTGGAAACTGCAGGGACTTATTTGTAAAGAAAGATTTCCCATTGATTTAAAACCCAAATGAAGAGATGCCCAAAACGAAAGTTGGAGAGTTTTTCAAGCTCTACAACATTGCTTTAGGGCTCAACTTCAAAAACTCAAAATTTATATTTTTACACGTGAAGTTTTGAATAAAAGTTGGATTTGTATTGTATTTGTCCTAAAGAATGAAATTTTATAAAATTCAGGACCTAAATGCAAGCATTTATGACACGTCATAATGACGGGATAGACTCGTCATAATGAGTGGATAGACATGCCATGATGACTTGCACTTTTACACTTTAGCCCTAAGTAAATTTTAAAGTTACTTTTGTAAATCAAACACTTGCATAAAAGGACTTGTACTTTTATAAAATCATATAAATACCCTTATTTTTACCACTTTATCCAAAATTTTTACACAATTCAACACTTGCATTTCCAATGCAACTTTGGATAAATATATATTTTTTTTACAAGGAATAAAATAAGAAAAACATGTTTACAAAACCACTTTTCACTTATTTTGAAATTACTCTTATCCAATTACATTTTGCAAAAACAACCCTAGGTTTTTCTGTAATTACAAAAATACCCTTTTTATTTACACTTTAAATTTTCAAAAACTTCACATAAACACACATACGCTTTATACAAACAAACACATATTTCACACTAACAAAATATATCTAGTATTGCAAGTACACGAACTGTCACAGCCTTCCCCCCTAAAAAGAATCTCGTCCCGAGATTCGGGCGAAAGACTCTTAAGGGAAGAGAAGCAAATCACCCATCAATTGCGGTAGGAAGCAAACACACCAGAGATGTAAAAGCCATTGGAGTATGATGAGATAAGTGTAACGAGAGCATAGATAGATTGTACATGGATGAGTTTGACGAGAGAAGAGAGAGAAAGGTGATCAAATTCTCATAGAGCTAAGATCACAACATAAGGACGATAAATGTCAGCGACATTCATCACAAAACTTTGTGGATAGCAAGTAAAGATAGCACAAGAGACTGATAAGTGATGTTTGAAACATTTCTGCTCAGAGTTTATTATCTGAATGATTTAGATGATGTTGATTGCAAAACATGCCTATTTATACTAATGCAATCAAGGGATAGATGATGTTTGAAACAATTCAAAGTGCAATGCTCGGTATATAACCATGAACGCGATGCACTGTTGTAATGTATGATTACTATGATGATGTAACATGAGGATGAGGGATCCCATGCACGACCGAGATGATGCATATGCCACAATGCATTACCATGATGTTGGCCAAATGATGCATACACCATGATACAAGGATGATGATGCTTGCAACGTATGCACGTAAGAAATGCATGATGTATGATGCATATTGCCATGAGTTGATGATGCACATGACTCGCACCCTGCAACCGTTCTCTCGTAACTAACACCGGGGTAGTCCTATATCCTTAAGCGAAGATCAAAAGTTAGGACACTAGTAAGGTTGCATAAGAAGAAATTGCAGTGGGGTTACGTCACATAGACCTAGTCACCAGTGCGCTCCTAATGGCTCAATCATGTGACTGCAGTGCACATGAGGCCTTAGGTTCCGACACGGCATCATGGTCATGTGATTAAACACCACCACAAAAGAGGAATAGCAACCCTATAGTGCCAACAGCAGCAAGAAAGACTTAGGAAGCCGAAGACAACCCTAAGTTGCACCGGAGGCACACCCGTTAGTTAGTCTACGGATTGTCGATGACGATGCAACACCATGCACTTATCAAAGATGGTATGTATTATAATGCATGACTTTTGCCATTTTTTTTTTTTACTCAAAATTATCTGAGCAAAAATTGAAGGTGCAACTTTCAGATGTTGTAACCAGAATAGACAACAAGATATGGTACAACATCAAGAGAGAACAGATGATTCGCCGATTAATGGATCCAAGGGTTTGCTGACAACTATCAAAATTCAACCCTCAAGGAAAAGCAAGATCAAGGGTGTGATTTAGCTGTCAAGCTAAGATCGATGATAGGGTTCAGACATAACCCAATCCACTTTATTCACCAAAGACTTCCTTAACTCTAAGATAGCCTAGCAAATTACGTTGGCTCCTACTACACAAAGTCAAAACAGGCATTCAGATACAAGCACATATATCAGTATATCAATGTAACAAACAAGGCAATCCAATCAATCCAAAATGTCAGGATGCATGCACGTTGTACACGTCCTCACAACCAAAAATAACTGCCAAGTAATCTTGGTCTTACGTGATTAGTTACGGTGGCATCATATAAATACGTCTCTCCCTATATATATACTAGTCGTTCTTACGTTCAAGCTTACGTAACGAGGTTAGCATACCTGCAGAGAATACAATATGTATATATTGAACCTTTCATGCCAGCATGTCATGAAAGCGTCCCCAATCATTACTGTTCACTATAGAAACAGCATCTGTACAATTACCGCCGTACAGACAACGTTAGCATACGTTATCGAAACAACGTATTCACGGGGGTACCGCAAAATGCGGGGGTATGATCTGCGATCGCCATACCCTGCGCCGAACCATATACTCCCAATGTAGTCAACCGAAGTTGGTACATTGGCAGCATCTCAAGTAGGCCACTGCTTGAGAAACAGCGTTCGGTTCGCATCACCGACGGGAAGGCCAAGCTCCCTCAGTTGGCTGAGGATCCTTACCTTCTTACCTCACGATCGAAGGTGTCGTTACAGAAAGTAGAGTTGGGTTGTGCATGAATTTAAGGTTTGACAGAAAAGTAATGCTGGTAGTTAGGGTTATATACATATATATAGCCACCTCTATTTCCCTTATAAACATTACCCTAGGGCTTTACGTACTAAGCATAATCCTTAACGAATCCAACGTAGTTTTGCCAAATACTTTGTTGGTCAAATTTTTATACTGAAATCATTTTTAAGGTAAAATGTATCTCCAGGGTAACCTTATAGCTCTGATACCAGCTGTGGCAGAACCAACCTGAATTATACCGGCTCAAGTACGCGAGTCCACTCCAGAGGGCTCCAACGTGCTTCAAACGGTATAATCCCTTGGCCTGTCGGGTAACGTCCCGATAAACCACCGATACACAGGATCAAATAAGGTTACCTCACACGAAGGTGAGTCCAGAGATACAATCACCATTATATTTTACATTACAAGGAATTACATTATAAGGATTTTCAAAAGTCATACATTACTAACTGTGAAAGCTATGGTTTTTGGCAGCGGAAACATACGCGATGATTTACAGCACGTCGTCCGGACGGATGTCATGCTAAGCCCGAGCACGACATCACTCGATATCACCAGTGCTGGCCGAGGACGGATTCCATTCCACGGACCAACCTTCTGGAAGAGCACAGGGCCAAGGCAGGGAAGAGTAGGGTCTTCACAGATGTCACCTGAAAAACATACAGCTAGCAAGGCTGAGTATACTAATACTCAGCAAGGCTTACCCGGAGTTGGGTATACTTAGCCCATAACTAGACTTATGAAAGCTTATAATTGTTCTGGGTTTAGTTTCAGCTGAAAAGCAACAAAGAGTAGATCCTTAATTTCAAGTTTTAGCTTTCAGATTCTAGTTAATTATCCATTCTAAGTAAGCACCTATATCTAAGCAAGCATGGTATAATCTTTTGTCAAGCATCATCTTTGATAACCATAATATTGCTCTTGTTACTCTATGTGGAAAAGGGGATAAGCAGTCTCATTTCATCGTGAGAGGCGGACGATCCGAATCGAATTTAACCTTGCAAGGTAAACCTAACACACACGCTTGGAACACCACAGGGTCATTCCAAAGCAACCGTTTGCCTTTCATTCCGACTCGTGGATCAGAGCCACCACAAGCGACTGCAGGAACATACGCACACCCAATGTGTGCAGGACATACGTCTGTAGCGCGACTACAAAACCCGTATTCCTGGTTGCCCTTGCAACACGTATTTCCCCAGTCGAACCAAGTAACCAAAAGAACCAAATACATGTGGTGGGAGGTATGTCCACTCCTCGGGCCGATTGGCTACTAGGCTTACCGCTTACCCATAACTCACGGCATGTGGCTAGTACTTTCAAATACTTAACCCGCACTTCCACACACTGCGACCTTATCAGATTCATCAACACAGACGGGGTATCATCTCGACCATGATACCTCACAAAACTCCCGTCCGGCATCCTTATAGTGGTAACAGGAATGTAAACATTACAATTCCTATATCGCGCGAGTGACAGGAAATCACCCGACTTCTACCGGCCCTATTAGCATTGCAGCTAGTCGGACTCAAGTACTAGTATTCATCACATTGGTTCCTAGGAGAATGCAACTAGGGTTTCAAGCAATTTCTAAGAACTTAATGCATAGAATACGTAAATAGATATAAGTGTAGTGTAATTAAAATAGTGGGTTATGTCCGGGGCTTGCCTTTACTGGTGGGTCTGAAGTCAGTAAGTCAACATCTTCCGAACTTTGGTTCGGGGCTTCAGTTAATCCCTTGGTGACGTTCACTTGATCTTCAGGAACATCCTTCATAGACTCCGGGGAAATCTCGTAAGTACCGTTGCCGAAGTAGTTGTATCTACATGTAATGCAACATTACATTCAAGCGTGCACACAAAACTATTTTATTTCACAACAAAGTTATAATCCAGCACTTATCTAACACACTATTCACATAACAACCAAAAAGATCTGAACTAAACCTAGACAGAGCTTTAGGAGGACAACTAATTTGGATCGGCTACTTGTTGAAGATTACAACAGAGCCGATTGGAAACTACAGAGGTTTAGCCGATGGAAAGGTGCATCGGTTTCCTAGGTGATCGATCTTAGCATCGATTACTTTGGCAGAGGGGTGATTCCTAAAGCAGTTGTGTCTTAACCGAGATGTGCTTAAGTGTTATTCTAGGTAATTAGGTGTGGTTATATCGGCTCGATTACGTCAACACAACTATTGAGTGATGTACAGTCGATTGGAATGTGGTTAAGAGTATGTGACCGATAAGTATGAAGCCGACCTCTCAGTCGATAAATCGACTGATAGAAGTGTGTGGATAAGGATGGGGAAACTAAGGATCGGTCGGCCATAACCGATATGGTAAACGACTAGAATCGGCTTGGTTCGGCCGATGGCAATAACCCTAAGATCGTGGGTATCTTTCCGATACGACTTTGCGCAGTCGATGTAGGACAGAATAAAAGGATTGTATCGGCAGTAGCCGATACTAGAAAGGTAATAATCGCATCAGCTAATCAGCCGATGGTAGAAGTATCGACTGACAGCTGTTACGCAGAAACATCATAGGCTCAAGAAAACTGATGTTTAGCAGCTGAACTGATAGCCAACGCCAAAGCATAATCGCAGAGATGTTTTGGCTATGCAGCAGACATACAAGAACTAACGGGGATCCTTACACGACAAAGAACTTAAAGAAACAGCAATCAAAACGAGGACAATGTCTTGATGGTAGGGATATGAGCTCTAGGTGATAGGATTAACTAAATATCACACCACTCTATTTAAGACATATATTCTATGACTTATTTTTCAATTACAACACAAGCATACAATATAAGCACAATACAACATTCATTTCCTAACATTTGACCTAGACCACACATCAAAGACTTTCACTCAAGATCATAATATAAAATTTGTAGATTTTAACTTAGGGTCTCAAATAAAGCTGATTTTGTACTTTTATGAACTTCTTACGAAAATCTATAAAATGTAGAAGTTCATTGATTTGAAATACAGAAAGCTTTGGAAATTTTACAAAGAACACCCTAGATCTTTCTAAAACATAGCAATCAAGTCCTTGGTCCGGGAAAACAGATAACAGGAAGTTACTGACGATATTCCGGCAAAGGAATCGCCGGCATTAGAAAGGTTCAGCAGGTCAGGGCAAACCTTGGTTATGGAGAAGAACAGACGGAAGGTGATTTTTCATGGCGAACAGGATTGGCGCGGAGAAAAGTTCGACGGTGACGAGATCCCGTGGATGACGAAGGGGCTTGCCGAGCATGGTTGCCGTGGGTGGAAGATAGCCGAAGGAATAGTCTCCGTGGTGACTAGTGATCTTGCTCGGCGATCGATGAGGAATAGGAGCTGCTGGATGTCGTGGGCCCCTGGGACGAGATGATGGAGCCGAACGGGTTCGCTATATTGACTTTTCCACGAACCCTAGGGTTTTCCTGCTTATGAGCTGAGTCTTCTTTTGCTTACGCACGCGTGCCACTGAAACACGGCCGGCACACCCGCGTAGCTTCACGCCTAACTGCCGCCTTCGCTTCACAACTCCTCCTTCCGACTCGCCTTGCCGTAATCGTCACCTTCGATTTGCCTCCTCTCCTTCCAGCTTGCTGCCCCTCGTGCATCTCACGCGGAAACCCTCCACCGTAACTCCTCCTGCGCGTGCCGTTGCTCGGCACGTCGTACTTCAACATCACCTGCTCATGCCCATAGGCCTGCTCTGCTCCGGCCGCTCAACAGCTGCCCACACCACCAACGCCCGCACGCCACCGCGCGCACGCTCGCGCCACTCGCTCGGTGCCGCTCACATTCCTGCCGCTCCAGCACCTGCACCGGCTCTCGAGCTCCTGCATCGCCTAAACCATATCGCTCTCACTCTCGTGCTCGCTTGACGCTAGTGCCCGCTCATGCCTGTTCCCACGTCGCGCGCGCTCACTCCGAGCCGCAATCGCACGCTTACACTGGCCCGGTGCTACTGCTCCACCTCTGCGCTCCGCGCTGTACGCCGCCAGCGCGCCTTCGTTCGCGAGCTGCAGCCGGCCACCATGGTGCCGTCGCTCACCCGCCCGAACCGCAGCCGCTCCGCGGCTCCACCTGCACCGCCAACTTCCGCACGCGCTCCGCATTCGCGCTGGCGCTCCGCCGCTCCGGCCGAGCCAGCGCCGTCTGTGACGCTCTGCTCCTGGGCCCTCCGCGCACACACCTGCTCCCGCTCGCACCTCGTCTGCTCCCGAGCCGCGCACCAACGCCGGCCTGCCGCCATCCTGCGCACACTCGCCTCGACCCTGGGCCGAGTCGCCACGCCACCACCGCAGCCGCGCGCGCTCTCACGGCCAGTGCCCGCCAGCACTTCACCACCTGGCATGCCTGTGCGCCTGGTCCTGCGCCAGTTCGCGGCCCGCGCTTCTTCCTCCCGCTCGCACTACCTTCTGGGCGCCGCCCGGCCTGCCTGCTCTCGCGCGCCGCTCGGCCTGGGCCCGCCAGCCGCGCGCCTGCGCGCGCTTGCGCTCGCGTGGGCCGCTCGCCGCCAGCGCCCCCGCGCTCTGGCGCCGCGCCGCTCGGGCCTCACTCCCGCGCTCACCCGCGCCAGCCGCTCGGCCGCCAGCGCCAGCCACCGCGTGTCCGCGCGTCCGCCTGGAGCCGGCCGAGCCGCGCGCTCTCGCCCGCGCTCGCCCGGGCCCGGTCCGCGCCCGCGCGAGCCGCAGTTCCCGCGCCGCTTACGCGCGCGCAGAGCCGCGCGCAGCCGCGCCCGCCGCCTGGGGTTCGCCTGCGTGGGGCCGCCGCCGCTCCTGTGCGCCTGCTGCTCGCGCCGCAGCCGCCGCTGCCAGCCGCCGAGCGCCGGCCCGCCCCATGCTGCTGCTGCCTGCCTGTACTGGTTGGAGGGAAGGGTAGACGGGAGAGAGAGGAAGAGAAGCAGAGAGAGAAAAGGGGAAACGGCCAGTGATAAAAGAAGGGCGCCGGATAAGGGAGAGCAGAGAGGGAAGACAAGTGGGATTCTCCAAGGGCGTATACGCAATTTCTGGAAACTGCAGGGACTTATTTGTAAAGAAAGATTTCCCATTGATTTAAAACCCAAATGAAGAGATGCCCAAAACGAAAGTTGGAGATTTTTTCAAGCTCTACAACATTGCTTTAGGGCTCAACTTCAAAAACTCAAAATTTATATTTTTACACGTGAAGTTTTGAATAAAAGTTGGATTTGTATTGTATTTGTCCTAAAGAATGAAATTTTATAAAATTCAGGACCTAAATGCAAGCATTTATGACACGTCATAATGACGGGATAGACTCGTCATAATGAGTGGATAGACATGCCATGATGACTTGCACTTTTACACTTTAGCCCTAAGTAAATTTTAAAGTTACTTTTGTAAATCAAACACTTGCATAAAAGGACTTGTACTTTTATAAAATCATATAAATACCCTTATTTTTACCACTTTATCCAAAATTTTTACACAATTCAACACTTGCATTTCCAATGCAACTTTGGATAAATATATATTTTTTTTACAAGGAATAAAATAAGAAAAACATGTTTACAAAACCACTTTTCACTTATTTTGAAATTACTCTTATCCAATTACATTTTGCAAAAACAACCCTAGGTTTTTCTGTAATTACAAAAATACCCTTTTTATTTACACTTTAAATTTTCAAAAACTTCACATAAACACACATACGCTTTATACAAACAAACACATATTTCACACTAACAAAATATATCTAGTATTGCAAGTACACGAACTGTCACAGGAAGGAGGGGGCGCGGTGGAGGCCGGTGCGCTCGGAGGCGGCCAGTAATGGCGGTGGGGGCGGCGGTGGCGCTGGGTCGTCGCTGCGCAGGGTGGTCGGTGGCGCGTAGCAGGGAGGGGCGACCTGGGGGATGCGCTGCACAGGGGGAGGCGGCCAGTGGCGAGGTGACGCGCGGCGGCCAGCTCTGCTCCGCCGCGGTACGCCGGGGCAAGCGCGAGCGCCGAGGCGGCAAGGGGGTATGACGCGCGCAGAGGAGGGCCAAGTTAGGCAGCTCCTGTGGAGTCGCCAGGGGGGTGGTGGTGGCCGGGCGCTCGGCGTCGAGCTCTGCTCGGCGTCGTGCTGCGCGTGCAGGGGAACGAGGGAAGGAGCAGGAAAGAGAAAAAGAGAAAGGGGAAAAAGAAGAAGGGGGGAAAAGAGGAACAGGGGAGAAAAGGAAGGGAGAGGGGGGGCTGCGTCGGCGGGATTCGCGGCGACGGTCACGAGCGCGGGGTTGAGCACGCGGCACGGCGCGTGGGTCGAGGAACAGAGAAAGGATGGCGGTTAATTTTTGGATGTCAGAAGGCGAGACGTCAGGAAATGTTTTGGGCGATTAAGAGCTCGGACGGTAGAGGGTTTTAGGAGCGATCCGAGCTTGACGACGAAAAAGTTTTGAAAATTATTTTTAGCGAGTGATTTGTACTGTAATTTAAATAGGGTAAAAACATGGGCGTTACATCCTGTTTAGTGGTTTGTATTGCATGGGTGTTGATGTGTTTTGAAGGGGTCCCTGCCTGCTCTTATATATCCGGGAGGACAGGGTTACATGAATCCTAGTCCGACACTAGCTTAGGAATCGTACTCGAATACAACTCGAGTAGCTTCCTTCTGTATCGACTAGTTCTACTTCGCATGCTAGTAGAGTACAACACATATAAGATATAGGACATGTCCTATCTCCTATTCCTGTATGAACTATGTTATGTACACAGTCCCGTAGTCCCGGGTCTGACAGATAGCGATATCGAATGGTAATGTTATTGATGGCTCGACAATCAACACACATGCGCCAAGTGCTATCTTTCTTAGGAACTGGAAGAACAGGAACAGAACAAGGACTAAGGCTCTCATGAATGTACCCGCAGTCCAGAAGGTCTTGGACTTGTCGCTGAATTTCCTTAGTCTCGTCGGGGTTGGTCTTGTAGGCGGCACGGTTTGGCAAGCTTGCCCCTGGAATCAAATCAATATTGTGCTCAATGCCTCGCACAGCTAGTAATCCGGGCGGTAGCTCCGATGGAAAGACATCCATATACTCCTACAAAAGGTTAGCAACAGCAGGTGGCAAAGCAATGGACGCGACCTTAATGGAATATAAAGCATGTTTGCACAATAAAGCATAGCAAGATCCAGAAGAGGCAGATAACTCATCAAGATCAGATTTAGTTGCAAACAAAACAAGATTATTTAACTTAATAGGTTGCTGATTTTTAGAATTGAAAACACCCTTTTATTTGGTATTATTCTTTTTCTTATTCTCAAATTGCACAATTTCAGTGGGAGCATTGGCAGCAACACAATGTTCTTGCCCTTATACATGAGAGTATACTTATTAGATCTACCATAGTGAATAGCATCAGTATCAAACTCCCAAGGACATCCCAACAAAAGAGAGCAAGCATCCATGGGTACCACATCAAAATCAGCAAAGTCATGGTAAGACCCAATTGAAAAATGTATCCTTGCTGTTTTTATTACCTTTACCTTACCATTGTTGTTAAACCATTGAATGTGATAAGGATGTGGATGCTCCCGCATGGTCAAGCCAAGCTTCTTGACCACCTCAACATTCATCAAATTGTTGCAGCTACCTTCATCAATGATTGTATGCACACGGCAGTCCTTGATGATAAGAAAAATGTTGAAAAGGTTGTGACATTGGCGTTTGTCGTCCTCTCCCACCATGGCGCTCACAGCTCGGTGCACAATTAAGGTCCTGTAGTTGTTGTTCGCAGATTTACCAAGAACCTCCTCAACACCGTCATTGGAACCTGAAATGTTAGTTGCAATACCCACCGTAAGCAGTAGCAATGACTGCCCGTTTGCTAGGGCAATCTCGCTGCATATGGCCCAATCGCTGGCAACGGTGGCACTTGATATCGGAGGTGCAACCAGTGGAAGTATTGGGCATCATAGACTTTGCTGCAACACAAGGAGGCGTCTAGGACTTGCTGTTGTCTTGTCCCTTTGATGTTGAAGGTGCGGTGCTGCGTACAACACCGGTGAAGGAAGGTGTGGCCGCATGTACATTCGAGGAGGGCGCCGCTTTGGCTAGCGCCGAAAGCTGCCATGGCGTGAAGGTGTTATTCCACCTCTGCTGTTGGTGACCCTGCAGTTCTTTTTCTACCAACAAAGCAAGTTGAAACAAACGTTGTATAGAATGATATTCCTTATAACCAACTATGTCCTAGATCTCATGCCGCAAGCCCCCATAAAAACTAACAATCTGGTCTTCCTGATCCTCAACTACCCCACAACGAAGCATACCTTTCTGCAACTCTTTGTAGTACTCTTGGACAGACATGTCACCCTGATCAAAGCATTGTAATTTCTTATGAAGATCATGTCTATATGATGGAGGAACAAACCTAGCGCGCATCTCTTCTTTTAACACACTCCATGTCTGTGGGGCATTACGTGCATTTTACAAGTTCATTCCACCAAATGATAGCAAAATCTTTAAACTCACTAGTGGCTTGTCTAACTCTATGACACTCAGGAACAAGATGGGAGCTAAATTTTTGTTCTACCGTCATCTCCCAATCCAAGTAAGTCTCAGCATCATAAGATCCATAAAATGGTGGAATGGAAAACTTTATCTTAGCATAAGGATCATTATCTTGCTCAAGAGCATGAGGACGACGTCTACCATTACCTCCCATACCTTGACGATGACGTAGAAGGAGACGGCGCTGCTGTGCATCAACCTCGTCGTCGTCGAACTCGTCCTCTATGTCATTGGAAGCAAGGCCGCCGGCAGCAGGGACGATGAGGGGTGGAGCATGGTGGGGAAAAGGAGCCTCCACCGCGTCCAGCCATGCAGCAAGACCATCAACACTTGCATGAATCCTCTGAAAGGTGGCTGTCATAGTGGCCTGGTACTTGTTGAAAGCGTCAGTCATCACCCGCATCATGTCTTTTAGTTCCATATGGGACACGCACTCATTATCATCCGGAGGTGTAGAAGGAGAGGTCTCATCCATTGGGGCCTTTCCTGTTATGGTTAGAACAAAACAGAAATGAAGGCAAAAGGTTGTGAACCCTACGACTACACTCTTTGAAGTGGAAGTGGAAAACAAGCAGTAAGATGCGTCTTACCCCGCTCTTACCAGGCTCTTACCAGTGTCTTACCAGCACTGCAGGTGGCAAATGGTGACCAGTATGACAACACGAAGAGAGTGGGTGTGATTGCAAAGGGTACCTGTTCTGCTCGGGAGAAGGTGGAGCTTGGGAAGGCTCAAATGCAGTATATATATGTGGCACACAAGTTAGTAATAGATAGCAATGCTGAATAAGTGTCCAAAGAATTTAACCTAGTTGCTGGCTTAAAAATATATTAGAACAGTTGTGGCAGCAAGCAAGGAACAAGGATCAAAGATGATGAACAACAAAGGCAGTATCAGCAGGTATCCAGCAGCGCACACAGAAAAACAGCAAGTATCCCCCTATTTTATCTTTTAGCACTAGTAGTAATCAAATTTTTGTTTTTTTGCTTTTATTTTTTTGATATTTTTTTCTCAACCAGGGGAACTACAGAATGAACAACACCAAATATCAGCTCTAACCGATGAAAGATGTGATCAGTACAAATTCAGGAGCATTTGAAAAAACTGGTGCTGGAACTTCGGAGCCTGAATCAAGTGTCTTCCTGATTTTTTTGAACTTTTTGAGAATGCCCTACCCGTTTTAGTGGGGAATCATATGTGCAACTTTTCAA
This sequence comes from Panicum hallii, assembly GCF_002211085.1. NCBI lineage: Eukaryota > Viridiplantae > Streptophyta > Magnoliopsida > Poales > Poaceae > Panicum > Panicum hallii. The sequence goes on from NC_038048.1 coordinate 15,453,331, forward strand.
GAGCTTTTCGGCAAAAAACTTCACCTCAATCGGAGTTCTGAGCGAAAAGTTATGCCCATTTTAAGGAACACTCTTCGAATTAGGTTTTGTGGTGGTGGAAATTGAATCGGATGCGAATCGGTGGATCGGTGGATGGAAAATTTTTTGTAGATTGATTTTTCTTTTGTAGATGGCAGCAGATGGAAGAAACAAAACAAAACTAAACTAAAACAAATCTAAACCAGCAACCAAACTCAACCTAGGACATGAACTCAGAACTACTGACTCCGAAACTAAATTGTGCAAAAGGCTGAGCGAGGGTTGTAGGTCGGAAAGAGTAAAAAAATTTTTGTGGCTTTTTTGTGGACTATAGGATGGAAACGAAATGAATCTAAAGGCACACAAGTATACCTCACAGGCAACCTGATAACTGATACCACTTGATAGGAGGATGAGTCCTGATCTTCCGAGAGGTACGGTAAACTTGATTGGTGGAGAACTCGACGTTGATGATCCAAGGCTCGGATCAAACAGAACCTTGCAATCACTACACCACTGCTCTATTGGTTATCACCCGTATCACACGAATGACCTTGCCACGAAGGCTTATCCCTGCAAGCGCAATCAAGAACACAAGCAAGAACAGGAGATGCAAGCAAACAACTTGATTACGAGATGGGGTCTCACAAACCAATGAACGGCGACACTATTTGGTGAAAGATTGAATCTAAGAAAAACACAAACCCCAATATGGCAATGGCTACTGAATAAAAAGGAGTTAGGGGCGTGCAAATCCCCGGGACGCAACCCTAATGCGTTCCAACACGGTACACGGGCCAACGGCCCAACAGACGGTGACATAGCACCCTGACAGATTCTGGATGCCAACTTGTGTCGATCATTTTTGTCGACTCATAAGGAATTTTTAGGTGTGACCGGTGCCATTGGAAGCTCTATGAAATTCTGGTTCCAACCATATATAGAACGTCCAAATCTGACTCCGTATATGGTCAGGGCGTCAATTTTGGTGAATTCAGGTTCTGGAATCCAAGGTTGAGTCGAAGTCGAGTTGGACATGGACTCCTCCTTGGTGTCGACGTCCTAGCTCCTCCTCCTTGACTCCTTGGCCTTCTCCAAGTCCTTGCTGGTCCTTTCCATTATTCCTAATCAATAAAATATGCATGGAACTAAGCGTAAGTTCTGAAAAGCAATTGACAAGGTTAGAACGTATCTGAAGATCCAACTGTCGCGCACGTGCTCTAGTGATCAGTCCTTGCATTGTATGCAAGGGGGAGATGTCCTCATCAGGATGGATATAGTAACAAGGATTCAGTAGGGTGCATTTGTCTAAAGAAAAGTAATGGATACAAAGGATGTGTAGTGCAGAAGGCACATGGGTGCTGCTTGCACTGTCAGTAGTTCATTTCTCCCCTGTCAGGGAACTTATGTAGAGATGGCACTTGGCGTGCTTCTGGATTCTTTGCAGTAGAATGATCAGTAGATCATATTAATAGTTTATTTTATACATATAATGTACAAATATGTGAAGATTTTAATCCACATCAATTGTACTTTGCTGAAAACCATGTTGCTATCCATAATACTTGCTCATATGAGTTCTACGTTCTTGTTGCCTAATTTCTTTGTCATGTTAAAAATAGGGTTTTTATACTTCTTGAATCACATATTCATATCTGTTAAGCAATCATGTCATTATAGCTTGATCTGCAGCTTTTATGTAAGCTCCTTTTGATAGGATTGTAACCTTTTCTTTAACTGCAAGCAGAGTTATGAGTGGTATAAGCAGGAGCATGATTATAAGGAGGAGGCAGGAAGTGAAGTTGTGTGGATTCCTTGAGAGGAAGGAGATTGTGAGCTTGAAGTCCAAGATGTTCGTTGACAAGCAATCCATTGAGATTACCACTTCCAAGATAATCATGTAGAGAATTACTCTTACGCTACTCTGTTATTTGTAGAAAAATATTGGAGCACTTACAATCATGTAGAGAATTTGGTTTGCAGATTTCCCTCATAGTTTGGTTTAAGGGACACCAAAATTATATCTTGCACTCCTGATTTGTCAGAATGTGTAGTGGTTTTCAGCAAAGGAATGAAGAAAAGTGACAGCTGATATGACAAGAATATGTCTTAAGCATGTGTTGTTGTAATGTGTCCCTTGTGGTTTCTGTTTATAGTGTATCTCATTGCAAATGATATAACATACCTTACCGTTTATTTCTCCACGCCTCTTCCTTCATTCCTTTTCCATATGCAGTGTAGAATTCTCAGCAAGATCAGTTTGATCTTCACTGGCCTTTTATCTGACAGTGATTGTGTGAACGGAATGGAAACCTTTAAGAATAAGCAATGTGTGGCCCCAAAAAGTAAAAATACCCTACCTTTTGTTTTCATTATCTGTGATGCCTTTCTCTGATGTTGTCATGATAGGGCGTGCAACGCGGGCTGAATGTTCTAGTACTAGAATGGTGACTTGACAGCTTGTGGGATGGGAAGATATGTATATGGATTTGGCTCAGCTGAACAGATAGCTCCAGGACATGGTCAGAAAGACTCAGAACTCCATGCCAGCCACGCACAATCAGCTCGCCACATGGCACCTCTCTTCCATGCCTCGGACAATCACAGTGAGTAATGGTTCCAGATTCCAGATTTGTGCTATGCCTTCCACCATGGATTCCAGATTCAAGAACTCTGCAGGAAGGCAATGAGCAAGGTCTGTGTTCAAATTTTGGCGAAATTTCATGGTTTTCTATCCCAAACAAAAGAAACCCCAAAAATATGACTCTTCATTTTTTTTGAAATGGTAATACAAATGTTCATTGGAAAATACGAACTTTGAGCCTACATTTTGGGCAAACTATATATATAGTGAATTGAATGCTTTCACTGTGATTATCGAAAAGAGTAAAATACATGAATGGCCATTGTACTTGTCAACGTGTTTCAATTTGGCCATCAGGTTCAGAAAAGTGTAAATTGTGGACATTAGACTTGTTGACATATGTTAGTTTTGCTATTGTACTTAGTATGCTGTAAATCTATGCAACTAAACTTGCCTTGACTAATCTAATATAACAATGGGCTTCTCAATACTACATATTTGGATGATGTGGATTAGGTTTGACCATGTCGTATCATCTAGCATGACTGACATGGATTGGAACATCGTTTTCTTGTTAGGTGAATAGTTATAGGCTTAAGAACCATAAGCAATGGTAAATGATCAATCTACTAATTGTATACTCCATTCATTGCCCTGGTCCTCTTATTTCTATTTGAATATTACATTGATCCATCTGTTTTTCCATTCATTTCCGCATCAATGTTAGAGCGGTGTTAATAGGGAAGAGCTAAGAAAGCTCAAGCTATGGTAAGAAATAGATGAATGGGTGGGGTATGCAGGTGAGCCAGAATCATGATCAGTAACCATTGAACCTTGCTCCACATCACCTATTCCGCGTCCGCATGTGAAATATTACCGAAAAATTAAAAAGAAGCAGGGAAGAGGATGGCATAAAACAAAAAAAAATAGAATACAATAGAAATGTGTGAGCTGTGATCTACTACATTACGTGATAAGACACGAATGCTTACTCTACATCATCTAAATATATGTGGTTAACAGCTAATGAGCCAATGACCATACTAATATAGTTGGGCAAACTTAATTGCCATGATTTACAATTTCTTGAGTATAATGGCTGAACTGAAACATGATGTCAAGTACCATGGCTGTTCATGTATTTTACTCTATCAAAAAATATAAAATAAATCAAACCCCATTTCCTGGCTTTGAGAACCATCGTTGGACAATTCGATATTGTTGAGCACTCATGGATAGTCTCACACAAATGATTTATAGCCCAATTTTGTGACATGCCATCCCACAATGGATTGAGATTTAACAATAATGGAAGATGGTCGTGAGAAACCGTTGTCATGTGGTGCGCGACATGCTTGAGCACATATTTCATCAACAGGAAAGCAATACGACCCTTACAAAACTTTATAGGCAGAGGCTATTAAAGCTGTTACAAGCACCACAAAGCAAGTGGCGGACGACCCCAACACTGAACAAGAACAACAAGAACAATTGGGGAGGGAACACATAAACCCATAGCCCTAGGCACGACCACAGCTCAGGATAGGACCACACATCTAAACCTGCTAAAAGATACAGCAACCTTAAGAGTGCAAAAGGACTACAACTCAACAAAGATGGCAAAGCATCCACCCAACCAACACAACCAAGGCGGCCAAGCATCCGCCCAAAGCAATCACCAACCAACACGATGATGGTGGCAAAGCATCCGCCAGAGCAAGCAAAAACGGCTGCAAAGAAACCACCAAATGACGACCAATGGATCCTAGACGAGCTGGACAAAATGAAGCGAAGGCAAGCACAAAAGTAGGAAAACCGGGGAAGAGCCAACTACGACCGCCAGGACCAGGTGAAAGGGGCGTCGACCGGCCATGATCCCATCGACGACCAGCGAAGCTTCCAAGACGACGCCTCAATGGAGGGAGCGATGCTAAAGGCACCATCGTCATCCGACCAACATGTTCAAGGTTTTCACCGAAAGCACACTGGAGAGGAGAGAGGAGGGGGAGAAAAAGATGCCTTCAAGAAGGTAAATGGCGCTACAGGGCGTCGCCGTCACTAGCCCGTAGGCAGGCCCTAGGCTTCCGCCTGCACCACGCTCCCTCTCCATAGCCAATGAACCGCCAGAGTGTCACCACGGAGCTGACGAGCGCTGCCACAATATAGACTGGGACCGTCGGCTGGCCATAGCGCAGCAACAGAGGGGGCACAAACCCAGACAGGGTGCCCAAGCCATGGCCTCGAAAGGGCGGCGCCACCAGCGATGGACGGAACACGCCGGGAACCTCGACCGGTGGGCGGCCCGAGCCGGGCGCCACGACCGGCAACGACCCAGGGCAAGGCACCAAGGCGGGGACACTCTGCTTTACCACACTTAATTTAACACAGGTTCTAGTTGAGTACTAGAAAAAAGAAAAAGATATGGAACTTAGATTCCCAGGATGCCTTTGGAACATGACGCCGAAGATAAGTTTGCTTGAAGATGGTCACACTGTTGGCACAATACTCAGCTTACAAGATACTATAATGGTAGGACAAGCAATTTAAATTGGTCGCACATATGCCTTCAAGTTGCCAAGTACAAAGGTTAACATCTCGTTGAGAGATGCAACTTTCATTATTGTCAAAATTTTCCATTAGCGATGCTTTATCGCTGTTGGTTTGGAAGAACCCAGAGTGATCCATCATCATTCATCACCAGATGGCGTTTCTGTGGTAGCACTAACACTTGATGGGCCCTGGTTCAGTTATACTTGCCATATTGGTGTACTGAGGGAGGCCAGTTAAAATGTCCTACTCGCTCCTCCTATCTGAGAGCAAGCATGACCCATCAAGGATGTTTTTCTTTTAAAGCCGAGCCAATCCAATTTATCGGGTATCTACCTCAGCTCCACTTGTCTCCACCTTTACCTGTCCTTTTATTTTTGATTGGCAGTTTGGCAGCCTCGTCCTTGCAAAACAAGAGCAAGTTACATCTAGTCATATATATCATCGTTTCGATACGGGTGTGTTGCATATCACGAAGGCAAACAAACAAAGAACAACATAAACTGAACGAGAATCTTTGCCTTGGATTTGGAGCTGAAAGTTTGTTTACAATCCTCGATATCTCACAATGTGAGACAAAGAACTATTGTAAACAGTTACAGTATGTACGGACGAGGTCCTCATGTTTTACACAGGACAACCAGAATCTTAGGTTGCTTGGGCAGAGGAGAGAGAGAATGTTTACCCAATAAACTCGTCCTCGCATGGACAACAAGCAGCCGTCGTCGGTTCGTTTGTCCTCATCAACACGATACCTGTTCTTCTCGCCTGCACTCTGTATTATAAGTCACTAAGATAAGGAAAAAGGCAAAACAATATTTGATCGAACAGAAGGAATTTTGATAGAATTTATACAATATTTTCTTCTACAATCCGCCAACTTAGTGGTCATCAAACACGCATAATTTTGAGCCACGCTAGAGCCTATTCAGCCCCCAATTAATTTAGCTTTTGGAAGAGTTGGCTCTCCATCTTTGATCCCTATCATGAACCTCCATGTCATCAAGAGCTACTGCATTCTCCACAAAGAACTTTGCGAGTTTGACTTCAAAGAAGTTAGCACTCAAAATTAAGTTCTAGTCTTATCTTTCTCAAATGATAATCCAAGCAAGGAACGAGCGCGCTTTTAGCACATCATGTTCATAGTCATCCCACCTGTAGTTTTCCATCCAGCCCACGGCCTGACTTTTTGGCCTGGCACGGCATGGAATTAATAGGGCCCGAGCCGGCCCGGCATGAGCCTTGTGTCGTGCCTGGGCTGACTCCTGGGCACATGGGCCGGCCCGACACGGCATGATTAAGTGTCGGCCCCACAAATCATGTGGGCCGGCACAGGCACGGGAGGCCTGCTAAGGCCCGGGAGCCCAAGCGCCTCCACGTATATAACGCGAGGCGCCCGGGCCATAAACCCTAGCCTCACCTCACCCCTCCCACTCGCCTTGCCAGCCGCCTCTTCGTCTCCCTGCTCCTCGCGTGCGCCTCCCCCTAACAACCCTGAACCCTAGCCTTGCCGCAGTCGCCGATGTAGATCCACCGCTCCCCTCGCATCCTCCGCCTCTCCTCGCCTAGATCCGGTGTCCCACTCCCTTCTCCCCCTAAACCCTAGCCTTGCCGCATCGATGGTAAGGAATGTCGAACTGGTGCTAAATGTAGGCATGGTAAGAAGGACTTCACTGATAAATAAATCTACCCATGGTACTGGCCACTTGATTAGGCACATTCCTATATGCCCTATTTTGAAAGGTCGTTCTGCCATGGCTCAATCTCAGCTTAAGTTTAATCCTGATGGCTTTGTTTGCACTTGGGATTATAGTCCTAATATTGCTCGTACTCAGTTGTGTAGGTTGATTGCACGTCTTGACCTACCTTACGCATTGGTGAAACTGATGCTTTTGAAGAGTACATTACTACTGCTCATAATCCTAGATTTTGTTATGTCTCTAGGCAAACAACCACTAGATATTTTGCTAAGTACTTTAATGATCGTCGTGCATAGCTTGTTGAGAGTTTCAAAATCTATATCCACTGTTGCTCTTACTTCTCATATCTAGTCACGCAATGCTAAGAAGGATTATCATAGTGTGGTTGCTCACTATGTGAATGTTGATTGGTAATTAGAGAAGAGGATCATAGATTAAGTTTTTATTGTTACTCCAATAAAAGATAAGTTGTTACAATATTAGTGTGACATTCCTATGCTTTATGCCTTTGCATTTATATTGGATCCAAGGTCTAAGATGAAAGGTTTCAGCAATGTTCTTATACTTTTGTCTCAACTTAATGGTAATGATTACTCCTGCTACTTAACTGAGTAAGGGCTGAACTATCTGTTGTTTTTGCTAAGTATGATGAAAAGTTTGGTGCTGTAAGGTTGTAAAGGGCTGCACAACCAGACTCTACACATAAGAAAAGGACTGCTTGGTGTAAGATATATGGGGGTGATGCTTCTTGTTCTAGTTCTGCTAGTGCTAATGCTACTGTTCTCGATGCTGGTCTTGGTGGTTCTTCCTCCTTGCGTAGGAGACCATCTGCTAGTGCATTGCTGTAGGCTGCTACTTCTAGTGCTTCTCTAGCTGCTGTTTTGAATTTTTTGCCTACCTAGATAGTGATACTGTTAACCAGTACAATGATGAAATCAACATTTTGAACTGGTGGCATGAGCATAAACTATCATATCCTGTTCTTTCAATCCTAGCTAGAGATGTTATGATCGTGCCTGTTTCTATATTATCATCAGCAATTGGTAGGGTCATTGAGGATCAGCGACGATGTCTGGACCCTGGGATGGTGGAGATGCTGGCTATAGTGAAGGATTGGGAGCTAGGAGATTGTCAGGCCCGGGGCTATGAGACTGTGCACATGGCATAGACTTCTAGAGTAAGGGATGGAGCATGTCTAATACCTTGTACCTATTGTAGGCTACTCGGCCACAAGTAGGACTAGTCGGAACTAAAGGAAACTACCCTTGTAGTACTCGGGTAGGACTCCTGATCTCGTATCTGGCTAGGATATTTTTAACCCTCCCTCCAAAGACAATAAAACGGCGGGCAAGACCCCCTCAAACCAATCCACATCTAATGCAATACAAACCACCACACAAAACGTAGGGTATTATGCTTTCGGCAGCATGAACCTATCTAAAGTTTCGTGTTCCTTGCACCTTCGAGTTCTAGATCTTGGCGACACCCTACCTACAACCTACCACCTTGGGGATATTTCTTGGTGTGCTTGGTAGTAAAACACTGATAGCTGGCGCGCCAGGTAGGGGTGATCATTGATGATCACCAAGCGAACTCGATGGCAATTTTCAACTCCACCCCCATACCTCAAGAGGGTACAACCTTCATCTTTGGCTCCTGGGTCTGTGTCGCCAATGGTCAAGGTGGTTTCAGCAGCTACCTCACCAACCCTAGGGAGCTAGAGGCACCGTCACCTGTCTCCAGTCACGATGTCGGTATTCTAGCCAACGGACTCAGCGAAATTCAACTTTCCAATCCAATCGGGAACCATGCAAGTCATCTTAGAGCAGTCCCCATTTTCCGATCAACTCTGACAATCTAGTCACCGCGATTGACCAAGTGGGCTGCAACATCACCGAATGCATCAGACTTGCAGAAGCCACTCTTCAATGCCCCGGCAACCTAGACCCCTCAACTCGGAAGCACTCTGAGACTCTTCATCAGCCTCTCGCCGGTGCTGGCGACATCTTCTCCGCGATCGATCGGGTCGACCGATCGATCGCCATGTGCATCGAGCCTGTGGAAAACACCCTCCATCCCAGGAAGTCAGAAGCGCCCATAGCAGCGTTCAGCCATAATTTTGAAGACTTTGTCGACCAACTCGGCGAGGTGCTGTCTCCTGACGTAGTTGTGGAAACTGAGCACGGCTCCAAGTCCCTCTCCACATTGGAGGAAGATTTGGAACAGGGTCTGCTGCCGCTGACATGTGTACAGGGAGTCGTGCTGTCGATGTAGAGTTAGCTCCCACTGATAGGCGAAAGGGCTATACTGTCCTGCCGTGCTGTAGCCTTTGCGCACTGTAGCTGCGCACGATGTGGCCTTCCTGCAGGAGGTTATAATAGCTCTTCGCTCATGCGCGCGGTGCTGTGATGTGACCATACGTCCCTTGCTCATGCACACAACACAGTGATGTGACGCGTCACCTCGGTAACTGGCGGGCTTACCGTGGTGATGCCCATACCTATCCAACGTGTCAGTGGGCAGCCCATGCCCTATCTTGGGTGCGCGCACCCCAATCACCCGCATTTAATCATAGTTGGGCTAGCTTCTCGCAGAAGGCTGGTATTCACCGCACACGTGGCGGTGCTGGTTTAGCGGCTGCTTCCTCAGGGGCTCGTGGCGGCACCGTACCTCCTCCCCGGTGGGATGGGAGGTTCGGGCCCCCCTTGCTGGCCCAGGCGCATAGGCCCCCTGGGGGTCCGGCTTCCACACATGGGGGCCAAGACCATCCCGCGGTGGTCCAGGCCCATGGTGGCTGTTCCTGAGCACTTCGTCCTTGCGGGCACGTGGAGGCACCGGGCCTGCTAGTACATGGGGGGAGGTCCGAAGATCGTGTCCCCAGTTGTCGGGCCTGGGCCTCACGCCGTGTCACCCAGAAGTTTAGCATGAGGTTACGGATAACCTCACACCCCTCGGGCTGGATACACTAATAGGAGGTACCCCTGCCTGTATGTACTGATAGAGGCCCCCGGGCCCACCTCAGGTGTGCTACGAACCCACAGGTGGGGCCATAATCTTATGTTGCGATGGGTGGACAGCTTGCTCCCATTGCGAAGGGGCAAGAAGGACTTTTCCCTCCGGCAAGATCCTCGAGGCGACATCCACTGCCCGTGTTCAGCGCGCCTGACTATTCAGCTTCTTGTCTTATCCGCGCACGTCCTGCTTTACTGGTGGTTTAGATTCCACCTTTTCTTCCCACCTCCAGCGACCATGCCTATGGCTCGCGGGCCCAGGCCCACCGGTCATAGGGGTGAGAGGCGGGCGCTTGGTGCGATCGACTCTTCGGGTTCCCCCGGTCGCCGTGGAGTTTAGAGGGGGAACAGCCTTATTAAAGGCATCGCCATAGGGATTGGCTACCTTTTCACACTTGCCTTTGCCAGACACTGCTGCGCCCTTTCGTCTTCTCTCGCACGTTTGCGATTTGCTTTTCTCACCCGATGCTTTTTTCCCTTCCTGCTTCCGAGCGATCCTTTCCCTCGCATCTGCGGCAATCTCCACCATGTCTCCTCTCAGCCATCCTTGCTGCTTCCAGCGACAAGAGCAGCTCGACTTGGTGCGCCACCTCCTGGGTTGGACCATGTCAGAACTTGCCGGGAAGATCCGGGCAGGTTCGAGTTCCCTCAATGACCTGGTCGCGGGGGAATTCGTCCTCTTCAACTCATACATCACCTACGGGCTGGCCCCTCCGATTTCCTCCTTCATCCTTTTGCTTCTGGAGGAATTCGGGCTTCAGCTACAGCACCTCACCCCCCACTCCATCCTCCTCGTGTCGGTGTTCGTCTACTTCATGGAGATGTTCATGGGGGGTCTGCCCCTGTGTCACCATCTTCAAGCAGTTTTACGCCCTGGTCGGGTCAGGGAGGAGCAAGTGCCGCATCGGCGCCTACTACTTCCAGCTGCGGCATGGGATGTCCAGCTTCTACATCAGCGTCTTCTCCAGCACCAAGTGGGAGGACTGGTGCACGGACTGTGTCATCGCCATGACCGACGCCAACGACCACCTTAAGCTGCCGATCAAAGGGCCCCTCCTCGACCGCAACAGCTGGAAAGCTAGGCCATCCCTTCCGGTAGAGCTCGACCCAGTGCTGGACCGATCAAGGTTCTGGCAAGGGGCGGCCTCACATCAATGATGGTGCTGGGTGACTTTCTGAGGCACTGCATCGCTACACTAGAACAGCGATCCAGGATGGCCTGCATGTTCACCAGGGTGAATGACTGCAGCAGGATCATGCGCGGGGCCGACACTGATCTGTCCGACACAGAGCTAGAGGTCCTGATCTGGGGGATGATCGGTGAGGCGTACGCCCCAGAGCTGCTGGTGCTCCCGAGAGGGATCAGCGCTCTGTGTGAAGACGAGGGGATGCGGACGGCGATCCTGGCGTCACTGCCTACCCTTGATGACGGCGGGCTGCCGGTCCGGCAGGTGAGGGGTGACCCCAATCGCGGCATCCGGATCCCAGGCGCGTCGCCCGACAGCGCCTGGCACGCTGATCCAAGCCCCAGCCAGTCCAGCCAATGAGCCCTGGCACCCTCCAGCAGAGGGAAAGAGTCGGAGGCGGCCAGCTCTCGGAGCAGCCGGGACCATGAGGAGGACAGGTCACGGAGGCTCCGCCACGACGACGGATCCTTTATGGGGGAGCCGGCCCCCAAGCGCGAGAGGACAACGGAGTCCGAGGCAGAGTAGCTCCCGGGCTCCGCCGCCGCCGCCCCATTGCCAGCAGTAGCCATAGGGGAGGCCTGATGAGCTGCGGCGGTTTCCCCCACAGCAGCGACCACCGCTGCAGCCACCTCAGCCCCCACATCAGCGCTAGGCGCCGCCACCGCCACCACCCCAGTGGCAGCGGTAGGCCTTGCCACCATCACCGGAGACGGCAATGGTGGAGCAGCCCTGCCGGTCGCCCGGGATGCCAGCCTCAGGGAGGAGGCACACCCCAGTCTTCCAGGTAGGATGGGGGGATGCGGAGCTCCACGTAAGTGGTTAACTCCCCTTGTCCTCCTTTTTTTTTGAATCCTTATCTTGATGATGCTTGCTAGGACTACTCGCCCTGCCTCATCCTCTGCTTTGTCCAATGACACCTCGGCTAGGAGGTCCAGCCCCCAGCAGGCTTCTTCCACAACCACTGCCTGGGGGTTGGCAACATCACCGACAGCACCTCCAGCCCCGCCCACGGCCGCAGAAGTCCAGGCCGGAAATCCGATGGCCGAGACCGCACCACAAATGGAGGCGACCCCTCCAACCACTACGGGCGGAGAGGCGGCTCCGGTGACTGCAGCGGGAGCCACGGCGGGGGCACCCTCTGCAGAACCTGCTGCGGAGGAGGTCGCAACGGAGAAGCCACTGGAGGCGCAGACTGCGGGGGCAACCACAGCCGAGGTCGCAGAAGCAGGTGGTCGGGGACCCGATGCGGGCACGCCTAGTGCCGGCCCCCAGTCCGCATAGGGGGATGAGCTGGAGGTGGTGCATGGGAGGCACCTCCTCCCGAGCTCAGTGGAGGTCCCTCTTCCCCGCCTCCTGGTCAAGGCCCAACGGGCGATGGAGGAGGCGGAAGCGGGCTTCCGGCGGGAGTAGGAGAAGCTTGAGATGGAGTGTCTCTGGCTCTCTGACTAGGAGCGCCATCTAGGGAACCGCATCCAGGTGGTGTCCTCCCGCGCCACCGAGAAATGGGCCCAGCTCGAGCACGAGAGCGAGGTCCATCATGATAAGATGCATAGGGTCATTGATCAGGAGATCACGGTTGTCTCCCGGGAGAAGGCGGTGGCCCGGAAGGAGAAGGAGGTGGAGCTGAAGGAGCAGACCGCTCGTCACACCATCGACATTGCCAAGGCTATGGCAAAGACGATTGATGATGAGCAGGCCGCCCTCAACCACCAAGAGGTGGCTGTCCAGGAGGAGGAGGCCCGCCTCTCTGCCCTCCAGTCAGACCTGGAGGCCCAGACCCGAGCGCTCGAGGACCAACGCCAGCACCAGGAAGAGGAGGGTCGATCCCTCTCCCAGTGGCTCGAGGTCCCCAAGCACCGCGAGGCCGAGGTAGAGGGGCTTCTGGCCGAGCAGCGCACCGAGGTCCAGCGGGTTGCAAAGTGGGTTTGTGAAGCAAGTGCTGCCCTAGAACCCCTTGGGCTATGTCCCATCCAGGTTGCAAAGGCCCCTTCTTCCGTCAGCTCTGTTCTTCCGGCTCTGGACTCTGCCGCCGAGCGTCTGCAATGCCTGGAGTCCACTCTAGTTGCGCGCCTCGAGGCTGAAGGGCGGGAGCTTGCTCGGATGGTGGTAGACCACGTCTTGACCTGCGTCTAGAGCCATGACTCCACCATCTCCTTAACTCCAGTCCTGGAGGGCCCCATATCAGAAGCGAAGGCCGCCGCCCGGGAGGGAGTACAAGAGGTAGTGGAGATCGTGGCCTCCTGCTTCGAGCGCAACATGGAGCCGGACTGTAAAAGGAGAAGGCCCCTCCGGACTGCTGAAGGAATAAGAGTAGTTTTTGTTGTTTTTGTACACATTATAAGTTATGTAATATTTTGTATATGATATGTAATAAAAAACTTAGCTGTTTTTCAATTTGCTTGTTCTCCTTTTTGTCATGTGCTCTCTGGCTCTGTGGTCCCTTGGCCCCCTGGGAGGTAGTCGTAAGGGATTGGGGCTAGCTACCATGAAAATGAGGTTTAGACCTGCACATGACTTAGGATCGATGCTTAGCAACATTCCCACAGGGTCCCGAATCTCGTAGTAGAAAGAGTCCTTTAAGATGTAAAACTGGGCTTAGTGAATCAGAGCGTCAGGACCCATCCTTTAGGATTGAAGGGATTCGGACTTTCAGATCTGCAGTTCTAGGTACAATGGTGCTTATCCTAGGGAGGTAGAGTGTGCAGGCTTAGGGTACGGAACCAGGCTAAGCAGCTACACGACTCCGGACCCCCCCCGAGGATAAGTACGCTTCCCCAAAGTTGGTCCCAAGAAGACCAGACCCCTCCTTCCTTTGGGGGGGGGGTCTTGGGCGGAGACACAACCCAGCAACTCAATTCAGGCCTCAAGCATGGCACTGGAATAAGGGACAACATGGGAGTTAGGGTAAGCGGGAGGCAAGGAAAAGAACTGAATTGCATCATCCTTAAAGACAAACTGAGAATAAATTTTTCTTGATAAGTTGGTACTGGTAGAATGTGCGATGTACGCTAGGGGCCGGGTTTACGAGGGCGGACCTGCACTGCTCTAGTCCGCATGGAGGTACTACCAATTTATAAAGGAAAAATTTATTCTCGGCTAAGCCCCTAAGGATAAAACTTACGGAGGTGCTCAATATTCCATGGGTTGGGTAGTTGCACGCCCTCCTCCGTAGCTAAGCGAACAGATCTGGGTCAGCACACCTTTGACACCTTGAAGGGACCCTCCATGCTGGGGGAGAGCTTGTGGAGCCCCTCTCGGTTTAGGATTCACCGCAGGACTAGATCCCCAACCCAGAGCTCCCTACTATGCACGAATCGTTGATGGTAACGCCGGAGTGCTTGGTTATACGTGCATTTCGGACCGCTACTCACCATCTTCGCTCGTCGACGAGGTCTACATCTTGAAGGCGCTGCTGCTCCTGCAATTCCTCATCAAAAGCTTGGACTCATAGTGAGCCCATAGTGATCTCCGGGGGAAGGCATGCTTCGGCCCCGTAGACCAGGAAGAAAGGGGTCTCCCCGGTTGCTCAGCCAGGTGTGGTACGGTTCCCCCATAGCATGCTCGGAAGCTGGTCGACCCATCTTGCACCATGCTTTTCGAGATCGTTGTAGGTACGAATCTTGAGCCCCCTAAGTATCTCAGCATTAGCCCGCTCTACTTGGCCATTGCTTCTAGAGTGTGCCCTAGAAGCGAAGCAGAGCTGGATGCCGATGTCCTCGCAGCACTCTTGAAAGTGCCGGCTCTTGAACTGGTCCCGTTGTCGGTGATGATTCAGTTCGGGACTCCGAACCGGCACACAATTGACTTGAGGAATGCGATAGCAGATGCTTTGGTGATGTTGACCATAGGGGTAGCTTCCGGCCACTTGGTGAACTTATCGATGGCAACGTACAGGTACTGGTACCAGCCGACGGCCCTAGGGAAAGGTCCTAAGATATCCAACCCCCATACAGCGAAAGGCCAAGAGGGTGGAATCATTTACAGAGCCTGAACCAGAGTGTGTATCTGCTTTGCATGGAACTGGCATGCTTTGCAGGACTTTACTAGCTCAGCTGCATCCTAGAGCACTGTCGGTCAATAAAAGCCATGCCGGAAGGCCTTACCGACCAGCGTGCGGGATGAAGAATGACTTCCACACTCGCCTCCATGGATCTCTGCGAGCAAGTCACCACCCTCTTCCTGGGTGATGCACCGAATGAGGATGCCATTGGCACCATGGCGGTAGAGATCCCCTTCTACCATCGAGTATCGCTTAGCCAATCGCACTATGCGCTCAGCGGATACATGGTCTTCAGGAAGGATGTTGTCTTTCAGGTAGCCCCGGATCTCAGAGATCCATGCATTGGGACCCTCCTGAGAATTTGGATTCGGCTCCTCGAGGTCTTCGGGACCCTCGATGGTGCACACAATCCTTGGCGGACCCCACGGATGGAGCGCCACCGGGACCACTAGCTTTGAGGTGCTAGACTGACCCCCTTCGCCCAGCTCGGCAAGCTGGGCGGATGGCTTCAGCAGCCGTGTTTGAAAGACGCCATCCGGCATGGATGCCTGAGTTGATGCCCTCGTGGAGAGTGCATCTTCCATCGAGTTGTCTTCACGTGGAACGTGTTGCAGTTCTAGTGCGTCGAAATCCTTCTCCAGCTTCCTCACATGAATGAGGTATGCTGCAAGCTGGGGTTTGTTGCCACTGCATTCCCCCGGACCTGATTGATGACAAGCTGGGAGTCTCCCTTGACCAGGAGCTGCTGGACCCCCAGGGATAGAGCCACAATCAGTCCGAAGAGTAGGGCCTCATATTTTGCCATGTTGTTGGTGGCCTCAAAGTCGAGGAACACCATGTATTTCACTTGTTCGCCATTCGGGTTGATGAGGACCACACTAGCTCTCGCCTTCTTGTTGCGTGCGGACCCATCAAAGAAGAGTGTCCAGTGGGGTCCGGTGAACACCAGAGCCCTAGCTTCTGGAAGCGGGGGGTCTGAACCATGGTCCGGACCCCCAAGGATGCTTGGTGTAGGAGTCAACTCAGCTATGAAGTCGGCAAGAACCTGACTCTTGATGGCGTGGCGAGGCCGGAAGTCAAGTTGAAATTCAGCTAGCTCTGCAGCCCACTTGGCAATGTTGCCCATGGCGTTGGAGTTGTAGAGGTTGGCCCTCAATGGATAAGAGGTAACCACCACAATTTTGTGGGTCTGGAAATAATGGCGGAGCTTCCAAGATGCAATGAGTATAGCATAAAGGAGCTTATGTGTCTCGGAATACCTGGCCTTTGCTTCATGTAGGACCTCGCTGACATAGTAGACTGGCTTTTGGACGGTCTTGACTTTAGCAGCAGGACAGGGCTCTTCTCCCTAAGCTGGGGATTCTCCGGACCCCAGGTCTTCCGGCTTTTTCCCGGGTCGGGGCCCGACCGAACCCCCTGAAGCAGGGCCGGTTGTTACATTGGTGATAGTCGGACCATCACTTTCTACAGGGGGGACCTCGGGGACCCCCTGCACGAGTTGCTCAGACCTCTCTGCAACCAGCACCATGCTGATCACCTCAGTCATCGTTGCATGGTACAGAAATAGCGTCTCCCCCAGCTCTAGAGCTATGGGTATCAGCAGGGAGGTGAGATACTGCTTCATTTCTCGGAAGGCTTGCTCTACCTCCTCAGTCCATGTGAATGGACCGGACCCTCTCATCAACTTGAAGAAGGGGAGAGCTCTCTCCGCCAGCCTCGAGATCAAGCAGCTGAGAGCTGCAAGGGATCCTGTTAACTTCTGCACGTCCTTGAGTGGCGCAGGGGCTCTCATTGCTTCGATCGCCCGAATCTTGTCCGGGTTTGCCTTGATCCCCCGGTGTGACACCAGGAACCCTAGGAGCCTCCCCGCCGAAACACCAAAGACACATTTCTCGGGGTTGAGCTTCGTGCACGTCACGCGCAGTTTGTCAAAGACCTGGGATAAATTTTCTAGGAGAGAATTTGCTTCTCTAGTCTTGACTATGATGTCATCAACATAAACCTCAACTATGTCTCTAAACAAATCACCTAATGTAATGTTCATTGCGCGAGGAAAGGTGGGCAAGGCATTAAGCAGTCCATATGGCATTACAACATATCAGTAAAGACCATCCACTGTTACAAAAGCTGTATGCTTCCTATCTGCCTTAGCCATTTTGATTTGATGAAAACCAGAATAGGCATCTATGAAGGATAGCAAGTCACACCCGGAGGTGGAATCTATAATTTGATCTATACATGGAAGTGGATAGGGGTCTTTTGGACATGCCTTATTGAGGTTGGCGTAGTTGATGCACAACTGAAGCTTCCCGTTGGCCTTTGGGACGATGACCGGATTGGCCAACCACTCGGGGTGGTGGACCTCTTCGATGAAGCCAGCATGCAGCAGCTTGCGGACCTCTTCACAGATGAAG
This sequence comes from Panicum hallii, assembly GCF_002211085.1. Classification (NCBI taxonomy): domain Eukaryota; kingdom Viridiplantae; phylum Streptophyta; class Magnoliopsida; order Poales; family Poaceae; genus Panicum; species Panicum hallii. Next base: position 15,470,792 of record NC_038048.1, read on the forward strand.
TTCTGCCACTCGATGGACTGCTTGTGTGGCTTTTATCACAGCGGCGTGGCGCCGGGGTGGATCTTCAGATGATGCTCATCACCTCCCTGGGGATCCTGGGCATCTGTGACGGCTCCTAGGTGAACACGTTGACATTTTCCCGGAGGAAGGCGATGAGCGCGCTTTCCTATTTCTCTCCTAGGTTTCCTCCAATACGGGTGGTCTGGGAGGGCTCCGCTCCAACCTGGATGGCCTTCATAGGGACATCGTCCATATCAGACAGATGGACTTTGGGCACCTTGGCTGGTGCCCTAGCGTGTGAGGATGAGGGCTCGGACCACTCTGCGCTGGTTGTTGGGGTGAGGCTCACTGCCAATGCATGTAGCTTCTCAATTGCCTCCACAGCAGCGATCCGGTCACCCTGCACGGTGAGGACTCCTACAGGGGATGGCATCTTGAGGACCAGATAGCCATAATGGGCAACGGCCATGAACCGGTATAGAGCCGGCCTGCCAATGATGGTACTGAATGGAATGTTGACTTCCGCAACATCGAACTGTACGTTCTCTGTGCGGAAGTTTTCCTCAATCCCGAACATGACCGGCAGGGAGATGGTCCCCACCAGGTAGACAGGATGCGGCCCCACTTTAGAGAATGGGCGAGATGGGTCCAACTTGGACTCCGGGATCTGCAGCGTGCTTGAACGCTGCATAGCTGATGACGTTGAGGCCGGCGCCTCCCTCGATCAGTACGTGGTGGAGCTTGATGTTGGCGATGGTAGGGGCGGTAACAAGTGGTAGCACCCCCCCCATGTTCTCCGGGCAGTCGGATGGCCCGAATGAGATGGTGGTGCTCCTCCACCGTTGGTGGGGTGCCGCTTTCGGTGCCCCCGACTTCACCGAGAAAACTTCCCAGCGAAGAGTCTGACATCTCTCCGGGAGACGAGCTTCGAGCTGCCGCCATACATGATGTACAGCTTCTTGCGGCACTCGTCACCCCCGGACTTGGAGTCAGACTGGGCGTAGAGGCCCTTAAGGTCCTTCTTTGAGGTTTGGTACCCCAACTCCTGCTCCGCCGCGGCAGCATTGGCGTCGGAGAGCCTCTCCTTGCCGAACCGCCATGGCAGGGAGGAGCCATCCTTGGAGGCCCGGTCGTGCCTCTTGCTGACGCGCTCCACGAGCTTCAGGATCTCACGGCTTTCGGAGGCGTTGCGTTGGGCTCCAGGATTAACAGGGCTTGACCCAGGGTCGCTATGCTACTGGCGCGGATGTTTGCCGCGCGGGTTCTGGCCCCCGGCCGCTACCGCTGCAGCGACCGGAGCTCCAGTCTACGGCTTGTTTGCGCTGCGATTCTTCTTGTTCTTCTTCTTGCTGCCGCCAGGGGCAGTGACACTGGAGCCCCCCGTCTGGGTGGGCCCTCCTTGAGGGGCCGACTACCATGCACGGCCCTCCGCAGCCCTGGCGCACTTGTCCGCTAAAGCAAATAAGGTGGTGACGGTTTCCACCTGATGGGTCGCCAGCTTCTCCAACATCTTCTCATCACGGACCCCCTGTCGGAAAGCCGTGATAATAGATGCATCGAAAATACATGGAATGGTTCCACGTACCTTGGTGAAGCGGGAGATGTTGGCCTGGAGGGTTTCCCCGGGTTGCTGCCTCACAGCATGGAGGTGGACCTCCACACCGTGTGCTGGTATGCGCTGGCAAAGTTCACCGAGAATAGCGCACAGAGCTCTCCCTAGGATTGGATGGATCCCGAGGTGAGATTCTTGAGCCAAGTCCGGGGTGGCCCGGTCAAGGCCACGTGGAAATAACTTGCCATTACGGCGTCGTTACCCCCAGCCGTTGTGATGGCGGTGATGTAAACCTGTAGGAATTCTATACTTTTCCGGTAGGTAGGGCCGAAACTTGGACGGCCAAGCCACCGCTCGGAGGTGGTCTGCGAGCACTGCGCACTCGACCCTAGCAATCGGGGCCTGGACGTGTCCCTGCAGCTTTGGTACTGCCACGTCGAGTTCGACACCAAGGTTCCAACCCTTGATGTTGAGCTGGCGCTCACGCGCCCGCTCCATGGTGACGCGGGCGTCCTCAACCACACGCCTACGGTTGAGTTCCGCCCGCAGGCCTTCGGTCCGTGGACTCATCACTGTTGGAGAGTGCACAGAGCCGGATGCGCCATGCTATCAGCGACGCTGCCTGGACGTAGATCCCCCCGCCAAGCCTGGGGTGACCTGTGCCAAGTTGAGCAGGCGGTCGACATCGTCACGCCATTGCCTCAGCACGTCGGGCGAGGCCGCCGGATCCAGCGGGTTGCGGAGCAGCTCCCTGGCCGCCACCAATGGCCCGTTTGGTGCAGGCTGTGTTGGGGCCATCAAGGCATGCTCTATAGCACGTTGCGGCGCAACGCGTGCCACAACCCTCGTTGGAAGATGGCGAGAGGCATGCAGCACGGATGGCACCACTTACTCCCCCATCGGGTGGTCATGGTGTTCGACTACCCGTGGCATTGTGATCTCGAGCCTTCAATCAAGCGCAAACCAAACCGGCCCATCGATCAAGCGCAAACCAAACCTGGCGCGCCAAATGTTGGAGGATTTCTCCAGACGGGTGGCGGAGTGCACCCGCCTAATCCTAGTTTAGGATGAGTTTGGGGCAAGTCAAGGAATGCTTGATCTAGAGGCGTATGAACACAGGTAGCACACACAGGTTTAGAGTGGTTCGGGCCGCCTGAGCGTAATACCCTATGTCCACTGTGTGATGTATTGCTTGTAAGATTGGGGGAGGAACTCCTGACCCCGCGTGAGTGTGAACTCTTGCGTGTGTGTACTCTTCAGAGTGTCTGTCGAACTTATGTTCTAACGTGCGCGCTCTCCCTTTTATAGGCTCAAGGGGAGCGCGTACACTGAGTGGGGCCCCAACAGGTGGACCCAGCAACATATTAAATAACGTACATGTTGGAGCCTTAAATGCCTTAGATTCGGAGATCTTCCTCATCGGCCCCCGTGCGTATCCTCCGTCTGGATATGGTCTTGTGCTGTCTTGCTAGCGCAGGGTCTGCTGCCACTGACATGCGTAGAGGGAGTCGTGCTGTCGATGTAGAGTCAGCTCCCACTGATAGGCGAAGGGGCTATACTGTCCTGCCATGCTATAGCCTTTGCGCACTGTTGCCATGCATGATGTGGCCTTCCTGCAGCAGGTCATAATAGCTCTTCGCTCACGCGCGCGGCGCTGTGATGTGACCATACATCCCTTGCTCACGCACGCGGCACAGTGATGTAACATGTCACCTCGGTAACTGGCGGGCTTACCATGGTGACGCGCATACCTGTCCAACATGTCAGAGGGCAGCCAATGCCCTGTCTTGGGTGTGCGCACCCCAACCACCGGCATTTATGTGGTAGTTGGGCTGACTTCTTGCAGAAGGCTGGTATCCACCGGACACGTGGCGGTGCTGGTTTAGCGGCCGCTTCCTCAGGGGCACGTGGCGGCACCGGACCTCCTCCCTGGTGGGATGGGAGTTCCGGGCCCCCCTGGCTGGCCCAGGCGCACAGGCCCCTTGGGGATCCAGCTTCCACACATGGGGGCCCAAGACCATCCCACGGTGGACCGGGCCTGTGATAGATGTTCCGGAGCACTTCGTCCTTCCGGGCACGTGGAGGCACCGGACCTGCTAGTACGTGGGGGGAGGTCCAGAGACCGTGTCCCCAGTTGTCAGGCCCGGGCCTCACGCCCGGTCACCTAGAAGCTTAGCACGAGGTTACAGATCACCTCGCACCCCTCGGGCTGGATACACTAGTAGGAGGTACCCCTGCCTGTATGTACCGACAGATTTCATATGCAGTTTTGTAGCAGAGTTGAAGGAGTACATTCAACACCATTTGCAATGTCACAAACCAGCTACATTAACTCAAGCATATTGGTTTGCAAAATGGCTGGAGCAGGCAAACCCAATTCACAAATGATTTCCCAACTTCAATGCTGTTCCTAAACCTGCTAAAACATGGCAGAAGGAGAGTGAGAATTCTTGTCCTAGTATTGCAGAGCTTAGGGCAGCTGGCAAATGCTTTAAATTTAGGGAACCATGGGTTCCTGGTCATGCAAAAACCTGTAAAGGCACGTAGGTTTATTCTGTAATTGTCATGGAAAATGCTGAAGGCAAAGAAGAGGTGTCAGTGGTTGTGGATACTGACCCATCTGAAGAGGCTGAATTTCATGATGCAATTCCAAATCCAACAGTGAATATTTCTATGCATGCATTATGTGGTACAACCACAGGCTCTAGTACATTCACACTGAAACTGAAGATGGGAAATAGTTAGCAACAGCATTAGTTGATACTGACAGTGATGTCTCCTTCATATCAACTAAATTTGCTATCAAGAGTAAATGCAACATATATGAAGCTCAAAAGGTAGTGGTGGCAGCTGCAAATGGCACTAACATGACCAGTAATTCTGTTTGTTTGGCCCATCCCTACACTATTCAAGGGCATGACTTCTCATCTGATTTCAGAGTATTGGAGGTGCAAGGTTATGATATCATATTGGGAGCTGACTGGATTTACATGCGTAGCCCAGTTGGCTTGGATTTAAGAACAAGGGAATTTAGTGTCACAAAATATGGACACTCCATTGTGACATTTCAGGATGAAACATTACCTAATCACCATCTTTTGATTGGCTCAAAGAAATTTTGTAAAATGATAAGAAAGAAAGAAGTGGGAGCAGTAGTGATCTTGAATTCTAACAGAGAGCCACTTGATAAGGAGTCAAAGACAGTGCGTAAGCAGGACATTCCACACCAAATTCAGCAAGTTTTGGATAAATTCCAGGAAGTGTTCCAAGAACCAAGTTCTCTTCCCCCTATAGAGAAGTGGATCATGCTATCACCTTAGTCAACCCTGACAAGAAAAACAACCAAAGGCCATATAGACTGCCTTACCATCAGAAAGATGCTATGAAGAACTCATAAATCATATGCCTAAGTCACAGTTAATCAGGCCAAGTATCAGCCCTTATTCATCTCCAGTGATTTTGGTCAAGAAAAAAGATGGCACCTAGAGGATGTGTGTTGACTACAGACAACTCAATACCAACACTGTCAAAAAAAAGTATCCAATTCCAATATTGAAGATTTGCTTGATGAGCTATTTGGGGCCTTTCAGACCTGGGCACACGGGACTGTCCACGTGGCACACATTTCCTAGGATACGGTATGGGATATGGCCCACGCTCTACATCTTTTGTAACTACTCGTAATGTAGTAGGATTAATTGTATAGTAGCTAGACTAGTCGGACGCGGTAGGAAACTACCCGAGAAGTACTCGGGTAGGACTCCTGAGCTTGTACCCGATTAGGACTTCCATGTAAACCTGTCCCCCTAGACTATATAAGGGCGGACACGGACCCCCTCGGGGATAATCATCATCAAAGGCAATACAAACCACACAGGACGTAGGGTATTACGCTCTCAGCGGCCCAAACCTGTCTAAAACCTTGCGTTCCTTTTCACCTTCGAGTTCCTGATCTCGATGATACTCTACCTACAAACTCACCACCTCGGGGGTATCCCTAGGTGGATGTGGTGGTAAAACACTGACAGCTGGCGCGCCAGGTAGGGGAGTTCATCGAGCACCTACCGAAGAATTCGATGGCATCTTTCAACATCACCAGCGCTGTGCTCGACGAGGGCACAACCTTCATCTTCAGCTCCTGGATCTGCGTCGCCAACGGTTTAGGTGGCTTCAACACCCACCTAGCCAACTCTAAGGAGCCGGAGGCCTCTTCATCAACTCCAAGCAGCGATCTTGATGACTTCATCGACAACCTCGACGATATGCTGCTTCCCGATCTGGCCTAGCAGATCGAAAAGATATCCATTTTCAAAGTGACTTCCACTCATGACGTACCAGATCTATTCAAGGCGGATTCAAACCAATTTGAAAAGACCTCATGATCTAAATCCCTCTCCGACTTGGAGGAGGATTTGGATCTGCTGCTCAAGATCAAGGACGTGAGCGTCACCGCTTGTCGGGGGCCCCCATTTTCAACACCTACTCGGACTCCAACGAAGAGTACTCCCCACACAGTACTACACCTACAAGCCAGTTCCGAAAAGAACTCGGAGATGAGGGAGTCACCGCTTGTCGGGTGGTCCCCACCCTTGAAAAGCACTCGCGACCCGACGGCCACAACGAATCATTTTTGGGCAGCCTTCTGGGTTTAATCATCACATCAACACCGCAAGGATGTTTCGTGTACTGGAAGGGCTTTGAGCCCTCCGAACTACTTGATTACAAGTCCCGCCTTGTGGCCTTCACGCAGGAACTACCCTTCCAGGAGGCTAGACCCCACTCTCCCATTGTGGAAGAAGGAGAAAGTAGCACAGAGCTACTCGAGTACAGCCTTAGGGCTAACCACTCGCCGGATCATCAAGTCTACACGGCCTCCCTTTGCAATGCGGAGGAAGATGAGCTAGACCCCCTATACGACAATGAACAAGTCTCGGACGTCTCAGCCGATGAGCCCATAGCTGATGCTCCCCAAGATAAAGATGAGGAGCACTGAAGAATCCGGTGGGCAAAGAATGCCAAGCGCGCGCAACGCAGGCACAACACGCAGAATCGCTCCTGCGAACCAAAGGATCTCAACAACACTTTTGCAGCAGTCGTGGACAGCGAGTACCATACGCGATCGGTGCCATCACAGAAGCAGCACCTCTCGCTCAACAACTCCCACCCAATCCTCAGATACAAAGGCTGCAGTACTTGACCCAACGCGCGCTCGTGCAACTCGATGGGAAACATCCAGTGCCTTCTACACGGAACTAGCCCTCAAGTTCTGAGCAACATGGTGGTACCACGCTGGTCAATCGCACCTCTGGAGAAAGGCTCGGGAGCCGGAGGAACGACAACCACCAGCTCAACGAGGGCCACACGTGTGACAGTTCATGTACTGGTAAGCTAGGCACATTATTTAGTGTGAAGTATGTGCTTGTTAGTGAAAAGCTTGTTTGTGTTTATGTGAAGCTTTTAAAAATTTAAATGCACATAAAAAGGGTATTTTTATAATTATGGAAAAAACTAGGGTTGTTTTTGAAAAATGTATTTGGATGGGAGGTAATTTCAAAATAAGGGTGTTTATATAATTTTACAAAAAGTATAAGTCCTTTTATGCAAGTAGTTGAATTACAACAGTAACTTTCAAAATTACTCAGGGCTAAAGTGTAAAAAGGTGCAAGTCATCATGACATGGTTATCCAATCTATCCAGTCATTATGACGTGTCTATTCCGTCATCATGACATGTCATAAATGCTTGCTTTTAGGTCCTAAATATTATGAAATTACACTCTTTAGGACAAAAGTAATTCAAATCCAACCTTTGTTCAAAATTTAATATGTAAAGAGATAAGCTTTGGGTTTTTGAACTTGAGCCCTAAAGCAATGTTGTAGAGTTTAAAAAACTCTCAGACTTTCATTTTGGGCATTTCCTCACTAGGGTTTTAGATTAATGAGAAATTTTACTTTACAGAAAGGTCCCTATATTTTCTAAATTTACGCACAAGTACTTGGGAAATCCTATTTCTCCTTCCTCTCTGTTTTTCCTCTCTCCGGCGTCTCTCTCGTTCCACTGGCGGCGCCTCTTCCTGGGGGGGCTTCCTCCCTGCCTCCCTCCCTCTGCGCGGCTTTAGGTCGGCGTGGATCCGGGCGGCGCCGAGCTCCTGCGCAAGGACCGGTGGCGCCGAGCGGGGCGGTCGGGCGTGACGAGCTCGGAGGAGCCGCGGTGCAGCTAGGGCCCGGTGGTGCTCCCGCTGCGTGAGCTCGGGCCACAACCGGTGACAGCGTGCAGGGCGGGGCGCGCAGGCACGCGTATGCGGGAGGAGCTGAGGCGCGGCGGCTCGGTGCGGACCCACTTGGGGGCAGCGAGGCCACGCGCGGAGGTGGCCCGGTGCGGGCGGACCTCGGCCTGGATGGCGTCGCAGCAGGCGGAGAGGGCGGCGGAGCTGCAGGCCCCGGAGGTCCGGGCGGAGCTGGACCGGCGCGTCCGCGAGTGCGAGTGGGAGTGTTCTGCCGGCGGGCGGCTCGGCTCGTTTCCGCAGGCCACGCGCGAGCAAGCTGGGGACCCAGGGGTGCGGGAGCAGAGCGGGAGCGGCGCACAGGAGCTGCGGCCAGGCGTGGCGGTGTTGCGGATGGCTGCGCAAGCATGCGGACTGTGCTTCAGCAGCACACGCGCATGAGCAGAGGACGCTCAGCCCATGAGCAAGAGGACCCTGAGGTTTGCGGAGGAGTCGGCATAGCGAACCAATCCGGTTCCATCGCCTCCTCCCATGGGTCCATAACGTCCAGCAGCTCCTACCCTCGCCGATCGCTCAAGCAAGACCACAACACCTCGAGGAAGCTCCTGGACCCCCCTCATCGAGCCTCTTCGACCCCCTGCATGCCGGAACATCGTCACCATGGCCAAGCCGACCGCCGCCGCCACGGGTCACCGTGGGGAATACCCCTCCTGCCATCCTCCGCCCACTATAACACCCCCCCCCCGGCAAGCTTCTTCGTCACCCGTTGAACCTCTCCAGTCCCACCTCGCCGCACTTCCCATACCAGAACCTCGCCACCGTCGAGCTCTTCTCGCCGCCGATCATATTCGCCGCGGGAAGTCACTTTCCACCCATTCTCCTCCACAACCAAGGCTACCCCAAGGTTCGCCATGACCCACTGAATCTTCCTAGCACCGGCAACCCCTTTCGCCGGAACACCGTCGTCTTCTTCCTATCCTCTGTTTTCCCCGACCAGGGACTTAATTGCTTCGATTTAGAAGGTTCTAGGGTGTTCTCTGTAAAATTTCCAGAGCCTTCTTTATTTCAAATCAGTGAACTTCTACATTCCATAGAAATTCATAAGAAATTTATAAAAATACAAAATCAATTTTGTTTGAATCCTTAGGTCAAAATCTACAAGTTTTATATCATGATCTTGAGCTGAAGGTCTTTGAATTGTGGTCTAGGTTAAATATTAGGGAATGAGTGCTTTATTTGTACCTTATGTTATATGCATTTGTTGTAGCTGAAAGGTAAATCATAGGATGTATATCTCAAGTAGAGATGTGTGATAATTAGTTAATCCTTTCACACGAGTGCTCATGTCCCTGCCATCAAGACGTTATCCTTATCTTGATTGCAGTCTCCTTAAGGTCCTTTTCGTATAAGGATCCTTGTTAGTTCGTGTGTATCTGCTGCTTAGCTAATACATCTCTGCAGCTATGCTTCAGCATCGGCTATCAGCTCAGCCGCTAAGCATCCGTTTCAATTGAATCTATGATATTTCAGTGTAACAGCTATCAGCCGATGCAATTCTTTTGATATGCTTCTACTATCGGCTGATTAGCCGATACGGTTGTTACCTTTCTAATATCGGCTACTGCTGATACAATTCTTTTGTTTTGTCCTACATCGGCTGCACATAGTCGATGTATCGAAGGTGCACACACAATCTTAGGATTCTTGCTATCGGCCGATCTAAGCCGATTTCTAGTTGTTTTCCATATCGGTCAAAGATGGCCGATCAATCCTTAGTTTTCCCATCCTTATCCGCACACTTCTATCTCAGCCGATTTATCGGCTAGGAAATCGGCTATATGCCTATCGGTCACCCACCCTCAACCACACTCCAATCGGCTGCACATTTGTAGAACATATCCCCATCGGCACAAACCCATCAGCCCCATCCTCTTTAATCTAGTTCCGCGCTTATGGTCTCATCAGCCTAGTCTGATGTTAATGTCCTGTTCCACCTGGTTCTTGTAACAAGTCCGGCTTAGATAACCCCATCGGCTGTACGTCACTCAATTGTAGTACTGACATAATCAAGCCGATGCAACCACACCTAGTTACCTAGAATAACACTTAAGCACATCTTAGTTAGGCAATCAGCGCAAAGTAGAACAATCAGCTACACGGCTGATATGCCCCAGTAGATATAGGAAAACATTAAGGATGAAGGCCGGCTACACAGCTGACCCACCAATCGGCTGAATACGCCAAGACACAGACCATACGGATGCATAGTTTGACTAGTCTCCCAATACACCATCGGCTAGTTACTCGTGCTAATCGACTAGCATGCCGATTCACAGATCGACTAGAACACGTACAGGCTCAGCCGATGTTCACACAATCAACTAGTTTTGTTAAAGCATAGATCAGCTATACCAATACGCACGCGATCGGCTAGGTACGCCGACACTCACACAGATCAGTTAAGACACAGCTGCTTTAGGAAACACCCCTCTGCTAATGTAATCGATGCTTTCATCGATCAATTAGGAAAATGATGCACCTGTCAATCAGCTATACAGGCCAAAGTACACAACCCTAGATCAGTAAGATAGCATAATAGACACGCCTCTATTAGGCACAACCAAAGCACATCAATCGGCTAAACCTGATGCACATGAATCGACTAAGGCAAGCCGATACACCAACCATCAGTTAGGCAAAACATGCTGATAACTAGATTTAATTAGCAAAGATCCTTCCTTATTCTATCTTTGATACACTGTACCTTTAATATTCCTACCTCTATCAGCCGTTTTAACCTTTTGGTGAAACCAAATTGTCTAATCTCTTCTGCTCGTGTACAGAGACCGCTCCTGCCAATTTTTCTTCCAAACAGAAATCCGCAGATTTCCTAAAACTGTGTAGATAACTCCCTCCTTTGCCGATTCTATCGGCTGAACCCTGTTGTTTTCAATCGGCTCTGTTGTAACCTTCAACAAATAGCCGATTTTAATTAGTTGCCCACCTAAAGCTTTATCTAAGTTTAGTTTCAGATCTTTTTGGTTGATATATGAGTGATATGTTAAATGAGTGTTGGATTGCAACTTTATCATGAAGGAAAATAGTTTTATGTGCACACTTTGAATGTAATGTTGCATTGCATGTAGATACGACTACTTCTGCAAATGGTACCCACAAGATCTCCCAGGAGTCTGCAGAGGATGTTTCTGAAGACCATGAGAATGTTATTGCAAGATTCTCTGAAGACCCGAACCCAGGTTCGGAAGATCTTGACTTTACTGACTCCAGCCCCACCAGCAAAGGCAAGCCCCGATGCATAATCCAGTATTTCAATTTACTACAATTTTATACTTATATATTCTATCTTGCATTAAGTCTAGGAGTTGAAATGGAACCCTAGATGCATAAATCCTAGGAACCAATGTATTGTACCTGAGTCCTTAGCGCATAGATGCTCTGCTAATAGGACCGGTAGAAGTCGGGTGATTTCCTGTCACTCGCGCGATATAGGAGTTGAATGTTTACTATTCTGTAATCACTATAAGGATGATGGACGGGGTCATGTGCAATATCGTGACTGGAAGTTTGCCCCGTCTGTGTTGATAAAAGTTGATAAGGTCGCAGTGTGTGGTAGTGGTGGCTAAGCGTTTGAAAGTACTAGCCACTTGCCGCGAAATATGGTAAGCGATAAGCCTAGTACCAGAATGGCCTGGCAAATGGACATGTCTCCACCACTCGATTATTTGGTTTCTATTGTACACATGCACCGACGTGTGGGAGTGCGTTCTGCAAGGCAGACAGGAATACAGGATCATGAAGTCGCGCTACAGACGTATGTCCTGCACAATTGGTGTGCGTACAGTCCTGCAGTCGCTTGTGGTGGCCCTGATCCATAACCCAGAATATGAGGGAAACGGTTGCTTCGGAATGATCTTTGGATATTCCAAGCGTGTGAGTTAGGTTTATCCTTGCAAGGTTTGAAATTCAATTCAGAATCGTCCGTTTCTCGTGGAGATTGAGACTGCTTATTCCTTCTGCCACATAGAGTAAGAATTGTAACTATTGTTGGAATAATCTTGATGAATGTTAATCTCTATCTTGTTTGTTTAGTATAGATGCTTACCTAGAATGGTTAATGAAACTAGAATCTGAAAGCTAAAATGTGAAAACTGATTCATACTCCTTGTTGCGCTTTCCGCTGAAATTAAACCCAGAACCATTTCAAGACTTCATGGGTCTAGTTACATGGCTAAGTATACCATGAAACGGGTAAGCCTTGCTGAGTATTAGAGTACTCAGTCTTGCAATATGACTTTATTGCAGGTAATGTCTTTGAAGACCCTACTATTACCATGCCACGGCCCTATGATCTTTCCGATGGTTGGTCCGTGGAGTGGGATCCGTCCCCGGCCAACACAGGTCCCTCCGAGTGATGTTGAGCATGGGCTTAGCTCAAACATCCGTTGTGCGACGTCTGTAGAGTCATGTTTATTTTCCGCTGTAGATACTATAACTTTGAAAAAGTCTTGTATAAATTCGAACTAGTTAGGTTTTTATACTATGGTTGTTTACCCTGTAATACTATATCTGTGATGTAAAAATGGTTGACATTTGTATCTCTGGACTCGCCTTCGTGCGAGATACCTTGTTTGATCCTGCAATCAATGGTTTATCGGGACGTTACCCGACAGGCAAGGGGTTACACCGTTTGAAGTACGATGAGAGCCCTTGAGAGAGGACTTGCGTACTTGAGCCGGTGTAATTCAGGTTGGTTCTGTCACAGCTGGTATCAGAGCTAACAAGTGTACACTAGAGATGTAAATTGTCTTAGAAATGTTTTTAGTATAAAATTTGACCAACAAAGTATTTGGCAAAACTACGTTGGGTTCGTTAAGGATTGTGCTTAGTACGTAAAGCCCTAGGGTGATATTTATGGGAATTAGAGGTGGCTATAGTATATATATATATATATATGTAACCCTAACTACCAGCATTACTTTTCTGTCGAAACTTAAATTCATGCACAACCCAATTTTACTTTCTGTAACGACACCTTCGACGATGAGGTAAGAAGGTAAGGATCCTCAGCTAACTGGGGAGTTAGCCTTCCCGTCGGTGATGCGAACCGAATGCTGTTTCTTAAGCACTGGTCTACTTGAGATGCTGCCAATGTACCAACTTCGGTTGACTACATTAGGAGTATATGGTTAGGTACAGGGTATGAACAGCAATACCCCTGCATTTTGCGGTACCCCATGAATACGTTGTTTCGATAACGTATGTTAACGTTGTCTGTACGGCGGTAATCGTATAGATGCTGTTTCTATAGTGAACAGTAATGATTGGGAACACTTTCATGACATGCTGGCATGAAAGGTTCGGTATATATATATATATCTTGTGTTTTTCTGCAGGTATGCTAACCACGATTCGATAGGTTCTGAACGGTTAGGATCTATCGACTAGATATTATAGGGAGAGACGTATTAATTATGCCACCGTAATTAACTACGTAAGACCAAGATTACTTGGCAGTTATTTTTGTTTGTGAGGATGTGTAGTACGTGCATGCATCATGTTATCTTGGATTGATTTGATTGTCTTGCTTGTTACGTTGTTGTACTAAAATATGTTGCTTGTATCTGAATGCCCGCCTAGACTTTGTGTTGTAGGAGCCAATGTAATCTGCTAGGCTAACCTGGAGTTGAGGAGGTCTTTTGTGAATCAAGTGGGTTGGGTCATGTTTGGACCTTATCGCCGATCTTAGCTTGACAGCCAAATCAAACCCTTGATCTTGCTTTGAATCTGTTTCGGCAGAAATATTGAGCTTTTCCTTTGATGGTTAAACCTTGATAATTGTCAGCAAACCCTTCAATCCATCATTCAGTGATTCATCTATCCTCTCTTGATGTTGTACCTTATATTATTGGCTATTCTAGTTACAACATCTGAAAGTTGCACCTTCAATTTTTGCTCAGATGATTTTGGATAAATTAAAAAGATTTATGACAATAATTACTTTTTGAATACAATTCTCCCGGCAAAAGTCACGCATCATAACATATACCATCTTTGGTCAGTGCATGGTGTTGCATCGTCATCAAAAATCCGTAGACTGACTAACGGGTGTGCACCTAGTACAACTTCAGGTTGTCTTCGGTTTCCTAAATCTATCTTGTTGCTGTTGGCACTACAGGGTTGTTATTTCTCTTTTGTGATGGTGTTTAATCACATGACCATGATGCCGTGTTGGAACCTAAGGCCTCATGTGTGCTGCAGCCACATGATTGAGCCATTAGGAGCGCACTGGTGCCTAGGTATATGTGATGTAACTCATTGCAATCTTTTTTTATGCAACTTTACTAGTGTCCTAACTTTTGATCCTCGTTCAGGGATATAGAACTAACCAGGTGATAGTCATGAGAGAACGGTTGCAGGGTGCGAGTCATATGCGTCATCAACTCATGACAGTATGCATCATATTTTATGCATTTCTTACGTGCATACATCACAAGCATTGTCATCCTTGCATCATGGGGTATGCGTCATGTCATATGCACCATTTTGATCATGCATGGAAATTCTCCATCCTCGAGTTACACCATTATTGCAAACATACATCTCAACAGTGCATCACATTCATGGTTATATATTGAGCATTGCACTCTGAGTTAGAACATTTTGCCATTATCCCTTGATTACATCGGTATAAATAGGCATGTTTAGCAATCAACATCATCCAAATCATTCGGGTATTAAACTCTGAGCAGGGATGTTTCAAACATCACTCGTAAATCAATCTCTCGTACTATCCTCACTTGCTATCCATAAGTTTTGTGATGAATGTCGCCGACATTTATCGTCCTCACGTTGTGATCTTAGCTCTATGAGAACTTGATCACCTTTCTCTCTCTTCTCTCATCATACTCATCCATATACAATCTATCCATACTCTTGTTATACTCATCTTGTCATACTCCAACGGCTTTTACCATCAACATCAATCTTCTCTGGTGTGATTGCTTCCTGCCGCTTTTGATGGGTGCTTTGCTTCTCTTCCATTAAGAGTCTTTCGTCCTGAATCTCGGGACGAGATTCTTTTTAGGGGGGAAGGCTGTGACAGTTCATGTACTGGTAAGCTAGGCACATTATTTAGTGTGAAGTATGTGCTTGTAGCTTGTATGTGTTTATGTGAAGCTTTTAAAAATTTAAATGCACATAAAAAGGGTATTTTTATAATTATGGAAAAAACTAGGGTTTTTTTTGTAAAATATATTTGGACGGGAGGTAATTTCAAAATAAGGGTGTTTATGTAATTTTACAAAAGTATAAGTCCTTTTATGCAAGTAGTTGAATTACAAAAGTAACTTTCAAAATTACTCAGGGCTAAAGTGTAAAAAGGTGCAAGTCATCATGACATGTCTATCCAATCTATCCAGTCATTATGACGTGTCTATCCCGTCATCATGACATGTCATAAATGCTTGCATTTAGGTCCTAAATATTATGAAATTACACTTTTTAGGACAAAAGTAATTCAAATCCATCCTTTGTTCAAAATTTAACATGTAAAGAGCTTTGGGTTTTTGAACTTGAGCCCTAAAGCAATGTTGTAGAGCTTGAAAAACTCTCCAACTTTCATTTTGGGCATTTCCTCACTAGGGTTTTAGATTAATGAGAAATTTTACTTTACAGAAAGGTCCCTGTATTTTCTAAATTTACGCACAAGTCCTTGGGAAATCCTATTTCTCCTTCCTCTCTGTTTTTCCTCTCTCCGGCGTCTCTCTCGTTCCACCGGCGGCGCCTCTTCCTGGGGGGGCTTCCTCCCTGCCTCCCTCCCTCTGCGCGGCTTCAGGTTGGCGTGGATCCGGGCGGCGCTGAGCTCCTGCGCAAGGACTGGCGGTGCGGAGCGGGGCGGTCGGGCGCGACGAGCTTGGAGGAGCTGCGGTCCTGCCAGGGCCCGGCGGTGCTCCCGCTGGGTGAGCCCGGGCCGCGACCGGCGACAGCGTGCAGGGCGGGGCGCCCAGTATTTCAATTTACTACAATTTTATACTTATATATTCTATCTTGCATTAAGTCTAGGAGTTGAAATGGAACCCTAGATGCATAAATCCTAGGAACCAATGTATTGTACCTGAGTCCTTAGCGCATAGATGCTCTGCTAATAGGACCGGTAGAAGTCGGGTGATTTCCTGTCACTCGCGTGATATAGGAGTTGAATGTTTACTATTCTATAATCACTATAAGGATGATGGACGAGGTCATGTGCAGTATCGTGACTTGAAGTTTGCCCCGTCTGTGTTGATAAAAGTTGATAAGGTCGCAGTGTGTGGTAGTGGTGGCTAAGCATTTGAAAGTACTAGCCACATGCCGTGAAATATGGTAAGCGGTAAGACTAGTACCTGAATGGCCCAGCAAATGGACATGTCTCCACCACTCGATTATTTGGTTTCTATTGTACACACGCACCGACGTGTGGGAGTGCGTTCTGCAAGGCAGACAGGAATACGGGATCATGTAGTCGCGCTACAGACGTATGTCCTGCACAATTGGTGTGCGTACGGTCCTGCAGTCGCTTGTGGTGGCCCTGATCCATAACCCGGAATATGAGGAAAACGGTTGCTTCGGAACGATCTTTGGATGTTCGAAGCGTGTGAGTTAGGTTTATCCTTGCAAGGTTTGAAATTCGATTCAGAATCGTCCGTTTCTCGTGGAGATTGAGACTGCTTATTCCTTCTGCCACATAGAGTACGAACTGTAACTATTGTTGGAATAATCTTGATGAATGTTAATCTCTATCTTGTTTGTTTAGTATAGATGCTTACCTAGAATGGTTAATGAAACTAGAATCTGAAAGCTAAAATGTGAAAACTGATTCATACTCCTTGTTGCGCTTTCCGCTAAAATTAAACCCAGAACCATTTCAAGCCTTCATGGGTCTAGTTACATGGCTAAGTATACCATAAAACGGGTAAGCCTTGCTGAGTATTAGAGTACTCAGTCTTGCAATATGACTTTATTGCAGGTAATGTCTTTGAAGACCCTACTATTACCATGCCACGGCCCTATGCTCTTCTCGATGGTTGGTCCGTGGAGTGGGATCCATCCCCGGCCAACACAGGTCCCTCTGAGTGATGTTGAGCATGGGCTTAGCTCAAACATCCGTTGTGCGACGTCTATAGAGTCATGTTTATTTTCCGCTGCAGATACTATAACTTTGAAAAAGTCTTGTATAAATTCGAACTAGTTAGGTTTTTATACTATGGTTGTTTACCCTGTAATACTATATCTGTGATGTAAAAATGGTTGACATTTGTATCTCTGGACTCGCCTTCGTGCGAGATACCTTGTTTGATCCTGCAATCAGTGGTTTGTCGGGACGTTACCCGACAGGCCAAGGGTTACACCGTTTGAAGTACGATGAGAGCCCTTGAGAGAGGACTTGCGTACTTGAGCCGGTGTAATTCAGGTTGGTTCTGCCACAACATGTCTGCACGTGGCAATAATGAACAAGAAGTACAACAACCCACTCTCAACCAGCGCGGGACAAGGCATCATGGCCAAGATCTAGTAGAGGCCAACCTCCATGACGCTCCCACGATCGACCTTAGACAGAAGATCAACAAAGGCCACGACACACAGCTTATCATTGAAGCAAGGAAAAGGGACTGTACCGGCAGGCGCCACGACGACGATGATAGCGACCGGCCTTCACCACCAGCATCACCGACAAGTCCTACCCAAAGGACTTCAAACTAGTCCGAATCCCCAAGTATGACGGTAAGCAGGACCCACGCTAGTGGATTCGTTGCTACTCTGTCACCATTGAAGTTTCAGGGGGATCCAATTCTTCAAAAGCTCTCTACTTTCCTATGGCTCTGGAGTCCGCGCCCCTCACGTGGCTTGAAAGCGTGAAGCCAAACTCCATCGACTCATGGGAGGATCTCAAGCGGGCCTTCATCAACAACTTCCAGGGATCCATGATCAGGGTGGGCACTTGTCACGACCTATCCTAGGTGAAGTAAGAGATGAACGAGACCCTGCGGTCTTACACATGATGTTTCTTCGAGATGCGCACCATCATCGCCAACATCACCGATGAGGACGTCATTCGTTTCTTCCAAAATGGCCTTTTCTTGAGGAACACGTACCACGACTTCGGGCGCAACCACCTGACTACTGCCATGGAGCTGTGTGAGATAATGGCATGGTGGGCTGACCAGGTAGATGAGGAGAACGACCGCTTCCCCAAGCACAACTACGACAAGCAAGGCAATGGCAACGGCCACTTTGACAAAAGCTAGAGGAACCACTCGGGGAATACCCAAAAGCGTAAGCCAGACCATGAAGTCGCGGCTGTCGAGCGCAACCCGCGTGGCAAGAAGTTTGTAACACCCTAATGTAAAATTCCGAGATTTATAATGAATTTAGTTTGGCTCCAGTAATTTTTCTAAGGATTTATTTTGCCTAGCTTGCATTTATTTATAATTTAATTCATAAAGGATTAAAATTTATTTTAGCTCAACATGTTTGTGCATTCATGCTGGTGCATAAGTTTTATTTGGTTGAGTGCATAGGAGTTGAATTCAAATACATTTTAGTTGGTTTGAAAAAGAAAGGGAAGGAAACAAGAAAGTAGGTCAGTTATTCCTTCTTTTCTCAGTCATTCCTTCCTTTCTCAGTCATTCCCACGGCCCATTCCCCTTTCCCTCTCCCGCAGGCCCAGCCCACGCCCTTCTTCCCTCTCTCTCTTCCTCCTTCTCACTGACCCGTCGACCCCACCTATGGCCCCTTCTTCCTCCTTTCCTTCTTCCCTGCCGAGCCAGCTCCCTCTGTCCCGCCCGCTCCCTCGCTGCTTGTGGACCCGCTTCACCCCACGCTCGAGCACGGACCCACTAGCTACCAACCGAGCCCTCCCTCGTTTTGGAAGCTTCGCCGCCGAGCCTAGGATCACGCGAAACCATTGGTGAGATCCGCTTCCACCGCGTCCAGCGCTGCCCGCGATTCCCGCCGTGATTGCACCGAGCGCACATGCCTAGAACCACGGCCTGCCCTTTAATTTAGCCCCACGTACCTCCCCAGGCTCTATCACGCCGCTCTGCAGCCGCCCTGAACCCTCAGCACCACCGGCTACCTTGCTCCGCCGCACTGAGCTCACTGCCCCACCGTGGACCGGCCACCCCGCTGCGTCTCCGTCCTTGCCAACCGTCGCATCAGCTCCACCTCGGTGCCAAGAAGCCCTCCGAGGCCTTCACCCGCGACCCCGACCCGTGCAACGGCCGGAATTGCACCGAGGACCGCCGCCAGTGAGAAGCTTCGCCACCACGATTCCCCGCCGCCGGTGATTACCCGACTGTCTTAACCCCCATAGCACCTCCGCAGGAACACCACGAGTCGACCCGTGGTGATCAGAAGCCCGAAGATTCCCTGCATCGACCTCCCCCACGAGCGCCGCTCGCCCCCGCCGCTCGGACCTCGTCGCCGACACCCCTGCGCGGCCATCCCGCCCGGACCAAGTCCTCGGTGAGCACCACGTGGTCCTGCTTTTCCTGTAGCGCTAGGTCCCATAGCAGCTAAGTCACCGCAGGGATCGAAACACCGCATGCCGGTGTGCGCCTCCATGCAGACCCGCCTCCACCGCTGCGCGCGCAGCCCAGAGCATCCCCGAGCCCCACCTTAGCCCCAGGAAGATCACGCATGATGTGTTGATCACACCAGACCCAAGACCACTCGATTTGACCCCCGGAGCACCGTTTATGGTGAAGTGCGGCGAACCCCGAGCCGCGCCGCCGCGGAACAAGTTCGCCGGCGTGTTTCCGCCGCCGCCCGCACGCCCAACCAACCCGAGCCGTCCGATCCGGAACCCACGGTCAAGATTAGATCCTACGTACCCCTTCAACCCTAGCTGTTAGATCTAGATCTAGCGGACCAGATTCCATCATTCAGATCAGACCGTCCGATCCAGATCGGACCGTCCGTTTCCCCCTTGCAGATCGGACCGTCCGAACCCCGCCGTTCAGATCGGACCGTCCGAACCGGAACGCATCCGAACCGTCCGATCCAGATCCGACGGTCTAGATTAGAAGATACCCCTTCAGCCTGGCAGTTTTGCTAAAGAGGCCCTGGATTTATTAGAACCCAACCAGCGGTCCATCGCAGTTCAAAAATAATTCCAGTTACGCCCTAATCTTTACACCGAAGCCCCTGAGCTTTCCAGAAATAGGGTCCTCCATCTCTGGACGCGTGGTTTTGCTGTCTAACCCCCCCAGTTTATAAGTTAATTACATTTTAGTACCCAGTTTTTGCTCGGAACCCCCTGGAAACTTATGTTTTCTTAAAGAAAAGCCCCTAGACCTTGTTTTGACCCTAGTTTTCGCGTCTCAGCTCCATTTTAGGTGGTTTTCACGCTCATGCGATTGTTGTAACGTGTAGTATAGTTTTAGCTTAGTGTTGTGTGCTGTTTTATTCATTTTGTTGTACTGTTTCTTATATTTTGACCTTATTTGCATGTATGTGCCTGTGTGGACAATACTTGGACATTACGATCGTGAGTAGACGTTGAGCCATCGGAGGAGTACCAGGAGCCACCTTCTTCAGACATGTTTGAGCAGCAGCCAGGAGAGTTTGAGGAAGGCAAGTATAACATGAACATCCTATCACTTTTAAATACAATTTCATACTGCATTTTAATATTGTATGCCTATAAGGATTCCCTAGCCACTTTTATCCTTTATATATAAATACCTTGGGTCGCATTTTGGTTAGTTGTGCTAGGTGCTGCGCTCTCACATATTATGGTCCTTTTTAATTAAATTTGATTAATGGTATATGCAACTTGATTCTGAGAGTGGCCCTCTGTGCTGTGTGCTTGAGCGGCTCACGTCTCGATAAAAGATGTTTTTATAGAAACTTGGTTTAGGGGGCCAGCATGGTGCTTAGTGCTTGGTTGGCCACTCTCCCTAAGGACCGGTTCATAGAGCGACAACCTGGGACAACCGCGCAACCACAAGACTGGAATGGGACGGTCTTGACTTACTAATTAGGGTATTTTGGTTTGGGAGTAACTTACCTGCAGGGCGAGAGGGGTGGTAAGCTTCAAAGGTCCCTGCTCCTCTGGCTTGGTCTGTGCTGTGTGCTTGTACCCCCGTGAGGTGGGCCCCATCGTCGCCGATCCAGAAAACTTAGCGGTTACACCTTACTAACGTGATCCTTTGTAACGGTCTCGTAGTGTGCTTGCTAGTCATCTCACCTAAGGAAGTGTGATGAACAACTAGCGTAGCTCACGACTTGTGGGTAAAGTTGTGCAACCTCTCGAGAGTGTAAAACTGGTATACTAGCCGTGCTCACGGTTATGAGCGGCCCAGATCCTCCGTCTGATTAGTGGGGTTTATCCCTAGGTGGTTTTGCTTGGTTTTAGTAGACTCAAGACGAATTCTAATTATTTATTTATGAAACTTGGGTTATGGTAATTCATCCACTTGTAGTAAGTAGCTTTAATAAAACTTGCCAAGATTAAATTTTAATGCAGTTGAGTCAGCTAACCGTAGAGCCTCACCATTCGTGTTATACTTGTTGAGTACAAGTGGTGTACTCACACTTGCCTTCTCTACTCTTCTGTTCTCTTTAGGATATCTTCGACTGCTGCTCAGTACCAGGCGACATGGAGGACTACATCAGCGGACTTGATGACTTCTAGGCGTTTGTCTCCCAGCCGACATCCCTGTGGCGCCCTGGCTTTCATGTATTCATTTTACGCTTCCGCACTCCTTGAACTGATTCTTGATTCAGTTGTAATAAAGATATTGATTTATGATTTATACACTTTTATTTCGTGATATGTGTTGTGATATTTTGATAGTTCTGTTGTATATATGCGTGACTTGATCCTAGCGCATATATGATTGCTCGGTTTATGTCCTTGTAAATCGGGTGTGACAGAATTGGTATCAGAGCCATGTCGACTGTAGGACGAAGCCTAGATAGAAATGATCGAGTCTAAGGACTCCTTCTCTCTTGCCTTGCTTCCGCAAAACTCAACCATTCGTTTCTACTTCTATTCCTTGAGTTCTAAACCTCAATTTGCTAACTCTCTCTTGTATTTTTCGAGAATTAGTATGATATCTTCCGTAGACGTTGGCCTGCAATTTTCTATCTATCTTCATAAGCCTAGGATGCCTTTGCAAAAATATGCTAGAGCGCCTGTTTGTTTTAGTCGAGTGGTGTGGAAAACTCGGCTAATGTTTGAATATTGAGTGTTTGTGATTGTGCAAAATGTTTGATTTGGATTTTTGGTTGATTGCATAGTTTAGAAGTTGAACTTGCTCACGCAAATCGACTTTAACGCAGACTTGAATTAAGTAATAAAACCGAGCTAGATCGTTGGGGGGAAAACCGTACACTCTTGACTCTCTACTTTATCCTGCCAGAGTTTTCTTTTCAGAATCGTATAATATCTATCTCTTATAAATTCCGTTCTGCTGCAAACAGATGGTGAACACCAGGAACACCGGCAACGGTTCTGGCCAGCAAGGGCAGAACAACCAGAGTACCGACCAGCTGATGCCGATGCCTCCACCTCTGACTCCGGAGCAGTTCCTCCACCGCAGCAGCCCTACAACAGGCGTGCAGACTTTCTGAGGGGTCACCCGCCGACGTTTTCCCATGCGGCTGATCCACTCCAGGCAGACGACTGGCTTCGTTCAGTGGAGCGTCAGTTGGATGTCGCTCAGTGCGATGACCGGGAGCGAGTCATATACGCGGCAAGGCAGCTGCGAGGCTCAGCTCTCGACTGGTGGGAGTCCTACCTAGCTCGGGACCGCGATGCCCTCACTTGGGTCCAGTTCCGGGAGCGCTTCAGGAACCACCACATCCCTGCTGGAGTTATGAAGATGAAGCACATGGAGTTCTTTGTGCTTAAGCAGGTAAATTAGAGTAAAATCTTTCCGCAATTCCATTTTGAGCTCAAACCCACCCTTGATATAGGAAATGCTGAGCAATTTCCATCCTCTTTTTTCGGTGCTTATCATTTCAGGGAGCTATGACGGTGACCGAGTATCATGATCGTTTCCTCCAGCTTGCTCACTACGCCCCTGCTGAGGTCGCCAATGACGGCGATAAGCAGGAGCGCTTCAAGGAGGGGCTGGACGATCACATTGAGTACACGCTCATGAACCACCGCTTCGACAACTTCAACCATCTGGTTGACTCTGCCCTCAACACCGAGCGCAAGGGCCGGGAGATTGAGGACAAGAAGAGGAAGATGGCTCCTGCTGCGTCTGGCAGCAACACTCGGCCCCGGTACCAGTACCAGCAGCAGAGGCAGATCCAGTCGTGCCAGCAGCAGGCGGGACAGGGCCAGAGGCTCCCAACACCTCTGGCACGCTCAGCTCCACCGGCTCCACCAGCTCCACGGTGGGGAGTGCCTACTCCTCCTGCTGGACAGCAACCTCCAGCATTCCCACGGGCATGCTACCACTGCGGCGAGATGGGACACTACTTCAACGTTTGTCCCCGGAAGGCGCAGTCTGGACAGCAGGGGCGCCCAGCTTAGCCCAAGGCGCCATCACAGGGCAGGGTGAACCACGTGATGGCTGAGTCAGCGGCCGAGGCTCCCAACGTGGTTATTGGTACGTTCATGGTTAATACCCACCCTTCTACAATGCTTTTCAATACTGGTGCTATGCATTCCTTCATTACTCAGTCTTTTGCCGAGCATCATGGTATTCATACTAGCACATTAAAGAGATGCATGTTAGTATCTTCACCGGGAGGGCGGTTGAGGTCTCATATCTTCTGTCCCAGAGTTAGGGTTGCCATAAGGTGCGTAGAGTTCAGTGCAAATCTGATGGTGCTATGAGACAGTTCGTGTACTTGCAATACTAGATATATTTTGTTAGTGTGAAATATGTGTTTGTTTGTATAAAGCTTATGTGTGTTTATGTGAAGCTTTTGAAAATTTAAAGTGCAAGTAAAAAAGGGTATTTTTATAATTACAGAAAAACCTAGGGTTGTTTTTGCAAAATGTATTTGGATGGGAGGTAATCTCAAAATGAGTGAAGGGTAGTTTTGCAAATATGTTATTCTTACTTTATTCCCTATAAAAAAAATATATATATTTATCCAACAGTTGCATTAGAAATGCAAGTGTTGAATTGTGTAAAAATTTTGGGTAAAGTGGTAAAAATAAGGATATTTATGTAATTTTATAAAAGTACAAGTCCTTTTATGCAAATGTTTGATTTACAAAAGAAACTTTCAATTTTACTCAGGGCTAAAGTGTAAAAGTGCAAGTCATCATGACATGTCTATCCAATCATAATGACGAGTCTATCCCGTCATTATGACGTGTCATAAATGCTTGCCTTTAGGTCCTGAATTTTATAAAGTTACGCTCTTTAGGACAAAAGTAATTCAAATCCGACTTTTATTCAAAAATTCATGTGTAAAAATATAAGTTTTGAGTTTTTGAACTTGAGCCCTAAAGCAATGTTGTAGAGTTTGAAAAACTCTCCAACTTTCGTTTTGGGCATTTCTTCATTAGGGTTTTAAATCAACGAGAAATTTTGTTTTACAAAGAGGTCCCTGCAATTCTCTGATTTTACGTATAAGCCCTTAGGGAATTCCATCTGTCTTTCTTCTCTCCTCTACCTTATCCTGGCGTCTCCCTTCTGTTTCTTTTTTCCCCCATCGGCAGCACCTGTCCCTTTCTTTCTCTCTCTTCTGTCTACCCTCTCCTCCACCGGTTCAGCACAGGGGCTCTTCCCTCACGGGCCAGCGGCGCACGGCGGGGCCAGAGCAAGCGGCCCAGGTGAGCTGGCGGGCCCAGCGGCGGCGCGTGCGCTGGGCGTTGGAGCGGTGGCGGCGCACAGGCAGGCGGAGCGCGGCTCCCAGGCGCAGGCGTGCGGCTCGGCAGGCGCCTGAGCGAGCGCGTGGCAGCGGCACGGCGTGCGAGCGGCGCAGGCGGGAGCAGGCCCAGGCGCGCGGGCACGCGGCAGCGGGCGCTGGCGTTGGCTGACGGCAGCGGATACAGGCGGGCGAGCCGGTGGCTGGCGCTGGCGGTCCGAGCGACTGGAGCGGGGGTGAGCGGGCCCAGGCGACAGCTCGGCGCGGCGCAGGAGGTGCGCAGGCGGCACGGGCTGGCGGTGGCGCAGGCGTGCACGGGAGGAGTGGCACTGGTGCTAGGTGAGCGGCAGTAGGCGTTGACGCGCAAGCGTGAAGTGGGCCCGGGCAAGCGCGCGAGGAAGCTGAGCGCGTGGGAGCGACGGCCCGAGTGAGCACAGGAAGGGGGGGCACGATGCAGTGCTGGTGGGCACGCTGGAGGGCAGGCGCTGGAGTGGGGCTGGCTGTGCAGGGGTGGAGCAGAGCGCGCTGGAACAGGAGTAGACGCAGGGCAAGCAGAAGTGGCTACACAGCGTGGTTCGGCAGCGTGACGGCGTGCGCAGGAGCTAGCAGCACAGGGCGATGGCGTGTGCGGTGCAGGCGGTGTAAGCGTGCGGAGCGCTGGAACGGGAGCATGCTGGCTCGGATGCAGAGGCAAGCCAGGTGTGCGAGGCGTGCGCGAGCGCGGCAGATGCGGGACCCGCACTCGCGCGGAGGCGAGCACCCGGAGCAAGCAGTAGCGCGCGGAGTGGCCTAAGCGCGGGGGTGGAGCAACGCGTGCGCGGCAGAGCAGAGCGTGGCACAGGTGCTAGAACGGGCCGGCAACGCGGGAGCTGCGGTGTGCAGGTTGGGTGAGCCCGGGGCACAACTGTCGGCGGTGTGCGAAGCTCAGGGCCAGCGATGACCAGAACCACCTTTCCCCGAGCAAGCGGCAGTAGAGCAGAGCAGCGCGCAGCTAAGGCACGGCAAGACCGAAGCGAGCGCGTGACCAGCAACGGAAGGGGGAGGAGCTATGCAGGGCAACGACGTACAGAGCGGCGGCGTACAACGCATGGCGGTGTTTCCGCTGGGCGAGCTCAGGCCGCGACCGAGTTGGTATGCAGGAGGGTCGCGCGTGATGGACATTAGAGGCCGTCGAGGAAACGCAGCGGAAGGCACGGCCCTAATACAGGTAGACCACGGTCTTCGCGAAGGCGGAGGTGGGAGTGTAACATGGCGAGTCGGAAGGAAAGATGGCGAAGCAAAGGCGACGGCTATAGCGCGGCGAATTCGGAAGGAGTAGCTGTACAGCGGCAAGGTGATCAGGGCAGAAGTAACGCGGCGCGGGTTCGACTCGCAGCGTATGACCGGCGGCAGTGGTAGACCGGTCCTGAGGGCGTCACAGCGGATGGAGAGGACGGCGGAGTTACTGTAACACCCTGAGGTAATTTCTTTAAATTTTAATAAATTTATTTTGGGCTCAAATAAAATTTCCGGAGTTTTCCCTAATTTATCTCGCATTTAAGGTAATTTTATAACGCAAGTAATTAAAATTTATCATAGGATTAAAGTGTTTGTGCATTCATGCCGCAGCATTGTTTTATTTGTGCTGAGTTTATAGGTTTGAATTCAAAATGTAAATTGAATTCAATTGGTTTTGTTTGAATTAGTTAAGTGTAGGAAAGAAGAAGAAAAGGGAAAAGAGTAAAAGCAGGCAGCTCGGCCCAACATCCTTCCCCTCTCCCTCTCTCCCGCACGGGCTCTTTCTCCCCTGGCCCATTTCCTCCCTCGGGCCCTCCTCTCTCTCTTCCTTCCTCCCCGCGTGGGCCGCACGCCGGCCCATTCCCTTCTCCTCTCAGCCCGAGCGCCCCCTCCCTCCTCTCTCTCTCACTGACCGCCGGGCCCGCGCGTCAGCGCTTTCCTCTCCCCCTCCTTCTTCCCCGGGCGCAACGGCCCGAGATCCCCGGCGACCCCCCTGCTCCGGGCCCGCACGCCAGGTAGCGCCGCTGCCCTTCAAAGAGCAGCCCCGACCCCCCCTCTCTGCACCCTAACCCTAGCCCCGCCGCCGCCCCGACGCCCAGTACCGCAGCCGCCTTGCTCTGCCGCGTCTCCGCCTCTCTGCCTCACCGTCGGGCCGCTGCTCCGGAGCGCCACCGACCCCGACAACCCCCGCGCTCGCCTCACCTCGCCGCTGGAAGACTCCCCGAGCCCGGCACTCGAGCTCCGGACCTCTGCATCACCGGAATTTTACGAAGAAGCCGCCGCCGGTGAGCCGTGCCGCCACCCCAATTTCCTCGGTGCCGGCCGATCTTGGGCTGCTCTGACCCCCTGGTGACCTCCGCAGGAGCTTCCTCGACCAACCCGTGCGGCCAAGGGACCCCGAGCCGCTCTGCTGCCGCCTGTCCACGAGCGCCGCCCCGTTTCCTCCGCCGGTCGCCGTCGACTTCCCTTCTCCGCTGTAACCCCGGTCCCTACAACCCATTGGTGAGCTCCTCCTCCATCCCTCGCTCCTTTTGCACCAGATGCAGTAGCCCTTAGCCGCTCGTAGCACCCAGAACGCGAGCGCCGCCGTTGCGCCGTCGCCCCGAGCCGCCCCCACCGTCGGGCTCGTCGCTAAAGTCCTCCCTGTGCTTCTCTTGGGCCCTAGGTGAATCACGCGTGTCGCGCAGGTCATGCCGGACCCAAGCCCAGGTCAGTTTGGCCCCCGGAGCGGCGGGAACGCCGAGCTCCGGCGAGCCCGAGCCGCACGCCACCGCGGAGACGAGCTCCGGCGAGTCAACGCCGCCGCCCGGATCCCCCCCTTCCGTCCTGAGCCGTTCGATGCAGATCCAGTGGCCCAGATACATCCCACGCGCGAGTCAAACTGGAGGCGTACCGGTCAGCGGTGGTCTTTTTGCTAAAGAGACCCCGGTCTTCCCTGGAATCAACCCGCCGTCCAGCCTTAGTTAAAAAGTATTTACAGAAGGGTCCTTTTATTTCCGTTTCACCCCCTGAGCTTCCTGGATTTTGAACCCGCAGTCCTTATCTTGGGTTTTTCTCATGCTAACCCCCTAGATCTACCCTTTAATTGCGTTTAGGTCCCTGGTTTTCGTCCAGAACCCCGGGAAGTTCTGTTTTTCTTACAAATAAGCCCCTGGATCCTGTTTTAAGCGCAGTTTTCGTGTTTTAGCTCCGTTTTAGGTGTTCTTTATATCCACGCGATTGTTGTAATGCGTAGAATAGTTTTAGGCCAATTTTATCTGCTGTTCCGTTGTATTGGTGTACTGTTTTCTTATAGTTTGCTATTGTTTGTGCATATGTGTATGTGTGGACTATGTTTGATGATCGTGAGTAGACGCGGAGCCTTTGGACCAGTACCAGGAGCAGCCATCTTCCGAGCAGTTCGAGCAGCAGCCGGGAGAGTACGAGGAAGGCAAGTATAACATGAACTTCCTATCACTTTTAAATACAATTTCATACTGCATTTTAATTCTGTATGCCTATAAGGATTTCCTAGCCACCTTTATATCCTTTATATATATCCTTTGGGTTGCATTTTGGTTAGTTGTGCTAGGTTGCTGCGCTATAACATATCTTGATCCTTTTTAATTAATTTGAATAATGGTCTTATGCAACTTAATTCTGGAGCCGACCCTCTGTGCTGTGTGCTTGAGTGGTTTGTGCGTCCTTAAAAGATGTTTTGTTAGGAACACGGTTTAGGGGGCCAGCACGGTGCTTAGTGCTTGGTTGGCCACTCTCCATAAGGACCGGTTCATAGAGCGACAACCTGGGACAACCGCGCAACCACAAGACTGGAATGGGACGGTCTTGACTTACTAATTAGGTCGTGTTGGTTCGGGAGTAACTTACCTACGTGGGCAAGAGGGGTGGTAAGCTTCAATGGTCCCTGCTCCTCCGGCTTGGTCTGTGCTGTGTGTCTTGTACCCCCGGAGGTGGGCCCCATCGTCGCTGATCCAGAATCCTTAGCGGTTACACCTTACCAACGTGATCCTTTGTAACGGTCTCGTAGTGTGCTTGCTAGCCATCTCACCTAAGGAAGTGTGATGAACAACTAGCGTAGCTCACGACTTGTGGGTAAAGTTGTGCAACCTCTCGAGAGTGTAAAACTGATATATCAGCTGTGCTCACAGTCATGAGCGGCCCAGATCCTCCGTCTGATTAGTGGGGTTATCAACCTTTGATTAGAGAGATTTCCCCCGGGTGGTCTTGGTTTGGATGGTTCTCAGTAGTTCTTAATTAATATTGATTAATTTTTATGCAATTTGGGTTATGGTAACTCATCCACTTGTAGTAATTAGCTTTAATAAAATTTGCCAAGATTAAAAGCTAATGCAGTTGAGTCAGCTAACCTTAGAGCCTCATACTCGTGTTATACTTGTTGAGTACTAGTTTGTACTCACACTTGTCTCTCTACTCTTCTGTTCTATTTTGGGTATCTTCGACTGCTGCTCAGTGCCCGGCAACGTGGAGGATTACGTCAGCGGCTTCGACGACTTCTAGGTGTTTGTCTCCCAGTCGACGTCCCTGTGGCGCCCAGCTCTTCATGTATCTCTTTTACGCTTCCGCAACTCTTGAACCGATTCTTGATTCGGTTGTAATAAAATAATTCATTTATGATTCATTTACGATTTATATTAATATTATTCGTGACATGTGTTGTGATATCTTGATGATCTGTTGTATATATGCATGACTTTATCCTAGCGCATATATGATTGCTCGATTTATGTTCTTATAAATCGGGTGTGACAGATTGGTATCAGAGCCGTGTCGACTGTAGGACGAAGCCTAGGTAGAAATGGTCGAGTTTAGGACTTCGTTCCTCTTGCCCTGCCTCCGCAAATCTTCAACCATCATTGTTTCTGCTTCTATTCCTTGACTCTTAAGCCCTAGATTTGCTAGTTTCCCCCGTCTTTTCTGAGAAATAGCTTGGGCTTTCCGTAGATGTTGGCCTGAGTTGCCTAATCATGTAATTCATAAGTTTAGGTCGCCCCGATGAAAGTACGCTAGAACGAGTGTGTTAGTCGAGTGGTGTGGAAAACTCGACTAAGTTGTGAATATTGAATGTTTGTTATTGTGCAAATATTTGATTTGGATTTTTGGTTGATTGCATAGTCTAGTAGTTAAACTTGTTCATGCAAATCGACCTAACCCAACTTGAACTAAATAATAAAAAAATTGAGTTAGAATGTTGGAAAAAAAAACCTATATTCCTTTCTTTCTGTCATATCCTTCCGAAGTTTCATTTCCGCAGCTACACGATATCTTATTCTCATAAATTTCGTTTGTTGCAATCAGATGGTGAACACCAGGCGCACCGGTTCCGGTTCTGACCAGCAGGAGCAGAACAACCAGGGTACTGGTCAGCCGCTGCCGATGCCGCCACCACTGACCCCGGAGCAGTTCTTCCAGCTCCAGATGCAGATGATGGCTACCCTGAACAATACTGTTCAGGCTCTGCAGCAGATCCATGCTCAGCCACCGCCTCCTCCGCCGCCTCAGCCCCGTGACAGGCGTGCGGATTTCCTGAGAGGTCACCCGCCGACCTTCTCTCACACCACGGACCCACTCCAGGCGGACGACTGGCTTCGTTCGGTAGAGCGCCAGTTGGTTGTTGCGCAGTGCGATGACCGAGAGCGGGTTCTGTACACAGCAGGGCAGCTGCGAGGCTCCGCTCTTGACTGGTGGGAGTCCTACCCAGCTCGGGATCGTGAGGCTCTCACGTGGGACCAGTTCCGTGAGCGTTTCAGGAACCATCATATTCCTGAGGGCATTATGAAGATGAAGCAGAAGGAGTTACGTGCCCTTAAGCAGGTAAATTTGAATGGAATTCTCGGCAATTTCTTTTGAGCTTGATCTATCCTTGATTTCTTTCGTAAACCTGACCAATTGAGCGATTTCTATCCTTGTTATCTGTGTTCGTTATTTCAGGGATCTATGACGGTGACGGAGTACCATGACCATTTCCTTCAGCTTGCCCGCTATGCCCCTGCTGACGTCGCTCGTGATAGCGATAAGCAGGAGTACTTCAAGGAGGGGCTGGATGATCACATCCAGTATGCGCTGCTGAACCACCGCTTCGACAACTTCAACCAGCTGGTTGACGCGGCCCTCAACACCGAGCGCAAGCGCCGGGAGATTGAGGATAAGAAGAGGAAGATGGCTCCATCCTCTTCGGGCAGCAACACTCGTCCCCGCTATCAGCATCCACCGCCGCAGCAACAGAGGCCGCCCCAGCAGTACCAGCAGCGGCAGCAGTACCCGCCTCGTCCCCAGCAGCAGCAGCAGGCGGGACAGGGTCAGAGGCTTCCGGCGCCTCCGGCTCCACCAGCTCAGAGGCAGGGAGTGCCCACTCCTCCTCCTGGGCAGCAGGCCGCTGCACTTCCTCGAGTGTGCTTCCACTGCGGCGAGCCAGGGCACTATGCCAATGTCTGTCCTCGGAAGGCGCAGGCAGGACAGCAGGGGCGTGCAGCACCGCCCAAGGCCCCAGCTCAGGGCAGAGTGAACCACGTGACGGCCGAGTCAGCGGCCGAGGCTCCCAACGTGGTCATTGGTACATTCATGGTTAATGCCCATCCTGCTACAGTGCTTTTTGATACTGGTGCTACACATTCTTTCATCACCCAGTCTTTTGTTGAGCATCATGGCATCCCTACTAGCACATTAAAGAGGTGCATGTTAGTATCTTCACCGGGAGGGCAGTTGAGGTCTCATGTCTTCTGTCCCAGAGTCAGTGTGGCCATAAGGGGGGTAGATTTCAATGCAAATCTGATGGTGCTAGACTCCAAGGGCATTGATGTGATCCTTGGGATGGAGACTCTTGCTAAGTGGGGAGTCCGGATAGATTGTGCTCAGAGGACGATTCTTCTGTCAGCACCGGATGGTCAGGAGGTTACTGTCGGAGCTACGGAGCCTTCTGGATTTCTTCATCAGATGGAGGCTAGACCCACGGATGGTATTCGCGTGGTGTCTGAATTCCCGGATGTCTTTCCGGATGATTTGCCAGGTATGCCGCCTGATCGCGACATTGAGTTTTCTATTGATCTCTTGCCTGGCACAGCTCCTATTGCTAAGCGACCCTATCGTATGGCTCCTGTCGAGCATGAGGAGGTTAAGAAGACTGTCGATGAGTTGCTAGCTAAGGGTTATATCCGTCGCAGTTTCTCTCCTTGGGCTTTTCCTGTATTGCTTGTAGAGAAGAAGGATGGTGCGAAGAGGATGTGCGTCGATTATCGGGATCTGAATGCAGTCACTATCAAGAACAAGAATCCATTGCCCCGTATTGAGGATCTCTTTGATCAGCTTCAGGGTGCTTGTGTATTCTCGAAGATTGATCTGCGATCGGGTTATCATCAGCTGAAGATTCGTTCTGAGGATATTCCGAAGATGGCATTCACCTGCAAGTATGGGCTATACGAGTATACGGTCATGTCCTTCGGCTTGACCAATGCTCCGGCTTTCTTCATGTATCTGATGAACAAGGTTTTCATGGATTATCTGGACACCTTTGTGGTGATATTTATTGATGATATCCTGATATATTCCAAGTCAGAAGCGGAGCATGAGAAGCATCTGAGGCTTGTGTTGCGGAGGCTCAGAGAGCACAAGCTGTATGCCAAGCTCAGCAAGTGCGAGTTCTGGATTGACGAGGTTCCGTTCCTCGATCATGTTATCTCCAAGGGAGGTATTGCTGTGGACCCCGGGAAGGTGAAGGATGTGCTTGACTGGGTTGTACCACAGACGGTGAAGGAAGTCCGCTCTTTTCTGGGCTTAGCAGGATATTATCGGAGGTTCATTGAGAATTTCTCCAAGATTGCGAAGCCTTTGACTTCCTTGCTGGAGAAGGGTGTGGATTTCTCTTGGACTGATAAGCGTCAGAGTGCCTTCGAGGAGCTGAAGAAGAAGTTGACTACGGCGCCAGTCCTTACTCTGCCAGACCAGAGCAAGAGGTTCACAGTGTATTGTGATGCCTCGAGAGATGGTCTTGGTTGCGTTCTGATGCAGGAAGGCAGAGTGATAGCTTATGCTTCGCGGCAGTTGCGCCGGCACGAGCTGAATTATCCCACTCATGATCTGGAGTTAGCCGCAGTTGTGCATGCTCTGAAGATATGGAGGCATTACTTGTTTGGGCAGAGGTGTGATATTTACACCGATCACAAGAGCCTCAAGTATATTTTCACTCAGAGTGAGCTGAATATGCGGCAGAGAAGATGGTTAGAGTTGGTCAAGGATTATGACCTGGAGATTCACTATCATCCGGGCAAGGCCAATGTTGTAGCAGATGCTCTGAGCAGGAAGAGCTATGTTAACATGGCCGTGGCTTTTCAGATGCCTCAGGAGTTATGTGAGGAGTTTGAGCAGTTGAGTCTGGGTTTCTTGCATCATACCTCGGGTACATCGTTCGAGGCAGAACCCACTCTAGAGGCTGAGATCAGGCAGCATCAGAAGGAAGATCAGAAGCTGCAGGAGATTCGTGAGTTGCTCAAGGTTGGCAAGGCCCCTCATTTCAGAGAGGATGATCAGGGTACCTTGTGGTACAAGGGTCGTATATGTGTGCCGGATGTAGCAGATCTCAGGAAGTTGATTCTGAGTGAGGCTCATGATACAGCATATTCTATCCATCCAGGCAGCACGAAGATGTATTACGATCTAAAGGAACAATTCTGGTGGTATGGAATGAAGCGTTCCGTTGCGGAGTACGTGGCTATCTGTGACACTTGTCAGTGTGTCAAGGCAGAGCATCAGAGGCCAGCAGGGTTATTGCAGCCGTTGAAGATTCCAGAGTGGAAGTGGGAGGAAATCACTATGGACTTCATTGTTGGCTTGCCTCGTACTCAGAAAGGGTACAATTCCATATGGGTAGTAGTGGACCGGTTGACGAAGGTTGCTCATTTTATTCCGGTGAACACTACTTACTCCGGTGCTAGACTCGCAGAGTTGTACATCTCCAGGATTGTTTGTCTGCACGGAGTGCCAAAGAAGATTATATCTGACCGAGGATCTCAGTTCACTTCACGGTTCTGGGAGCAGTTGCATGATTCGTTGGATACGAAGCTGCGCTTCAGTACTGCTTATCATCCTCAGACAGATGGTCAGACAGAGAGAACCAACCAAGTGTTGGAGGATATGCTTCGAGCCTGTGCTATTCAGTATGGTACCAGCTGGGATAAATGCCTGCCGTATGCAGAGTTTTCTTATAACAACAGTTATCAGGCCAGTCTGAAGAAATCCCCTTTCGAGGCCCTGTATGGTCGAAAGTGCAGGACTCCGCTGTATTGGGATCAGATTGGCGAGAGGCAGGTATTTGGTCCGGATATTGTTGAGGAGGCCGAACAGCTGGTACAGCAGGTGCGAGAGAATCTGAGGGTCGCTCAGACTCGTCAGAAGAGTTACGCGGATGTTCGTCACCGAGATTTGACCTTCGCAGTGGGTGATCATGTATATCTGAAGGTCTCGCCGATGAGGGGAATTCGCAGGTTTAATGTACGAGGGAAGCTAGCTCCTCGATACATTGGTCCGTTCAAGGTGCTGGAACGGAAAGGTGAGGTGGCATATCGTTTGGAGTTGCCACTCAATCTCTCGGGAGTGCACGATGTGTTTCATGTGTCTCAGCTGAAGAAGTGCTTGAGAGTGCCAGAAGAGCAAGCACCGATAGAAGGGTTGGATGTGCAGGAGGATCTGACCTACGTCGAGCATCCGGTGAAGATCCTGGAGACATCTGCGAGAGTTACTAGAAACAAGAAGATCAAGATGTGCCGTGTTTAGTGGAGTCATCACACGGAGGATGAGGCTACTTGGGAGCGAGAAGACGAGCTGAGGAAGACATATCCCGATCTCTTTGCTAGCTAGCCTATCTGAATCTCGGGACGAGATTCCTGTAAGGGGGGTAGGTTTGTAACACCCTGAGGTAATTTCTTTAAATTTTAATGAATTTATTTTGGGCTCAAATAAAATTTCCGGAGTTTTCCCTAATTTATCTCGCATTTAAGGTAATTTTATAACGCAAGTAATTAAAATTTATCATAGGATTAAAGTGTTTGTGCATTCATGCCGCAGCATTATTTTATTTGTGCTGAGTTTATAGGTTTGAATTCAAAATGTAAATTGAATTCAATTGGTTTTGTTTGAATTAGTTAAGTGTAGGAAAGAAGAAGAAAAGGGCAAAGAGTAAAAGCAGGCAGCTCGGCCCAACATCCTTCCCCTCTCCCTCTCTCCCGCACGGGCTCTTTCTCCCCTGGCCCATTTCCTCCCTCGGGCCCTCCTCTCTCTCTTCCTTCCTCCCCGCGTGGGCCGCACGCCGGCCCATTCCCTTCTCCTCTCAGCCCGAGCGCCCCCTCCCTCCTCTCTCTCTCACTGACCGCCGGGCCCGCGCGTCAGCGCTTTCCTCTCCCCCTCCTTCTTCTTCCCCGGGCGCAACGGCCCGAGATCCCCGGCGACCCTCCTGCTCCGGGCCCGCACGCCAGGTAGCGCCGCTGCCCTTCAAAGAGCAGCCCCGACCCCCCCTCTCTGCACCCTAACCCTAGCCCCGCCGCCGCCCCGACGCCCAGTACTGCAGCCGCCTTGCTCCGCCGCGTCTCCGCCTCTCTGCCTCACCGTCGGGCCGCTGCTCCGGAGCGCCACCGACCCCGACAACCCCCGCGCTCGCCTCACCTCGCCGTTGGAAGACTCCCCGAGCCCGGCACTCGAGCTCCGGACCTCTGCATCACCGAAATTTTATGAAGAAGCCACCGCCGGTGAGCTGTGCCGCCACCCCAATTTCCTCGGTGCCGGCTGATCTTGGGCTGCTCTGACCCCCTGGTGACCTCCGCAGGAGCTTCCTCGACCAACCCGTGCGGCCAAGGGACCCCGAGCCGCTCTGCTGCCACCTGTCCACGAGCGCCGCCCCGTTTCCTCCGCCGGTCGCCGTCGACTTCCCTTTTCCGCTGTAACCCCGGTCCCTACAACCCATTGGTGAGCTCCTCCTCCATCCCCCGCTCCTTTTGCACCAGATGCAGTAGCCCTTAGCCGCTCGTAGCACCCAGAACGCGAGCGCCGCCGTTGCGCTGTCGCCCCGAGCCGCCCCCACCGTCGGGCTCGTCGCTAGAGTCCTCCCTGTGCTTCTCTTGGGCCCTAGGTGAATCACGCGTGTCGTGAAGGTCATGCCGGACCCAAGCCCAGGTCAGTTTGGCCCCCGGAGCGGCGGGAACGCCGAGCTCCGGCGAGCCCGAGCCGCGCGCCACCGCGGAGACGAGCTCCGGCGAGTCAACGCCGCCGCCCGGATCCCCCCCTTCCCTCCTGAGCCGTTCGATGCAGATCCAGTGGCCCAGATACATCCCACGCGCGAGTCAAACTGGAGGCGTACCGGTCAGCGGTGGTCTTTTTGCTAAAGAGACCCCGGTCTTCCCTGGAATCAACCCGCCGTCCAGCCTTAGTTAAAAAGTATTTACAGAAGGGTCCTTTTATTTCCGTTTCACCCCCTGAGCTTCCTGGATTTTGAACCCGCAGTCCTTATCTTGGGTTTTTCTCATGCTAACCCCTAGATCTACCATTTAATTGCGTTTAGGTCCCTAGTTTTCGTCCAGAACCCCGGGAAGTTCTGTTTTTCTTACAAATAAGCCCCTGGATCCTGTTTTAAGCGCAGTTTTCGCGTTTTAGCTCCGTTTTAGGTGTTCTTTATATCCACGCGATCGTTGTAACGCGTAGAATAGTTTTAGGCCAGTTTTATCTGCCGTTCTATTGTATTGGTGTACTGTTTTCTTATAGTTTGCTATTGTTTGTGCATATGTGTATGTGTGGACTATGTTTGATGATCATGAGTAGACGCGGAGCCTTTGGACCAGTACCAGGAGCAGCCATCTTCCGAGCAGTTCGAGCAGCAGCCGGGAGAGTACGAGGAAGGCAAGTATAACATGAACTTCCTATCACTTTTAAATACAATTTCATACTGCATTTTAATTCTGTATGCCTATAAGGATTTCCTAGCCACCTTTATATCCTTTATATATATCCTTTGGGTTGCATTTTGGTTAGTTGTGCTAGGTTGCTGCGCTATAACATATCTTGATCCTTTTTAATGAATTTGAATAATGGTCTTATGCAACTTAATTCTGGAGCCGACCCTCTGTGCTGTGTGCTTGAGTGGTTTGTGCGTCCTTAAAAGATGTTTTGTTAGGAACATGGTTTAGGGGGCCAGCACGGTGCTTAGTGCTTGGTTGGCCACTCTCCATAAGGACCGGTTCATAGAGCGACAACCTGGGACAACCGCGCAACCACAAGACTGGAATGGGACGGTCTTGACTTACTAATTAGGTCGTGTTGGTTCGGGAGTAACTTACCTGCGTGGGCAAGAGGGGTGGTAAGCTTCAATGGTCCCTGCTCCTCCGGCTTGGTCTGTGCTGTGTGTCTTGTACCCCCGGAGGTGGGCCCCATCGTCGCTGATCCAGAATCCTTAGCGGTTACACCTTACCAACGTGATCCTTTGTAACGGTCTCGTAGTGTGCTTGCTAGCCATCTCACCTAAGGAAGTGTGATGAACAACTAGCGTAGCTCACGACTTGTGGGTAAAGTTGTGCAACCTCTCGAGAGTGTAAAACTGATATATCAGCTGTGCTCACAGTCATGAGCGGCCCAGATCCTCAGTCTGATTAGTGGGGTTATCAACCTTTGATTAGGGAGATTTCCCTCGGGTGGTCTTATGCAATTTGGGTTATGGTAACTCATCCACTTGTAGTAATTAGCTTTAATAAAATTTGCCAAGATTAAAAGCTAATGCAGTTGAGTCAGCTAACCTTAGAGCCTCATACTCGTGTTATACTTGTTGAGTACTAGTTTGTACTCACACTTGTCTCTCTACTCTTCTGTTCTATTTTGGGTATCTTCGACTGCTGCTCAGTGCCCGGCAATGTGGAGGATTACGTCAGCGGCTTCGACGACTTCTAGGTGTTTGTCTCCCAGTCGACGTCCCTGTGGCACCCAGCTCTTCATGTATCTCTTTTACGCTTCCGCAACTCTTGAACCGATTCTTGATTCGATTGTAATAAAATAATTCATTTATGATTCATTTACGATTTATATTAATATTATTCGTGACATGTGTTGTGATATCTTGATGATCTGTTGTATATATGCGTGACTTGATCCTGGCGCATATATGATTGCTCGATTTATGTTCTTATAAATCGGGTGTGACAGTTACAGGATCCGGAGGTCTGATCGGGATTGAATCGGAGCGTTCGCGAGTGCGAGCGGAAGTATTATGTTAGTGGCCGGCTCGTCTCAATTCCGTAGGTGTGTGCGCATGCAAGGCAACGGGCCACGCGCGAGCAGATTAAAAGCCAACTATCGTCGCCACGGATCACATGAGGAATGTCTCTCCGGTTATCTTCAACCCACGGCAACCATCCCCGACAAACTTCTTCGTCATCCACGGAATCTCGTCATCGTCGAGCTTTTCTCTTCGTCGATCTTGTTCACCGCGGGAATTCACTTTCCGCGTGTTCTCCTCCATACCCAAGGCTATCCCAAGGTTTGCCCTATTTTACTGAATCTTCTTAATGCTGACGACTCCTTTGCCGGAATATCGCCGTTAACTTCCTGTTATCTGTTTTCCCGGACTAGGGACTTGATTGCTTTGGTTTAGAAAGTTCTAGGGTATGTTCTGTAAGATTTCCAGAGCTTTCTTTATTTCAAATCCGTGAACTTCTACATTTCATAGATTTTTGTAAGAAGTTCATAAAAGTACAAAATCAGTTTTGTTTGAAACCCTAGGTCAAAATCTACAAGTTTTATATTGTGATCTTGAGTGAAAGTCTTTGATGTGTGGTCTAGGTTAAATGTTAGGGAATGAATGCCTTGTTTGTACCTTATATTGTATGCATGTGTTACAGCTAGAAGATAAATTATAGGGTGTATGTTTTAAGTGGAGAAATGTGACAGTTAGTTAATCCTATCACCCTAGAGCTCATATCCCTACCATCAAGACATTGTCCTCGTCTTGATTGCTGTTTCTTTAAGTTCTTAGTCGTATAAGGATCCCCGTTAGTTCTTGTGTGTCTGCTGCTTAGCCAAAACATCTTTGCGGCTATGCTTTAGCATTGGCTATCAGTTCAGCTGCTAAGCATCCGCTTTCCTTGAGTCTAGGATGTTTCTGTGTAACAGCTGTCAGTCGATACTTTTACCATCGGCTGGTTAGCTGATACGGTTGTTACCTTTCTAGTATCGACTACTGCTGATACAATTCTTTTGTTCTGTCCTACGTCGACTGCACAAAGTTGATGTATCGAAGAGATACACACAATCTTAGGGTTCTTGACATCGACCCATCCAAGCCGATTTTAGTTGCTCTCCATATCAGTTATGGCCGATCAATCCTTAGTTTTCTCCTCCTTGTCCACATACTTCTATCAGTCAATCTATCGACTGAGAGATCGGCTATATATTTATCGGTCATATACCCTTAACCACATTCCATTCGGCTATACGTCACTCAATTTTTGTGCTGACGTAATCGAGTCGATATAACCACACTTAGTTACCTAGAATAACACTTAAGCACATCTCAGTTAAGACAACTGCTTTAGGAATCATCCTTCTGCATGGTAATCGATGCTTTCGTCGATCACCTAGGAAACCGATGCACCTTTCCATCGACTAAACCTCTATTGTTTCCAATCGGCTTTGTTGTAATCTTTAACGAGTAGCCGATTCTAATTAGTTGTCCACCTAAAGCTCTGTTTAAGTTTAGCTTCAAATCTTTTTGGTTGTTATATGAGTAGTATGTTACATGAATGTTGGATTGCAACTTTATTGTGAAGTAAAATAGTTTTGTGTGCACATTTGAATGTAATGTTGCATTGCATGTAGATACGACTACTTCTGCAAACGGTACCTACGAGATCTCCTAGAAGTCTACGGCGGATGTTTCTGAAGACCAAGTGAACGTCACCAAGGGATTAACTGAAGCCCCGAACCAAAGTTCGGGAGATCTTAACTTCACTGACTTCAGCCCCACCAGTAAAGGCAAGCTCCGGACATAACCCACTATTTTAATTACACTGCACTTTATATCTATTTACGTATTCTATGCATTAAGTTCTTAGGAATTGCTTGAAACCCTAGTTGCATTCCTCTAGGAACCAATGTGATGGATACTAGCACTTGAGTCCGACTAGCTGCTATGCTAATAGGACCGGTAGAAGTCGGGTGATTTCCTATCACTCGCGCGATATAGGAGTTGTAATGTTTACATTACTGTAATCACTATAAGGATGATGGACAGGGTCAGGTGCTATATCATGACCGGGAGATTACCCTGTCTGTTTTGATAAAAGTTTTAAGGTCGAAATGTGTGGTAGTGGTGGCTAAGCTTTTGAAAGTACTAGCCACATGCCGCGAAATATGGTAAGCGGTAAGCCTAGTACCCGATTGGCCCGGCAAATGGAACGCGTCTCCACCACTCGACTTTTATTTTATGTTTACACGCACCGACGTGTGGGACTACGTTCTGCATGGCAGATAGGAATACGATTTTTGTAGTCGCGCTACAGATGTATGTCCTGCACAATTGGTGTGCATACGGTCCTGAAGTCGTTTCTGGTGGCCCCGATCCATAACCCGGAATATGAGGGAAATGGTTGCTTTGGAACGCCCTGTTGGTATTCCAAGCGTGTGTGTTAGGTTTACCTTGCAAGGTTAAATTCGATTCGGATCGTCCGCCTCTCACGAAGATTGAGACTGCTTATTCCTTCTGCCACATCGAGTAAAAAGTGTAATTGTTGAGGGAATAATCTTGATGGGTGATAATCTATATCTTGCTTGTTTAGTATAGGTGCTTACCTAGAATGGCTAATCAAGCTAGAATCTGAAAGCTAAAACTTGAAAGTAGTTTATACTCTCTGTTGCTTTTCAGCTAAAAATAAACCCAGAGCCTTTACAATGCCTTCATGAGTCTAGTTACAGGCTAAAGTATACCCAAACTCGGGTAAGCCTTGCTGAGTATTAGTATACTCAGCCTTGCTAGCTTTATGTTTTTCAGGTAAAG
Organism: Panicum hallii; assembly: GCF_002211085.1. NCBI lineage: Eukaryota > Viridiplantae > Streptophyta > Magnoliopsida > Poales > Poaceae > Panicum > Panicum hallii. The sequence goes on from NC_038048.1 coordinate 15,511,442, forward strand.
CCTTTGAGGACCCTACTCTTTCCCTGTCATGGCCCTGTGCTCTTCCAGATGGTTGGTCCGCGGAATGGGATCCGTCCCCGGCCAACATTGGTGATACCGAGTGATGTCGTGCCCGGGCTTAGCATGACATCCGTCTTGACGATGTATTGTAAATCATCGTGTATGTTTTCCGCTGCCAAAAGCCAAAACTTTAACAGTTGTACTATTTTCTCTAAGTTTGAAATTTCGTATTACTTTTGGAAACTCTTGTAATGTAAATCTCTGTGATGTAAAAATGTGATGGTGATTATATCTCTGGACTCACCTTCGTGTGAGGTAACATTATTTGATCCTGTGTATCGGTGGTTTATCGGGATGTTACCCGACAGGCCAAGGGATTATACCGTTTGAAGCACGTTGGAGCCCTCTGGAGTGGACTCGCGTACTTGAGCCGGTATAATTCAGGTTGGTTCTGCCACAGCTGGTATCAGAGCTATAAGGTTACCCTAGAGATACATTTTACCTTAAAAATGCTTTCAGTATAAAAGTTTGACCAACAAAATGTTTGGCAAAGCCGCGTTGGATTCGTTAAGGATTGAGCTTATTACGTGAAGCCCTAGGGTAATGCTTATGAGGGAAATAGAGGTGGCTATAATATATGTATATATAACCCTAACTACCAGCATTACTTTTCTGTCAAAACTTAAATTCATGCACAACCCAACCTTATATTCTGTAACGACATCTTCAACGATGAGGTAAGGAGGTAAGGATCCTCAGCCAACTGAGGGAGCTTGGCCTTCCCGTCGGTGATGCGAACCGAACGCTGTTTCTCAAGCAGTGGCCTACTTGAGATGCTGCCAATGTACCAACTTCGGTTGACTACATTGGGAGTATATAGTTAGGTAAGGGGGTAAGAACAGCAACATCCCCGCATTTTGCGGTACCCTCGTGAATACGTTGTTTCGATAACGTATGTTAACGTCATCTGTACGGCGGTAATCATACAGATGCTGTTTCTATAGTGAACAGTAATGTTTGGGGACACTTTCATGACATGCTGGCATGAAAGGTTCGGTATACATATATCTTGTGGTTTTCTGCAGGTACGCTAACCTCATTACGTAAGCTCGAATGTAAGAACGACTAGATATTACAGGGAGAGACGTATTTATATGATGCCACCGTAACTAACCACGTAAGACCAAGATTACTTGGCAGTTATTTTGTTTGTGAGGACGTGTAGAACGTGCATGCATCATGTTATCTTGGGTTAACCTAATTGCTTTGTTTGTTACGTTGATGTACTGAAATATGTGCTTGTATCTGAATGCTTGCCTAGAATTTGTGTTGTAGGAGTTAACGTAATTTGCTAGGCTATCTTAGAGTTAAGGAAGTATTTTGTGAATCAAGTGGATTGGGTTATGTTTGAACCCTATCACCGATCTTAGCTTGACAGCCAAATCAAATGCTTGATTTTGCTTTAATCTGTTTCGGCAGAACCATTGAACTTCTCCTCTGATGGTTAAACCTTGATAACTATCATCAAATCCTTCAATCCATCATTTAGTGATCTATCTATCCTCTCTTGGTGTTGTACCTTATATCATTGGCTACTCTGGTTACAACATCTGAGAGCTGCACTTTCAATTTTTGCTCAGATGATTTTGAGTAAAATAAAAAAAATTTATGGCAAAAGTTATGCATCATAACATATACCATCTTTGGTAAATGCATGGTGTTGCATCATCATCGAAGATCCGTGGACTGACTAATGGGTGTGCCTTTAGTATAGCTTTGGGTTGTCTTTGGGTTTCTTAAGATCTATCTTGCCGCTGTTGGCACTACAGGGTTGCTATTCCTCTTTTGTGGTGGTGTTTAATCACATGACCATGATGCCTTGTCGGAACCTAAGGCCTCATGTGCACTGCAGTCACATGATTGAGCCATTAGGAGCGCACTGGTGACTAGGTACATGTGACGTCGTAACCCCACTGCAAACTCTTCTTATGCGACCTTACTAGTGTCCTAACTTTTGATCCTCGCTCAAGGATATAGAACTACCCATGTGATAGTCCCGAGAGAACAGTTGTAGAGTGCGAATCATATGCATCATCAACTCATGAGGGTATTTATCATACTTTATGCATTTATTATGTGCATACATCACAAGCATCATCATCCTTGCATCATGGTGTATGCATCATTTGGTCAACATCATGGTAATTGCATTGTGTCATATGCATCATCTCGGTCGTGCATGGGATCCCTCATCCTCATGATGCACCATCAATGCAATCATACATCTCAACAGTGCATCACATTCATGGTTATATATCGAGCATTGCACTCTGAATTGGAGCATTTTGTCATTATCCCTTGATTGCATCGATATAAATGAGCATGTTTTGCAATCAATATCATGTAAATCATTCAGGTAATAAACTCTGAGCAGAAATGTTTTAAACATCACTTATCAGTAGCTTGTGGTGGCCCCGATCCATAACCCGGAATATGAGGGAAACAGTTGCTTCGGAACGCCCTGTTGGTATTCCAAGCGTGTGTGTTAGGTTTACCTTGCAAGGTTAAATTCGATTCGGGTCGTCCGCCTCTCACGAAGATTGAGACTGCTTATTCCTTCTGCCACATCGAGTAAAAAGTGTAATTGTTGAGGGAATAATCTTGATGGGTGATAATATATATCTTGCTTGTTTAGTATAGGTGCTTACCTAGAATGGCTAATCAAGCTAGAATCTGAAAGCTAAAACTTGAAAGTAGTTTATACTCTCTGTTGCTTTTCAGCTGAAAATAAACCCAGAGCCTTTACAATGCCTTCATGAGTCTAGTTACAGGCTAAAGTATACCCAAACTCAGGTAAGCCTTGCTGAGTATTAGTATACTCAGCCTTGCTAGCTTTATGTTTTTTAGGTAAAGCCTTTGAGGACCCTACTCTTTCCCTGTCATGGCCCTGTGCTCTTCCAGATGGTTGGTCCGTGGAATGGGATCCGTCCCCGGCCAACATTGGTTATACCGAGTGATGTCGTGCCCGGGCTTAGCATGACATCCGTCTTGACGACGTATTGTAAATCATCGCGTATGTTTTCCGCTGCTAAAAGCCAAAACTTCAACGGTTGTACTGTTTTCTCTAAGTTTGAAATTTCGTATTACTTTTGGAAACTCTTGTAATGTAAATCTCTGTGATGTAAAAATGTGATGGTGATTGTATCTCTGGACTCACCTTCATGTGAGGTAACCTTATTTGATCCTGTGTATCGGTGGTTTATCGGGACGTTACCCGACAGGCCAAGGGATTATACCATTTGAAGCACGTTGGAGCCCTCTGGAGTGGACTCGCGTACTTGAGTCGGTATAATTCAGGTTGGTTCTGCCACAGCTGGTAGCACTCAGGTAAATAACTTGGTCACACCCTAGAGTTTTGGTATGCTTTTATGTGCAAAATATGGCAAAGGTGTGCTTAATATGTGCAATGTAAGGAAAAAGTGTTATTTATGTAATTAAATTTAACTAGAGGTCCTTTTATGTAAAATGGGTGGTTATGGAAGGAAAAGTTTAAAAGCATGAGGGTTGTTTTGCAAAAGATGGTAACTTGTGATTAAATTGCAAAAATATGAGAATTTACCCTTGGGTATATGTGTAAAAGTAGTTTTATCTATAGGATTTACATAAAGTTTGAAAATATTACTAAGTTTATAGTATCTTCAAAACTGTTGCTCAACTGCAGATGAACCTTAAAGAGAAGTTGTAGAGTTTGAAAAACTATGCACTTTTGATTTTTGGACCATCTCCATTTGAGCACTGGTTTAAAAGTTATAAGCTCTTTACAGTGAAGTCCCTGTATTTTCTTTGATTTTGCAAAACAGTCCCTGGCTCCATTCTTCCCCCTTCTTCCTCCCTGCGCCTCTGCTCTGCCCTTCTGGTGCCCCTGCCGCCGGCGCAGTGCGCTGCTCTTGGCCGCCGCCGGCCACCTCCTGCTCCTCCCTCGCCCACGCGTCACCTCACCGTCCTTCCACCGCCCTAGCCCCCTCTGCTGGCGCCTCGTCCAAGCGCCACGCCGCCTGCGGTCCTGCAAGCGCCGCCCGCCGTGCTCCTCTGGTTCTCCTCCCCCGTAGCGGCTCAAACCGAGACTCAGTTCGCCCGTGCTTCCCTCGTCCATCCCGTTGCCTATAAAAGGCTGCCCGGGCCTGCTCGCGCGCGCCCAGTACCCCGCCGCACTTCCATTAGCGCCGTCGAGCTCGGTCCACCGTGGAACTTCCTCCTCCGCCCTCTCCCTCCCCAAATTGGTAGCAGCTTTAGCTTCCCCGGCCCCCACTGCACCTCCCCAGCCCGGCCCCTCCTTCCCCCGGACACCGGAGCGACGCCGCCGCCGCTCGCCCCCGGCCGCCGGCTCGGTCTCTCGTGGACAGCCCACCTCCGGCCACCTCAAGCCCCTCCAAGACCACCGGTGGGTAGCGTGAGATCCCCTCGTGCTCTCCCTCCCCTTGCCCCTCACTGCCGGCGAGCCCCATGGCCGAAATTTGGCCGGACCCGAGCCCCTCACCGCCGGCCATGGCCTTGGACCCAATTGCGTGAACTCTTTTCTTTCCAGGGGGTTATCTGTTAAAACTAAGGGCTGGTTTGTAATAGGAATGGTTGTTATTTCATGTGTGTGCATGTTCTGTCTTGCAAAATTCGTAGCAATTCACAGAAAAATCCAAAAATGGCAAAATTAGTTTTATTGGAAACTAGATTTCAAACCCTATAACTTTTGCTAATGAAGTTTAGTTTGAAACAAAATACTTTTATCTCTATTTTAAATCTAAGGTTAAAGAGTAGTTTGAACTTAACCTCTACATTTCTTGCTTTGTTGCTTATGAATTTTGGCATATATGTTCTATAAGCTATATGTAACCTTGTGTTAAAATTTCAAACTCAATTTGTTTTAAACTTAACTTCTTTCGATTTGGACATTTCGAATTTGATATATTAGCTAAACATGTTGTGTAACCCTTTCTAATTGAGATCTCTTGTCATTCTCTAATGTATTAATATTTAGTGTATAATTAAATTTCCAAAACTTTAGGACCTTTTGCTTAAGGTTTTGAAATTAAATTGGGTTTAACTTCAAATTCAAATTTAAATATTTTAGTTCTTGTTTGCAACAGTTTAGCAATATACTTGTGATTCCTTTATAAATAGTGTTTCAAACCTAAACCCTCTTTATTTTATGAACTCTTGTGTGATAATTTGATAAGTTACAACTTTTGAAATATAAGATCTTAAATTTAAACTTTACCTTACTTAATTTATTGCATCTCATATAGAATCAACGACGCTCGATGACGGGGACTACGAGTTGGCCTTAGGACAAGACCAAGGCTTTTCAGAAGACCCAGTGCAAGTCGTCGAGGGACTAACTGAAGCCCCGAACCCAAGTTCGGAAGCCTCTGACACTCTTGCCCCCAATCCCACTCAAGAAGGCAAGCCCCGGTGTACATCCCAATATTTCAAGTTATTACAATTTTATTATTATATTATATATCTTGCATTACGTCTAGGAGTTGAGATGAAACCCTAGTTGCATAATCTCTTAGGAATCCAATGTATTGAACCCGAGTCCTTATCGCTTAGATGCTCTGCTAAATAGGACCGGTAAAAGTCGGGTGATTTTCTGTCACTCGCGCGATATAGGAGTTGTAATGTTTACATTCCTGTAACCATTATAAGGATGATGGACAGGGTCATGTGTTGTATCGTGACCTGAAGGTTTACCCTATCTGTTTTGTTAAAAGTGGTTAAGGTCGCAGCATGTGGTAGTGGTGGCTAAGCGTTTGAAAGTACTAGCCACATACCGCGAAATATGGTAAGCGGTAAGCCTAGTACCCGATTGGCCCGGCAAATGGAACGCGTCTCCACCACTCGACTTTTATTTTATGTTTACATGCACCGACGTGTGGGAGTACATTCTGCATGGCAGACAGGAATATGGGTTTTGTAGTCGCGCTACAAACGTATGTCCTGCACAATTGGTATGCGTACGGTCCTGCAGTCGCTTGTGGTTGCCCCGATCCATAACCTGGAATATGAGGGAAACGGTTGCTTCGGAACGCCCTGTTGGTATTCCAAGCGTGTGTGTTAGGTTTACCTTGCAAGGTTAAATTCGATTCGGATCGTCCGCCTCTCACGAGGATTGAGACTGCTTATTCCTTCTGCCACATAGAGTAAAAAGTGTAATGATGGGCGGAATAATCATGATTGATGTTAATCTCTACCTTGCTTGTTTAGTTTAGGTGCTTACCTAGATGACTAATCAAGCTAGAATCTGGAAGCTAAAATTTGAAAGTAGATTACACTCTTAGTTGCTTTTCAGCTAAATAAAATAATAATAATAATAATAATAAACCAGAACTCTTGCAATGCCTTCATGAGTCTAGTTATGGGCTAAAGTATACCCAAACCCGGGTAAGCCTTGCTGAGTATTAGAATACTCAGCCTTGCCAATATCTGTTTCAGGTATGACCTTCGAGAATCCCACAGACAACCTTGTGTGGCCAACGTCCGTTCCTTATGGCTGGTCCGTGGAGTGGGACCCATCCCCGGCTGGCATTGACCCTCCGGAGTGACACCAGGCCCTGGGCTAAGCTTGGTGTCCGCCTACGCGACGTGTGTAGTCGCATAAACTTTTCTTTCCGCTGTGAGTTTGGACAAGCTGTTACGCTTGTCAGTTTAAACACCGTTTGTATAAATTTACTTATGTTTGAACCCGGTTTGTAATAATGTATGAATGTCTGTAAATTAAAAATTGATGAGGTATTCTGTGATGTGAACTCGCCTTCGTGCGAGGTAAACCTGCTTCGATCCTGTTGAACCGTGGTTGTATCGGGCGGAGACCCGACAGACCAAGGGATTGTTCCGTTTGAAGTGCGTTGAGCTGATTGCAGTTGTACGGCGATCATTAGCGCACTTGAGCCGGAATAATTCAGGCGGTTCTGCCACAGCTGGACACTAAGTTTGGATGTCTTATATATGTATGCATGCCATGATGTATATAGTTGTAAAGAGAGCTTGGGTTATATTTGTAATTTATGAATTATATAAGTACTTGAGTGTAATTGGGTAAAAGTACTCTTAAGTAGTAAACCTAAATGATTATAGAGAAGAAAAGTGCAAAAGTTAAGTAAAACCTAAGAAAAATAGACTTTTGTTGGAAACTAAGGACCTATGTGTAATTAAACAAAGGTGTAAGGGTTTACATGTGAAATGGTTGAAAGATAAATGTAAAACTCAGTTTTACTTAAGGGCTAAAGTGTAAAAAGGTTAGTCATGATTACACTGCATGCAATCTGGCAAAAAGACCCTAAACATTAAAGCATTTTGCTTAATTATAACAAAAGTTTTATAAATTGAGTTGGGTTCAAAATTTTAAAATAAAACTGTATCCTTTTAGATTTTGAACTTGAACCCTAAAGCATTATTGTAGGGTTTGAAATTCTTTACAAATTTGCTTTAGACATTTTTCTCATTAGAATTTTGTATCAATGGGAAATCTTTCTTTACAGAGGAGTCCCTGGATATTTCTCAAATTGCAAACAGATCCTTCTGACTCCTGCCTGCTTCTTCTTCCTCTGTCACCCTCGCTTCCCCTCTGCTCTGCTTCTGCCCCGCCGCTCACTGCCGGCGCAGTGCCCGAGCTCCACCTCCAACTACTGCACGTGCCCACGCGTCGCCTGAGGGTCTTCCCACCGCCCTAGCTCCTCTCCGTGGTCTCCTTCCCCGCGCGCCACATTGCCCCCCCTTCTGCCGCGGGCTGCCAGCACCACCGGCCGCGGCGCTCTCCTGGTCATCAACCGCTGGGCCTTTGTAGCTGCCCCAGATTGCAATGCTGCCTCTCTTCTCACTCTTTTCCGTCCTGGTAGCCTATACAAAGCAGTCCAGGTCTCCTCCTGTGTGTGTGCCCGACGACCGCCGCCCTCCATTGTTGCCGCCCCCTGCTCCACGCCGAGCTCATCCTTCCGACCTCCCTCTCCTAGTTTTGAACCTCGGAATCGGGTCCCCTCCTCGCCCTGAAGCTTCTAGGCCACGCGCCATCCCCACTCCTCACCCGAGCTCGCCGAAATTTGGGCCGCCGCTCGCCAGAGCTACTGCTCCCGTGGGAAGACCGCCACCGCCCTTCCCCACTCCCCCCAAGTCCCTCTACAGGTAGCCCTTGATTCCCTGACGCTTCCTCTCCCCTTGCCCCTCGCCGCCGACCCCGGGGATCGCCGGATTTCGGCCGGAGCAGAGCTCTCCCCACCGGCCATGGCAGCAGGGACTCGAGTGCAAGGATTCAAGTTTTTCTAAGGGCCTAAACGCAAGAGTTCAGTCCCTTCCTCTCTTTTAAATTAGTGAAGTTCAAAAATGTGTAGAAAATCATAGAAAAATCAGAAAAATACTAAACTTGTTGGGTTGGAATCCTTGTGATGAGTTCTACAACTTTTATTTTATAATCATGCTATGAAAATGCAAAGTTTGTTCTGTATTTTAAATACAAGTAAAGGGATGCTTTAATTGAATCTTGTGATCTATAGCCTTGCTGCTGTTGATTTTTGGAGCATGTGTTGCATATGGTTTGAGTAGACTTGTATAAATTTTTGAGGCTTAGATCAGCCCTTTAGCTAGAATATTTTGCTATCTTTGTTATATGTTAATGAAACCTTCACAAGTTAATTTCGAAAGCATCTGTGCATATTTAGGGATGACATTTCTACCATAACTTGATATTTATAAGTATGATCCATCATAAAAATTTGAGAATCAGAAACCTAATATAACTTGAGTTATAAATTTCAAGCTTAAATTCAAAGGTAATTCATAAATAATAATTATTAAGCATGAAAAATTATGAAACTTTTCTGGAATACTAGTCCTGAGTAGTTTATGATGTCCCTAAATTTTGAACCCTAGTTTTAGTGTAAAACTCGAGTTATACTTGCATCTTGAAATCTCAATTTTGATTTTGTTTAAATTTGTGGCTTAGTTCCTTTTAGATTAAAATTCCAATAAAACTGCAGTAAATATATCTAATATAAATCTATGCTCAGTAAATTTTGTAGCTCCTATTTTGAAGTATCTTGCTCTGTAAAATTCATTCAAATTATCTATGTAGTTTAATTAAGATAACTATTGTGATTTATTTATTGCACTAAATATTCTGAAAAATCTAGGGTAATGTTATTTCAATTAAACCCACTTAGGATAATTTTCATAGTATTAATTTATTTGCCCTAACTTAAGGTTTACTTTATTAATCAAAAGTTAGTCATAATTAAATAATAACCTAAGGCTAATAACAATGTTTAGTTAATAAAATAAGTGAAGTTGCTAAGTGTGTTTAGTTATTGCTTATGGTACCCAAACATGCTACCTAATGTAGTTAGTTGGATGTTTAGGGTAACCCACCCTGTTGGTTAACGTAACTAGTTAGTTTAGTTGATACTCGATAAATGACTGCCCAGTATAGGGTAGTTAGGTTGTTTGTTGAAATGTAATATTATTTTGTTTGGATTGCAATTTTATTGTGAAATAACATAAAAGTATATGCATTCCATAACTTGTAACTTTGCATCTCATATAGACTCGACCGCTCTTAACGACGGTGACTACGAGCTCGTTCTGGAACGAGGAGTGGAATCCGCTGAAGATCCCAGGAACGTCGCCGAAGGTTTAACTGAAGCTCCGAACCAAAGTTTGGATAACTTTGACCCTACCGCTCCCAATCCTACGCAAGAAGGCAAGCCCCGGACATAACCCTTACTTTATTACACTGCAAACTATACTATTTATATATATATATATATATCTTTATGCATTAAGTTATTAGGAATTGTTTGAAAAATCTAGTTGCATAATTCCAGGAACCAATGTACTGAACACTAGAACTTGAGTCCGACTAGCTGCTATGCTGATAGGACCGGTAGAAGTCGAGTGATTCCCTATCACTCGCGTGATATAGGAATTGTGATGTTTACATTCCTGTTATCACTATAAGGATGACGGACGGGATTTTTGTGAGGTATCATGATTGAGATGATACCCCGTCTGTGTTGTGGAACTTGATAAGGTCGCGGTGTGTACTAGCCAGCTGTGGCAGAACCAATCTGAATTATACCGGCTCAAGTACGCGAGTCCACTCCAGAGAGCTCCAACGTGCTTCAAACGGTATAATCCCTTAGCCTGTCGGGTAACGTCCCGATAAACCACCGATACACAGGATCAAATAAGGTTACCTCACACGAAGGTGAGTCCAGAGATACAATCACTATCATATTTTTACATCACAGAGATTTACATTACAAGAGTTTCAAAAGTAATACGAAATTTCAAACTTAGAGAAAATAGTACAACTGTTGAAGTTTTGGCTTTTGGCAGCGGAAAACATACGCGATGATTTACAATACGTCGTCAAGACGGATGTCATGCTAAGCCCGGGCACGACATCACTCGGTATCACCAATGTTGGCCGGGGACGGATCCCATTCCGCGGACCAACCATCTGGAAGAGCACAGGGCCATGACAGGGAAAGAGTAGGGTCCTCAAAGGCTTTACCTGAAAAACATAAAGCTAGCAAGGCTGAGTATACTAATACTCAGCAAGGCTTACCCGAGTTTGGGTATACTTTAGCCTGTAACTAGACTCATGAAGGCATTGTAAAGGCTCTGGGTTTATTTTCAGCTGAAAAGCAACAGAGAGTATAAACTACTTTCAAGTTTTAGCTTTCAGATTCTAGCTTGATTAGCCATTCTAGGTAAGCACCTATACTAAACAAGCAAGATATAGATTATCACCCATCAAGATTATTCCCTCAACAATTACACTTTTTACTCGATGTGGCAGAAGGAATAAGCAGTCTCAATCTTCGTGAGAGGCAGACGACCCGAATCGAATTTAACCTTGCAAGGTAAACCTAACACACACGCTTGGAATACCAACAGGCGTTCCGAAGCAACCGTTTCCCTCATATTCCGGGTTATGGATCGGGGCCACCACAAGCGACTGCAGGACCGTACGCACACCAATTGTGCAGGACATACGTCTGTAGCGCGACTACAAAACCCGTATTCCTATCTACCATGCAGAACATGCTCCCACACGTCGGTGCGTGTAAACATAAAATAAAAGTCGAGTGGTGGAGACGCGTTCCATTTGCCGGGCCAATCGGGTACTAGGCTTACCGCTTACCATATTTCGCGGCATGTGGCTAGTACTTTCAAAAGGTTAGCCACCACTACCACACATTTCGACCTTAAAACTTTTATCAAAACAGACAGGATAATCTTCTGGTCATGATACAGCACCTGACCCTGTCCATCATCCTTATAGTGATTACAGGAATGTAAACATTACAACTCCTATATCGCGCGAGTGACAGGAAATCACCTGACTTCTACCGGTCCTATTAACATAGCAGCTAGTCGGACTCAAGTGCTAGTATCCATCACATTGGTTCCTAGGGGAATGCAACTAGGGTTTCAAGCAATTCCTAAGAACTTAATGCATAGAATACCTAAATAGATATAAAGTGCAGTGTAATTAAAATAGTGGGTTATGTCCGGAGCTTGCCTTTACTGGTGGGGCTGAAATCAGTGAAGTTAAGATCTCCCGAACTTTGGTTCGGGGCTTCAGTTAATCCCTTGGTGACGTTCACTTGGTCTTCAGAAACATCCACCGTAGACTTCTAGGAGATCTCGTAGGTACCGTTTGCAGAAGTAGTCGTATCTACATGCAATGCAACATTACATTCAAATGTGCACAAAAAACTATTTTACTTCACAATAAAGTTGCAATCCAACATTCATGTAACATACTACTCATATAACAACCAAAAAGATTTGAAGCTAAACTTAAACAGAGCTTTAGGTGGACAACTAATTAGAATCGGCTACTCATTGAAGATTACAACAGAGCCGATTGGAAACAATAGAAGTTTAGTCGATGGAAAGGTGCATCGGTTTCCTAGGTGATCGACGAAAGCATCGATTACCTTGGCAGAAGGATGATTCCTAAACCAGTTGTCTTAACTGAGATGTGCTTAAGTGTTATTCTAGGTAACTAAGTGTGGTTATATCGACTCGATTACGTCAGCACAAAAATTGAGTGACGTATAGCCGAATGGAATGTGGTTAAGGGTATATGACCGATAAATATATAGCTAATCTCTCAGTCGACAGATCGACTGATAGAAGTATGTGGACAAGGAGGAGAAAACTAAGGATTGATCGGCCATAACTGATATGGAGAGCAACTAAAATCGGCTTGGATGGGTCGATGGCAAGAACCCTAAGATTGTGTGTATCTCTCCGATACATCGACTCTATGCAGTCGACGTAGGATAGAACAAAAGAATTGTATCAGCAGTAGTCGATACTAGAAAGGTAACAACCGTATCAGCTAACCAGCCGATGGTAAAAGTATCAACTGACAGCTGTTACACAGAAACATCCTAGACTCAAGGAAAGCGGATGCTTAGCAGCTGAACTGATAGCCAATGCTAAAGCATAGCCGCAAAGATGTTTTGGCTAAGCAGCAGACACACAAGAACTAACGGGGATCCTTATATGACAAAGAACTTAAAGAAACAACAATCAAGACGAGGACAATGTCTTGATGGTAGGGATATGAGCTCTAGGGTGATAGGATTAACTAACTGTCACATTTCTCCACTTAAAACATACACCCTATAATTTATCTTCTAGCTATAACACATGCATACAATATAAGGTACAAACAAGGCATTCATTCCCTAACATTTAACCTAGACCACACATCAAAGACTTTCACTCAAGATCACAATATAAAACTTGTAGATTTTGACCTAGGGTTTCAAACAAAACTGATTTTGTACTTTTATGAACTTCTTACGAAAATCTATGAAATGTAGAAGTTCACGGATTTGAAATAAAGAAAGCTCTGGAAATCTTACGGAACATACCCTAGAACTTTCTAAACCAAAGCAATCAAGTCCCTAGTCTGGGAAAACAGACAACAGAAAGTTAACGGCAATATTCCGGCAAAGGAGTCGCCGGCATTAAGAAGATTCAGTAAAACAGGGCAAACCTTAGGGTAGCCTTGGGTATGGAGGAGAACATGCGGAAAGTGAATTCCCGCGGTGAACAGGATCGGCGAAGAGAAAAGCTCGACGATGATGACATTCCGTGGATGACGAAGAAGTCTGTCGGGGATGGTTGCCATGGGTGGAAGATAACCGGAGAGACATTCCTCATGTGATCCGTGGCGATGATAGTTGGCTTTTAATCTGCTCGCGCATGGCCCGTTGCCTTGCACACGCACACACCTGCGGAATTGAGCCGAGCCGGCCACTAACATAATACTTCCGCTCGCACTCGCGCACGCTCCGATTCAATCCCGATCAGACCTCCGGATCCTGTAACTCCGCCGTCCTCTCCATCCGCTGTGACGCCCTCAGGACCAGTCTACCACCGCCGCCGGTCATATGCTGCGCGTCGAACCCGCGCCGTGTTACTTCTGCCCGGATCACCTTGCCGCTGTACAGCTACTCCTTCCGAATTTGCCGCGCTATAGCCGTCGCCTTTGCTTCGCCATCTTTCCTTCCGACTCGCCATGTTACACTCCCACCTCCGCCTTCGCGAAGACCGTGGTCTACCTGTATTAGGGCCGTGCCTTCTGCTGCATTTCCTCGACGGCCTCTAATGTCCATCACACGCGACCCTCCTGCATACCAACTCGGTCGCGGCCTGAGCTCGCCCAGCGGAAACACCGCCATGCGTTGTACGCCGCCGCTCTGTACGTCGTTGCCCTGCATAGCTCCTCCCCCTTCCGTTGTTGGTCACGTGCTCGCTTCGGTCTTGCCGTGCCTTATCGCTTTCCGCTTGGACATTTCAGCTGTGAACCAAAATCTGCGTATGGTCCTACAGTCGCTTGTGGTGGCTTTGATCCACGAGTCGGAATGAAAGGTAAACGGTTGCTTCGGAATGACCCTATGGTGTTCCAAGCATGTGTGTTAGGTTTACCCTTGCAAGGTTTTAAAATTTGATTAAGGAATCGTCCGTTTCTCGCGGAGATTGAGACTGCTTAATCCCTTTGCCACATAGAGTAACAAGAGCAACTATGTGATTATCAAAGATGATGTTTGATTAAAGATTCTACCATGTTGGAGTAGTTATAGGTGCTTACCTAGAATGGCTAATCAACTAGAACATGAAAACTAAAAGTTGAAATTAAGGATCTACTCTTTGTTGCTTTTCAGCTGAAAACCCTACCCAAAACCTGAAAAGCCTGCATAAGTCTAGATACATGGCTAAGTATACCATGAGCGGGTAAGTCTTGCTGAGTATTAGTATACTCAGTCTTGCTTTTGTTGATCTACTTCAGGTAATCCCCCTGATGAGCCGGCATTCATTACACCGTGGCCCTACCCCTTGCCTGATGGTTGGTCCGTGGAGTGGGATCCGTCCCCGGCCAACACAGATTCCGCCGAGCGATATCATGCCAGGGCTAGCATGATATCTATAATAACGACTTGTACAATATTACGCTTTTAAACTCCGCTGCTTGGAAATGGGAAGATATTAGTATGGATTTTATTGTTGGACTACCTAACACTTCTCGAAAACATGACTCTATTTGGGTAATCGTTGATCGATTAACCAAAACAGCACATTTCCTCCCTGTACACACTACATGTAATGCCAAGAAGTATGCCGAGATTTACTTAGATCAAATTATTCGTCTTCATGGAGTACCTAAGACGATCATCTCCGATCGCGGAGCACAATTCGTTTCTCGGTTCTGGGAGCAACTCCAAAATGCTCTTGGGACTAAGTTAATCCGAAGTTCTGCATATCATCCCCAAACGGATGGATAAACTGAACGAGTAAATCAGATTCTGGAAGACATGCTTAGAGCCTGTGTTCTCCAATATGATAAACATTGGGACAAATGCCTACCACTGGCAGAATTCTCATACAATAACAATTATCAGGCCAGTCTCAAGATGGCCCCATTTGAAGCCTTGTACGGTCGCCGTTGTAGAACTCCTTTGAATTGGTCACAAACTGGCGAGCGTAAAGTCTTTGGACCCGACCTTGTCAGTGAGGCAGAAGAGAAAATAAGGGTTATACAGGCAAATCTTAAGATGGCACAATCTCGACAAAAAAAGCTACGCTGATATATGAAGAAGTCCGTTACGATTTCAAGTTGGAGACTTCGTATATCTTCGAGTATCTCCTGTTCGAGGTATTCAAAGGTTTGGTGTAAAAGGAAAACTTGCTCCTCGATATATCAGACCCTTTGAAGTCCTTGAGATCTGTGGACCCGTAGCTTACCGCCTTTAGCTTCCTTCTCAGTTAGCGGCCGTTCATAACATCTTCCATGTATTCCAACTCACAAAGTGTATCAAGATCCCTACCGAAATCATCGAATCCCAAGCTATTGAAATCGAACCAGATCTGACCTATACAGAACATCCGATCAGGATACTAGACACTAAAGAGAGAAGCACCAGAAGGGAAACCATCAAAATGTACAAGATTCAGTGGAACCATCATACGGAAGAAGAAGCAACATGGGAAACTGGATCCTATCTTCAGAATAACTTTCCCGACTTCTTCCAAGCCAACCTCCGAGCTTGATTATTCCATTCCATTCTGTTCTGGAATCTCGGGACGAGATTCTTTTTAGGGGGGAAGGCTGTGACACTCAGGTAAATAACTTGGTCACACCCTAAAGTTTTGGTATGCTTTTATGTGCAAAATATGGCAAAGGTGTGCTTAATATGTGCAATGTAAGGAAAAAGTGTTATTTATGTAATTAAATTTAACTAGAGGTCCTTTTATGTAAAATGGGTAGTTATGGAGGGAAAAGTTTAAAAGCATGAGGGTTTTTTTTGCAAAAGATGGTAACTTGTGATTAAATTGCAAAAATATGAGAATTTACCCTTGGGTATATGTGTAAAAGTAGTTTTATCTATAGGATTTACATAAAGTTTGAAAATATTACTAAGTTTATAGTATCTTCAAAACTATTGCTCAACTGCAGATGAACCTTAAAGAGAAGTTGTAGAGTTTGAAAAACTATGCACTTTTTCTTTATGGACCATCTCCATTTGAGCACTGGAGACACCATACAGTATTGCAACCCGTACTTGCAATATTATATAAGGTTACCCTGCTGAGACAGTTCGTGTACTTTTGTGCCAAGACAGGGGAAGAGTAGGGGCTTCAAAGACTTTACCTGAAAAACATAAAACTAGCAAGACTGAGTATATTAATACTCAGCAAGGCTTACCCGGGATTGGGTATACTTTAGCCCATAACTAGACTCATGAAGGCATTGTAAAGGTTCTGGGTTTATTTTCAGCTGAAAAGCAACAAAGAGTATAACCTAGTTTCAAGTTTTAGCTTTCAGATTCTAGCTTGAATAGCCATTCTAGGTAAGCACCTATACTAAACAAGCAAGATATAGATTATCATCCATCAAAATTATTCCACCAACAATTACACTTTTTACTCGATGTGGCAGAAGGGATAAGCAGTCTCAATCTTCGTGAGAGGCGGACGATCCAAATCGAATTTAACCTTGCAAGGTAAACCTAACACACACGCTTGGAATACCAACAGGGCGTTCCGAAGCAACCGTTTCCCTCATATTCCGGGTTATGGATCGGGGCCACCACAAGCGACTGCAGGACCGTACGCACACCAATTGTGCAGGACATACGTCTGTAGCGCGACTACAAAACCCGTATTCCTGTCTGCCATGCAGAACGTACTCCCACACGTCGGTGCGTGTAAACATAAAATAAAAGTCGAGTGGTGGAGACGCGTTCCATTTGCCGGGCCAATCGGGTACTAGGCTTACCGCTTACCATATTTCACGGTATGTGGCTAGTACTTTCAAACGCTTAGCCACCACTACCACATGCTGCGACCTTAACCACTTTTAACAAAACAGACAGGGTAAACTTCTAGGTCATGACACAGCACATGACCCTATCCGTCATCCTTATAGTGGTTGAAGAATCGTAAACAAGCAACTCCTATATCGCGCGAGTGACAGGAAATCACCCGACTTCTGCCGGTCCTATTTAGCCGAGCATCTAAGCGATGAGGACTCGGGTTCAATACATTGGTTCCTAAGATTCATGCATCTAGGGTTTCATTTCAACTCCTAGACGTAATGCAAGATATAATATAAATAGATATAGATTGCAGTGTAAATAAAGTAGTGGGATATGTCCGGGGCTTGCCTTTATTGGTGGGGCCGAAGTCAGAAATGTTAATATCTTCCGAACTTTGGTTCGGGGCTTCAGTTAATCCTTTGGTGACATTCATTTGCTCTTCAGGAACATCCTCCGTAGACTTCGGGGAGACCTTGTAGGTACCGTTGTCGAAGTAATCGTATCTACATGCAATGTGACATTACATTCAAAGTGTGCATATGAAACTATCTTACTTCACAATACAGTTGCAATCCAGCACTCATATAACACACTATTCATATCACAACCAAAAAGATCTGAAACTAAACTTAAACAGAGCTGTGGGTGGACAACTAATTAGAATCGGCTGCTCGTTGAAGATTACAACAGAGCTGATTGGAAACAACAGAGGATAGCCGATGGAAAGGTGCATCGGATTCCTAGATGATCGATGAAGGCATCGATTACTTTGGCAGAAGGATGATTCCTAAAGCAGTTGTCTTAACGGAGATGTGCTTACGTGTTATCCTGGTAATTAGGTGTGGTTATATCGACTCGATTACGTCAGCAAAACAATTGAGTGACGTACAGCCGAATGGAGTGTGGTTAAGGGTGGGTGACCGATAGGTAGATAGTCGATTGCTTAGCCGATAAATCGACTGATAGAAGGGTGTGGATAAGGATGAGAGAACTAAGGATCGATCGACCGTGTTTGACCGATATGGAAAAGCAACCAAAATCGGCTTGGGTGACAGTTCTGAGTATGGTCCAAGAGTGTTTTGTTGAGCCTTATCCCACTCAAGAAATGACACTCTTGCCCCCAAACCCAAGTTCTGAGTATGGTTGCAAACTTACGGTCGTGCCTGAGTCCTTATCGCTTTAGGGGGGAGGTTGTGACAGTTCGTGTACTTGCAATACTAGATATATTTTGTTAGTGTGAAATATATGTTTGTTTGTATAAAGCTTATGAGTGTTTATGTGAAGCTTTTGAAAATTTAAAGTGCAAGTAAAAAGGGTATTTTTGTAATTACAGAAAAACCTAGGGTTGCTTTTGCAAAATGAATTTGGAGAAGGATAATTTCGAAATAAGTAAAAGGTGGTTTTGTAAACATGTTTTTCTTATGTTATCCCTTGTAAAAAAATATATGTTTATTTGAAAGTTGTATTTGAAATGTATGTGTTGAAGTGTGTTAAAATTTTGGGTAAAATGGTAAAAATAAGGGTGTTTATATAATTTTATAAAAGTATAAGTCCTTTTGTGTAAGTATTTGATTTACAAAAGTAACTTTCAAATTTACTCAGGACTAAAGTGTAAAAAGTGCAAGTCATCATGATATGTCTATCCAATCATTATGACGAGTCTATCCCGTCATTATGACATGTCATAAATGCTTGCATTTAGGTCCTGAATTTTATAAAGTTACGCTCTTTAGTACAAAGGTAATTCAAATCCAACTTTTGTTCAAAGATTCACGTGTAAAAATATAAGCTTTGAGTTTTTGAACTTGAGCCCTAAAGCAATGTTGTAGAGTTTGAAAAACTCTCCAACTTTTGTTTTGGGCATTTCTTCATTAGGGTTTTAGATTAATGAGAAATTTATGCTTTACAGAAAGACCCCTGCAATTTTCTGATATTGCGCATAAGTCCTTGGAGAAATCCATTCCTCCTTCTTCTCTCTCTGTTCATCTTCTACTTGATTCCCTTATCTTTCACTGGCAGTCACATTTCCCTCTCCCTTATCCCCTTCCCACCTCCCTCCCTTTGCTTGCTGCAGGCCGGCGTGGGCTCGGCCGGCAGCTGGTGGCGCGCGGACGGCCCCACGCGGGCGCTGCGCGAGCAGTGCGTGGGGCGCTGCTCCAGGGGAGGCGCTCCTGCCTAGGGCAGCCCGCGCGCTAGGCGCAGCTGCGGCAGGCGGCCTCGGCTCGGGCTCCGAGCGAGCGCGCGCAGCCTCGGGCGGCGCGCAGGCGGGCGGCACGGGGTGGCTCGGCACGAGCGCGACCCAGGCGCGCGCGAGCTACACGTGGTGCGGGCGGCTCGTGGGAGCGACGCGTGGGTGAGCGGTAGCCGCGGCTCGAGCGGGGTGCAGGAGGCGCGCGGCTGGCGGGCGTTGGAGCGAACGGAGGCAGGCCGGCGGCGCGCGGACACGCGGCCCAGGAGCGCGGGGGTGGCTCGGTTGGTGCGGAGGCAGCGGGCGTGGGGGCCAGCGCGAGCGCGGCCCAGAAGGTAGCGCAAGCAGGGGAGGAAGCGCGCGGCGTGGAGGCGAACGCAGGTGCGGCAGTGCGGACCAGGCGCAGGTGGAGCGCGGCGGCTCGGCGCTGGTGTGGCAGAACCAACCTGAATTATACCGGCTCAAGTACGCGAGTCCACCCCAGAGGGCTCCAACGTGCTTCAAACGGTATAATCCTTTGGCCTGTCGGGTAACGTCCCGATAAACCACCGATACACAGGATCAAATAAGGTTACCTCACACGAAGTTGAGTCCAGAGATACAATCACCATCATGTTTTACATCGTAGAGAATTACATTACAAGAGTTTCCAAAAAGAAGTATGAAGTTTCAAATTTAGAGAAAAGATTACAAACTGTAGAACTAGGGTTAAAAGCAGCGGAAAAACGTACGCGAAGAATTACAACACGTCGTCAAGGTGGATGTCATGCTAAGCCTAGACACGACATCACTCGAGATCATCGGTATTGGTCGGGGACGGATCCCATTCCTCGGACCAATCTTCTGGAAAGGCACAGGGCCATGACAAGGAAAGAGAAGGGTCTTCAAAGGCTTTACCTGAAAAACAATAAGCTAGCAAGGCTGAGTATACTAATACTCAGCAAGGCTTACCCGGGATTGGGTATACTTAGCCCATAACTAGACTTATGAAAGCTTATAATGGTTCTAGGTTTATTTTCAGCTGAAAAGCAATAAAGAGTTGATCCTTAATTTCAACTTTTACCTTTCAGGTTCTAGTTGATTATCCATTCTAGATGAGCACCTATAACTACTCAAGCATGGTAAGATCTTTAGCCAAACATCATCTTTAATAATCATAACATTGCTCTTGTTACTCTATGTGATAAAGGGATTAAGCAGTCTCAATCTTCGTGAGAGGCGGACGATTCTGAATCGAATTTTAACCTTGCAAGGTAAACCTAACTCACACGCTTGGAACATCCAGCGACAGTTCCGAAGCAACCGTTTGCCTTTCATTCCGACTCATGGATCAGAGCCACCACAAGCGACTGCAGGAACATACGCACATCACTCGTGCAGGACATACGTCTGTAGCGCGACTACAAAACCCGTATTCCTGGTTGCCCTTGCAACACGTATTTCCTCAGTCGAACATAAGTAACCAAAAGAAGCAAATCGAGTGGTGGGAGGTATGTCCACTCGGGCCGATTGGCTACTAGGCTTACCGCTTACCATATTTCGCGGCATGTGGTTAGTACTTTTAAATGCTTAACCACCGCTAACACACCCTGCGGCCTTATCCAATTCAACAACACAGACGGGGTATCACCTCAACCATGATACCTCACAAAACTCCCGTCCGGCATCCTTATAGTGATAACAGGAATGTAAACATTACAACTCCTATATTGCGCGAGTGACAGGAAATCACCCGACTTCTACCGGCCCTAATAGCGGAGCATCTATCCGTTAAGGACTCGGGAGCATTACATTGGATTCCTAGAATTCATGCACCTAGGGTTTCACTTCAATTCCTAGACTTAATGCAAGATATAATATGAATAGACATAGATTGCAGTGTAAATAAAGTAGTGGGATATGTCCGGGGCTTGCCTTTACTGGTGGGTCTGAAGTCAGAAATGTTAATATCTTCCGAACTTTGGTTCGGGGCTTCAGTTAATCCTTGGTGACGCTCATTTGGTCTTCAGAAACATCTTCTGTAGACTCCGGGGAGATCTCGTAGGTACCGTTGCTGAAGTAGTCGTATCTACATGCAATGCAACATCACATTCAAAGTGTGCACGTGAAGCTATTTCACCTCACAACAAGGTTGCAATCCAGCACTTATTAACCCTACTACTTACATAACAACCAAAAAGTTCTAAAACTAAACTTAGATAGAGCTTTAGGGGGACAACTAACTAGAATCGGCTACTCGTTGAAGATTACCACAGAGCCGATTGGAAACAACAGAGGTTTAGCCAATTGATGAGTGCATCGGGTTTCTAGACGATCGATGAAAACATCGATTACTTCCTAAAGCAGTTGTGTCTTAACTGAGATATGTTTAAGTGTTATTCTAGGTTAACTAGGTGTGGTTGTATCGACTTGATTACGTCAGCACATCAATTGAGTGACGTACAACCGATTGGAGTGTGGTTTAGGGTATGTGACCGATAAGTATAAAGCCGACCTCTCAGTCGATAAATCGACTGATAGAAGTGTGTGGACAAGGATGGGGAAAACTAAGGATCGATCGGCCGTGTTTGACCGATATGGAAAAGCAACCAAAATCGGCTTGGGTCGGCCGATGGCAAGAACCCTAAGATTGTGGGTGCATCTTCGATATATCGACTATATGCAGCCGATGTAGGACAGAATAGAAGAACTGTATCGGCAGTAGCTGCTACTAGAAAGGTAACAATCGTATCAGCTAATCAGCCGATGGTGGAAGTATCGACTGACAGCTGTTACACAGAAACATCCTAGACTCAAGGGAAATGGATGCTTAGCGGCTAAACTGATAGCCGACGTTGAAGCATAGCCGCAGAGATGTTTTGGCTAAGCAGTAGACACACAAGAACTAACAAGGATCTTTATACGAAGAAAACCTTAAGGAAAAGACAATCAAAACAAGGACAGAGTCTGGATGGCAGGAATCTGAGTACTAGAGATCACACATCTGTACTTGAGACATATATCTGATGATCTATATTCAGCTACAACACATGCATACAACACAAGGTATAATAAAGCACTCATTTCCTAAGATTTAACTTAGCTCACAATCCAAAGACTCTCAATTCAAAATCACAACATAAACTTATAGAGTTTGACTTAGGGTTTCAAACAAAACTGATTTCGTAATTTTATGAACTTCTTACGAAAATCTATGAAATATAGAAGTTCACCAATTTGAAATACAGAAAGCTTTGGAAATTTTACAAAGAACACCCTAGAACTTTTTAAAACATAGCACTCAAGTCCCCGGTCCCGGAAAACAGATAACAGGAAGTTAACGATGATATTCTGACAAAGGAATCGCCGGCATTAGAAGGATTCAAAGAATCAGGGCAGACCTTGGTTGTGTAGAAGAACCAACGGAAGTGAATTCCCGCGGTGAATAGGATTGGTGACGATAAGATGAGCTCGACGATGACGAGATTCCGTGATTGACGAAGAAGCTTGCCGGAAATTGCAGTGGGTAGAGAATGACCGAAGGGGTAATCTCCGCGGTGACTTGTGGTCTTGCTCGGCGATCGACGAGAGAAAGGTGTTGCTGGATGTCGTGGACTCCTGGGATGAGATGATGGAGCCGAATGGGTTCGCTATGCCAAAACTTCCGCGAACCTCAAGATCCTCCTGCTCACGGGTTAAGCCTTCACTGCCCATGCGCGTGTGCTGTTGAGACACGGTCGGCACACCCGCGCAGTTGCTCCTTTCGAAATCGCCACGCTATAACCGCCGCCTTCATTTCGCCGCTTCTTCTTCCGACTCGCCATGCTACACTCCCACATCCGCCTTCGCGAAGACCGTGATCTACTTGCATTAGGGCCATGCCTTCCGTTGTCCTCTCCTCGACGGCCTCCGATCAATGCATTGCACATCAACTTGGTCGCGGCCTGAGCTCGCCCAGTTGGAAACTGTCATGCGCTGCACGCCGTCGCTCTGCACGCCGCGCAACTGCTCCTCTTCTTCCTGCTGCTGGACACGTGCTCGTTTCGGCCTCGCCGTATCACATCTGCACATGTCCGAGCCGCGCGCATCCTTGACCCGTTCCTACTTTGCAGGCTCAGCTTCACTTCTCCCGCGGTTAGCATTTCGTCGAACACCTTGGCTGCGTCCTCAATACGGCTACTGGTTCCTGCATCTCGCGCAACAGCTTTCCGCCGCTACTCCTCCTGCGCGTGCCGTTGCTCGGCACGTCGCACTCCAGCATCGCCTGCTCGCGCTCATGGGCCCGCCCTGTTCCGGCCGCCCAACACTTGCACCACCGCCAGCTTTCGCGCGTCATCGCGTGCACGCACGCGTCACCCGTTTAGCGCCGCTCAGGTTCGCTCCTGCACCGCCCGCGAACCGCTCCAGCGCCTCTTGGCTTGCGTGCCACTCACGCGTCAGCGTCACGCCTCCTGCGCAAGCAGCGTCCACACCCACGCCTGCGCGCTCCTATTCGCGCGCACCTCCGGCCGTGCGCATGCTGCTCCTGCTCCGGCCGAGCCATTCACGCGCGCGCCGCCAACCGCGTCTCCAGCGCCCTCCGCGTTCGCGAGCCGTCCTGCCTGCGTTAGCTCGTCCGGCCGCCTGTGCATACTCTAGGCCGCACGCCAGCGCATTCTGCATCCTCACGCTCCGCTCCTCCCACTGCCTGCTCACTCGCCTGGCCACACACCGCTCGGGGCCCACGCCTGCACTCGCCGCCCTGGCTCCCGCGCGCACTTCACCCGCGCGCCGTTCGCCCCACTTGGGCCGCGCCGCCTGGGCCTGCTGCTCGCCCACCTGCTGCCGCTCGGGCCGCGGCCGCTCGCTAGCCAAGCGCCGCCTGGGCGCCCATGCGCCAGCCTCCGCCTGCCCCCGAGCAGGTCAAATATTAGGGAATGAATGTTTTATTGTGCTTATATTGTATGCATGTGTTATAGCTGGAAGATAAATTATAGGGTTTATGTTTTAAGTGGAGAAATGTGACAGTTAGTTAATCCTATCACCCTAGTGTTCATACCCCTATCATCAAGACATTGTCCTTGTCTTGATTGCTGTTTCTTTAGGTTCCTTGTCGTATAAGGATCCCCGTTGCGGCGTCTCTACCGCCCGCCGTGCTCCTCTGTTTCTCCTCCCCCGTAGCGGCTGAAACCGAGACTCAGTTCGCCCGTGCTTCCCTCGTCCACCTGCTCGCGCGCGCCCAGTACCCCGCCGCACTTCCATTAGCGCCGTCGAGCTCGGTCCACCGTGGAACTTCCTCCTCCGCCCTCTCCCTCCCCAAATTGGTAGCAGCTTTAGCTTCTCCGGCCCCCACTGCACCTCCCCAGCCCGGCCCCTCCTTCCCCCGGATGCTGGAGCGCCGCCGCCGCCGCTCGCCCCCGGCCGCCGGCTCGGTCTCTCGTGGACAGCCCACCTCCGGCCACCTCAAGCCCCTCTAAGACCACCGGTGGGTAGCCTGAGATCCCCTCGTGCTCTCCCTCCCCTTGCCCCTCACCGCCGGCGAGCCCCATGGCCGGAATTTGGCCGGACCCGAGCCCCTCACCGCCGGCCATGGCCTTGGACCCAATTGCATGAACTCTTTTCTTTCCAGCGGGTTATCTGTTAAAACTAAGGGCTGGTTTGTAATAGGAATGGTTGTTATTTCATGTGTGTGCATGTTCTGTCTTGCAAAATTCGTAGCAATTCACAGAAAAATCCAAAAATGGCAAAATTAGTTTTATTGGAAACTAGATTTCAAACCCTATAACTTTTGCTAATGAAGTTTAGTTTGAAACAAAATACTTTTATCTCTATTTTAAATCTAAGGTTAAAGAGTAGTTTGAACTTAACCTCTACATTTCTTGCTTTGTTGCTTATGAATTTTGGCATATATGTTCTATAAGCTATATGTAACCTTGTGTTAAAATTTCAAACTCAATTTGTTTTACACTTAACTTCTTTCAATTTGGACATTTCAAATTTGAAATATTAGCTAAACATGTTGTGTAACCCTTTCTAATTGAGATCTCTTGTCATTCTCTAATGTATTAATATTTAGTGTATAATTAAATTTCCAAAACTTTAGGACCTTTTGCTTAAGGTTTTGAAATTAAATTGGGTTTAACTTCAAATTCAAATTTAAATATTTTAGTTCTTATTTGCAACAGTTTAGCAATATACTTGTGATTCCTTTATAAATAGTGTTTCAAACCTAAACCCTCTTTATTTTATGAACTCTTGTGTGATAATTTGATAAGTTACAACTTTTGAAATATAAGATCTTAAATTTAAACTTTACCTTACTTAATTTATTGCATCTCATATAGAATCAATGACGCTCGACGACGGGGACTACGAGTTGGTCTTAGGACAAGACCAAGGCTTTTCAGAAGACCCAGCCCAAGTCGTCGAGGGACTAACTGAAGCCCCGAACCCAAGTTCAGAAGCCTCTGACACTCTTGCCCCCAATCCCACTCAAGAAATGGGATAAGGCTAAACGGTCGCTTGTGGAAACTAACGGACAGTATTCATGTGTAAGCGATAAGGACTCGGGCACCACAAGCGACTGTAACACCATTTCACACGCATTTGAGCACGATACAACACCTCAAGAAAGCTCGTGAACCCTTTCATCGAGCTCTTTTCGTCGCCAATCCTGTTCACCGCGGAAATTCACTTTCCGCTTGTTCTCCTCCACAACCAAGGCTACCTCAAGGTTTGCCCTGTTTCACTGAATCTTCCTAATGCCGGCGACTCCTTTGCCGGAATATCGTCGTTAACTTCCTGTTATCTGTTTTCCCGAACCAGGGACTTGATTGCTTTGGTTTAGAAAGTTCTAGGGTGTTTTCTGTAAGATTTCCAGAGCTTCCTTTATTTCAAATCGGTGAACTTCTACATTCATAGATTTTCATAGGAAGTTCATAAAAAAGGTAAAATCAGTTTTGTTTGAAATCCTAAGTCAAACCCTACAAGTTTTATGTTGTAATCTTGAGTGAAAGTCTTTGATTTGTGATCTATGTTGAATACTAGGAAATGAATGCTTTATTTGTACCTTGAGTGGTATGCATGTGTTATAGTTAAAAGGTTAATCTTCGGATGTATGTTTTAAATAGAGAAGTGTGACAGTTAGTTTATCCTATCACCCTAGTGCTCATATCCTTGCCGTCAAGACGTTATCCTTGTCTTGATTGCCGTTTCCGTAAAATTCTCTTCGTATAAAGATCTTTGTTAATTCATGCGCATTTGTTGTTTAACTTATACATCTTTGCAGCTGCATTTCAACATCAGCTTTTGGTTCAGCCGCTAAGCATCCGTTTCCTTAAGCTATGATGTTTCTGTGTAACAACTGTCACCCGATGCATTTCTTTTGATATGTTTCTACCATCGGTTGGTTACCTGATACGGTTGTTATCTTTCTAATATCGGCTACCGCCGATACAACTCTTTTGTTCTGTCCTACATCGGCTGCACATAGTCGATGCATCAAAGGTGTACACACAATCTTAGGATTCTTGCTATCGGCTAATCCAAGCCGATTCTAGCTGTCTTCCATATCAACCTAATATGGCCGATCAACTTTTAGTTTTCCCCATCCTTATCCACACACTTCTATCAGCCGATTTATCGGCTGAGCAATCGGCTATCTACCTATCGGTCATATGCCCACAACCACACTCCAATCAGTTGCACCTCTGTAGAACCTGTCCCATCGGCTGTACGTCACTCAATTGTTGTACGGACGTAAACAAATCGATGCAACCACACCTAGTTACCTAGAATAACACTTAAGCACATCTCAACTAAGACACAGCTGCTTTAAGAATCACCCCTCTACTAAAGTAATCGATGCTTTCATCGATCAATTAGGAAACCAATGCACTTATCAATCGGCTACCCAGACCAAAGCACACAACCCTAGATCAGTAAGCTAGCACAATAGACACGCCTCTGTTAGGCACGACCAAAGCATATCTATCGGCTAAACCTCTGTTATTCCAATCGGCTCTGTCGTAATCTTCAACGAGTAGCCGATTCTAATTAGTTGTCCTCCTAAAGCTCTATCTAAGTTTACTTTAGATCTTTTTGATTGTTATGTGAGTAACATGTTAAATGAGTGTTAGATTGCAACTTTATTGTGAAGTAAGATAGTTTTATGTGCACACTTTGAATGTAATGTTGCATTGCATGTAGATACAACTACTTCTGCAAACGGTACCTACAAGATCTCCCAGGAGTCTGCCAAGGATGTTTCTGAAGACCAAGCGAACATCACCAACGGATTATCTAAAGCCCCGAACCAAAGTTTGGAGGATAACAATACTAACATCCCTGACTTCAGTCCCACCAGTAAAGGCAAGCCCCGGTGCACATCCCAGTATTTCAAATTACTACAATTTCATTATTATGATATATATATCTTGCATTACGTTTAGGAGTTAAGATGAAACCCTAGTTGCATGATCCCTTAGAAATCCAATGTATTGAACCCGAGTCCTTATCGCTTAGATGCTCTGCTAAATAGGACCGGTAAAAGTCGGGTGATTTCCTGTCACTCGCGCGATATAGGAGTTGCTTGCTTACAATTCTGCAACCACTATAAGGATGATGGACAGGGTCATGTGCTGTATCATGATCTGAAGTTTATCCTGTCTGTTTTGATAAAAGCTTTAAGGTCGAAATGTGTGGTAGTGGTGGCTAAGCGTTTGAAAGTACTAGCCACATGCCGTGAAATATGGTAAGCGGTAAGCCTAGTACCCGATTGGCCCGGCAAATGGAATGCGTCTCCACCACTCGACTTTTATTTTATGTTTACACGCACCAACGTGTGGGAGTACGTTCTGCATGGCAGATAGGAATACGGGTTTTGTAGTCGCGCTACAGACGTATGTCCTGCACAATTGGTGTGCGTACGGTCATGCAGTCGCTTGTGGTGGCCCCGATCCGTAACCCGGAATATGAGGGAAACGGTTGCTTCGGAACGCCCTGTGGTATTCCAAGCGTGTGTGTTAGGTTTACCTTGCAGGGTTAAATTCGATTCGAATTGTCCGCCTCTCACGAAGATTGAGACTGCTTATCCCTTCTGCCACATCGAGTAAAAAGTGTAATTGTTGGTGGAATAATCTTGATGGATGATAATCTATATCTTGCTTGTTTAGTATAGGTGCTTACCTAGAATGGCTATTCAAGCTAGAATCTGAAAGCTAAAACTTGAAAGTAGGTTATACTCTTTGTTGCTTTTCAGCTGAAAATAAACCCAGAACCTTTACAATGCCTTCATGAGTCTAGTTATGGGCTAAAGTATACCCAATCCCGGGTAAGCCTTGCTGAGTATTAGTATACTCAGCCTTGCTAGTTTTATGTTTTTCAGGTAAAGTCTTTGAAGCCCCTACTCTTCCCCTGTCTTGGCCCTGTGCTCTTCCACGAGGTTGGTCCACGGAGTGAGATCCGTC
This sequence comes from Panicum hallii, assembly GCF_002211085.1. Taxonomy (NCBI): domain Eukaryota; kingdom Viridiplantae; phylum Streptophyta; class Magnoliopsida; order Poales; family Poaceae; genus Panicum; species Panicum hallii. Next base: position 15,539,947 of record NC_038048.1, read on the forward strand.
CCTGGCCAACACTGATGATACCGAGTGATGTCATGCCTAGGCTTAGCATGACATCCGTCTTGACGACATGCCGTAAATTATTGCGGGGATATAAATGCCATTACATTTTACATCACAGGCAGATATATTACAAAAATGCACAAAGCATCATCAGTTCCCAGTGAAGGGAGATTATTACAAAATGGGTTTTAGTTTTAAGTCAAAGCAGCGGAGTTTAAAAGCGTAATATTGTACACGTCGTTATTAAAGATATCATGCTAGCCCTGGCATGATATCACTCGGCGGAATCTGTGTTGGCCGGGGATGGATCCCACTCCACGGACCAACCATCAGGCAAGGGGTAGGGCCACGGTGTAATGAATGCCGGCTCATCAGGGGGATTACCTGAAGTAGATCAACAAAAGCAAGACTGAGTATACTAATACTCAGCAAGACTTACCCGCTCATGGTATACCTAGCCATGTATCTAGACTTATGCAGGCTTTTCAGGTTTTGGGTAGGGTTTTCAGCTGAAAAGCAACAAAGAGTAGATCCATAATTTCAACTTTTAGTTTTCAGGTTCTAGTTGATTAGCCATTCTAGGTAAGCACCTATAACTACTCCAACATGGTAGAATCTTTAATCAAACATCATCTTTGATAATCACATAGTTGCTCTTGTTACTCTATGTGGCAAAGGGATTAAGCAGTCTCAATCTTCACGAGAAACGGATGATTCCTGAATCGAATTTAAAAACCTTGCAAGGGTAAACCTAACACACACGCTTGGAACACCAAAGGGTCGTTCCTAAGCAACCGTTTACCTTTCATTCCGACTCGTGGATCAGAGCCACCACAAGCGACTGTAGGACCATACGCACTTCCAAAGTGCAGGACGTACGTCTGTAGCGCGACTACAAAACCCGTACTTGCAATACTGTATGGTCCTACGGTAAGCTGAGGCATGGTTAGGGGGCAATCTCTTGTGCTATCCTTACTTGCTATTCATGAGCTTTGTGACGAATGTTGCCAACATTTGTCGTCGTCATGTAGTGATCTTAGCTCTGGGAAAACTAAATCACTTCTCTCTCTCTATTCTCTCGTCAAAATCATCCATATACAATCTATCCATGCTCTCGTCATGCTTATCTCGTCATACTCTAACGGTTTTTACCATCAACCTCAATCTTCTCTGGTGTGATTGTTTTCTACTACTTTTGATGGGTGATTTGCTTCTCTTTCCTTAAGAGTCTTTTGTCCGAATCTCGGGACGAGATTCTTTTTAGGGGGGGAGGCTGAGACAGTTCGTGTACTTGCAATACTAGATATATTTTGTTAGTGTGAAATATGTGTTTGTTTGTATAAAGCTTATGTGTGTTTATGTGAAGCTTTTGAAAATTTAAAGTGCAAGTAAAAAAGGGTATTTTTATAATTACAGAAAAACCTAGGGTTGTTTTTGCAAAATGTATTTGGATGGGAGGTAATCTCAAAATGAGTGAAGGGTAGTTTTGCAAATATGTTTTTCTTACTTTATTCCTTGTAAAAAAATATATATATTTATCCAACAGTTGCATTAGAAATGCAAGTGTTGAATTGTGTAAAAATTTTGGGTAAAGTGGTAAAAATAAGGATATTTATGTAATTTTATAAAAGTACAAGTCCTTTTATGCAAATGTTTGATTTACAAAAGAAACTTTCAATTTTACTCAGGGCTAAAGTGTAAAAGTGCAAGTCATCATGATATGTCTATCCAATCATAATGATGAGTCTATCCCGTCATTATGACGTGTCATAAATGCTTGCCTTTAGGTCCTGAATTTTATAAAGTTACGCTCTTTAGAACAAAAGTAATTCAAATCCGACTTTTATTCAAAAATTCACATGTAAAAAATATAAGTTTTGAGTTTTTGAACTTGAGCCCTAAAGCAATGTTGTAGAGTTTGAAAAACTCTCCAACTTTCATTTTGGGCATTTCTTCATTAGGGTTTTAAATCAACAAGAAATTTTGTTTTACAAATAGGTCCCTGCAGTTCTCTAATTTTACGTATAAGCCCTTGGGGAATTCCATCTGTCTTTCTTCTCTCCTCTACCTTATCCTGGCGTCTCCCTTCTGTTTCTTTTTTCCCCCATAGGCAGCACCTGTCCCTTTCTTTCTCTCTCTTCTGTCTACCCTCTCCTCCACCGGTTCAGCACGCGGGCTCTTCCCTCACGGGCCAGCGGCGCACGGTGGGGCCAGAGCAAGCGGCCCAGGCAAGCTGGCGGGCCCAGCGGCGGCGCGCGCGCTGGGCGTTGGAACGGTGGCGGCGCGCAGGCAGGCGGAGCGCGGCTCCCAGGCGCGGGCGTGTGGCTCGGCAGGCGCCTGAGCGAGTGCGTGGCAGCGGCGCAGCGTGCGAGTGGCGCAGGCGGGAGCGGGCCCAGGCGGCGGCTGATGGCAGTGGATACAGGCGGGCGAGCCGGTGGCTGGTGCTGGCGGCCCGAGCGACTGGAGAGGGGGTGAGCGGGCCCAGGCGACAGCTCGGCGCGGCGCAGGAGGTGCGCAGGCGGCGCGGGCTGGCGGTGGCGCAGGCGTGCACGGGAGGAGCAGCGCTGGTGCTAGGTGAGCGGCAGCAGGCGTTGACGTGTAGGCGTGAAGTGGGCCCGGGCAAGCGCGCGAGGAAGCTGAGCACGTGGGAGCGACGGCCCGAGTGAGCACAGGAAGGGGGGGCACGATGCAGTGCTGGTGGGCATGCTGGAGGGCAGGCGCTGGAGTGGGGCCGGCTGTGCAGGGGTGGAGCAGAGCACGCTGGAACAGGAGCAGACGCAGGGCAAGCAGAAGTGGCTACACAGCGTGGTTCGGCAGTGCGACGGCGTGCGCAGGAGCTAGCAGTGCAGGGTGATGGCGTGTGCGGTGCAGGCGGTGTAAGCGTGCGGAGCGCTGGAACGGGAGCACGCTGGCTCGGATGCAGAGGCAAGCCAGGTGTGCGAGGCGTGCACGAGCGCGGCAAATGCGGGACCTGCACTCGCGCGGAGGCGAGCACCCGGAGCAAGCAGTAGCGCGCGGAGTGGCCTAAGCGCGGGGGTGGAGCAACGCGTGCGCGGCAGAGCAGAGCGCGGCACAGGTGCTAGAACGGGCCGGCAACGCGGGAGCTGCGGCGTGCAGGTTGGGTGAGCCCGGGGCGCAACTGTCGGCGGTGTGCGAAGCTCAGGGCCAGAGATGACCAAAACCACCTTTCCCCGAGCAAGCGGCAGTAGAGCAGAGCAGCGCGCAGCTAAGGCACGGCAAGACCGAAGCGAGCGCGTGACCAGCAACGGAAGGGGGAGGAGCTATGCAGGGCAACGACGTACAGAGCGGCAGCATACAATGCATGGCGGTGTTTCCGCTGGGCGAGCTCAGGCCGCGACCGAGTTGGTATGCAGGAGGGTCGCGCGTGATGGACATTAGAGGCCGTCGAGGAAACGCAGCGGAAGGCACGGCCCTAATATAGGTAGACCACGGTCTTCGCGAAGGCGGAGGTGGGAGTGTAACATGGCGAGTCGGAAGGAAAGATGGCGAAGCAAAGGCGACGGCTATAGCGCGGCGAATTCGGAAGGAGTAGCTGTACAGCGGCAAGGTGATCAGGGCAGAAGTAACACGGCGCGGGTTCGACGTGCAGCGTATGACCAGCAGCAATGGTAGACCGGTCCTGAGGGCGTCACAGCGGATGGAGAGGACGGCGGAGTTACAGGATCCGGAGGTCTGATCGGGATTGAATCGGAGCATTCACGAGTGCGAGCGGAAGTATTATGTTAGTGGCCGGCTCGGCTCAATTCCGCAGGTGTGTGCGTGTGCAAGGCAACGGGCCACGCGCGAGCAGATTAAAAGCCAACTATTGTCGCCACGGATCACATGAGGGATGTCTCTCCGGTTATCTACCACCCACGGCAACCATCCCCGACAAACTTCTTCATCATCCACGGAATCTCGTCATCGTCGAGCTTTTCTCTTCGCCGATCCTGTTCACCGCGGGAATTCACTTTTCGCGTGTTCTCCTCCATACCCAAGGCTACCCCAAGGTTTGCCCTGTTTTACTGAATCTTCTTAATGCCGGCGACTCCTTTGCCGGAATATCGCCGTTAACTTCCTGTTATCTGTTTTCCCGGACTAGGGACTTGATTGCTTTGGTTTAGAAAGTTCTAGGGTATGTTCTGTAAGATTTCCAGAGCTTTCTTTATTTCAAATCCGTGAACTTCTACATTTCATAGATTTTCGTAAGAAGTTCATAAAAGTACAAAATCAGTTTTGTTTGAAACCCTAGGTCAAAATCTACAAGTTTTATATTGTGATCTTGAGTGAAAGTCTTTGATGTGTGGTCTAGGTTAAATGTTAGGGAATGAATGCCTTGTTTGTACCTTATATTGTATGCATGTGTTACAGCTAGAAGATAAATTATAGGGTGTATGTTTTAAGTGGAGAAATGTGACAGTTAGTTAATCCTATCACCCTAGAGCTCATATCCCTACCATCAAGACATTGTCCTCGTCTTGATTGCTGTTTCTTTAAGTTCTTTGTCGTATAAGGATCCCTGTTAGTTCTTGTGTGTCTGCTACTTAGCCAAAACATCTTTGCGGCTATGCTTTAGCATTGGCTATCAGTTCAGCTGCTAGGCATCCGCTTTCCTTGAGTCTAGGATATTTCTGTGTAACAGCTGTCAGTCGATACTTTTACCATCGGCTGGTTAGCTGGTACGGTTGTTACCTTTCTAGTATCGACTACTGCTGATACAATTCTTTTGTTCTGTTCTACGTCAACTGCATAGAGTCGATGTATCGGAGAGATACACAGAATCTTAGGGTTCTTGCCATCGACCCATCCAAGCCGATTTTAGTTGCTCTCCATATCAGTTATGGCCGATCAATCCTTAGTTTTCTCCTCCTTGTCCACATACTTCTATCAGTCGATCTATCGACTGAGAGATCGGCTATATATTTATCGGTCATATACCCTTAACCACATTCCATTCGGCTATACGTCACTCAATTTTTGTGCTGATGTAATCGAGTCGATATAACCACACTTAGTTACCTAGAATAACACTTAAGCACATCTCAGTTAAGACAACTGCTTTAGGAATCATCCTTCTGCCAAGGTAATCGATGCTTTTGTCGATCATCTAGGAAACTGATGCACCTTTCCATCGACTAAACCTCTGTTGTTTCCTATCAGCTCTGTTGTAATCTTCAACGAGTAGCCGATTCTAATTAGTTGTCCACCTAAAGCTCTGTTTAAGTTTAGCTTCAAATCTTTTTGGTTGTTATATGAGTAGTATGTTACATGAATGTTGGATTGCAACTTTATTGTGAAGTAAAATAGTTTTGTGTGCACATTTGAATGTAATGTTGCTATGCTAATAGGACCGGTAGAAGTCGGGTGATTTCCTGTCACTCGCGCGATATAGGAGTTGTAATGTTTACATTCCTGTAATCACTATAAGGATGATGGACAGGGTCAGGTGCTGTATCATGACCGGGAGATTACCCTGTCTATTTTGATAAAAGTTTTAAGGTCGAAATGTGTGGTAGTGGTAGCTAAGCTTTTGAAAGTACTAGCCACATGCCGTGAAATATGGTAAGCGGTAAGCCTAGTACCCGATTGGCCCGGCAAATGGAACGCGTCTCCACCACTCGACTTTTATTTTATGTTTACACGCACCAACGTGTGGGAGTACGTTCTGCATGGCAGATAGGAATACGGGTTTTGTAGTCGCGCTACAGACGTATGTCCTGCACAATTGGTGTGCGTATGGTCCTGCAGTCGCTTGTGGTGGCCCCGATCCATAACCCGGAATATGAGGGAAACGGTTGCTTCGGAACGCCCTGTTGGTATTCCAAGCGTGTGTGTTAGGTTTACCTTGCAAGGTTAAATTCGATTCGGATCATCCGCCTCTCACGAAGATTGAGACTGCTTATTCCTTCTGCCACATCGAGTAAAAAGTGTAATTGTTGAGGGAATAATCTTGATGGGTGATAATCTATATCTTGCTTGTTTAGTATAGGTGCTTACCTAGAATGGCTAATCAAGCTAGAATCTAAAAGCTAAAACTTGAAAGTAGTTTATACTCTCTGTTGCTTTTCAGCTGAAAATAAACCCAGAGCCTTTACAATGCCTTCATGAGTCTAGTTACGGGCTAAAGTATACCCAAACTCGGGTAAGCCTTGCTGAGTATTAGTATACTCAGCCTTGCTAGCTTTATGTTTTTCAGGTAAAGCCTTTGAGGACCCTACTCTTTCCCTGTCATGGCCCTGTGTTCTTCCAGATGGTTGGTCCGCGGAATGGGATCCGTCCCCGGCCAACATTAGTGATACCGAGTGATGTCGTGCCCGGGCTTAGCATGACATCCGTCTTGACGATGTATTGTAAATCATCGCGTATGTTTTCCGCTGCCAAAAGCCAAAACTTCAACAGTTGTACTGTTTTCTCTAGGTTTGAAATTTCATATTACTTTTGGAAACTCTTGTAATGTAAATCTCTGTGGTGTAAAAATGTGATGGTGATTGTATCTCTGGACTCACCTTCGTGTGAGGTAACCTTATTTGATCCTGTGTATCGGTGGTTTATCGGGACGTTACCCGACAGGCCAAGAGATTATACCGTTTGAAGCACGTTGGAGCCCTCTGGAGTGGACTCGCGTACTTGAGCCGATATAATTCAGGTTGGTTCTGCCACATGCTAGACACCAAGGGTATCGATGTGATCTTGGGAATGGAGACCCTTGCTAGATGGGGTGTTAGAATTGACTATGTTCAGAGGACTGTCCACTTGTCAGCACCAGATGGACAGGAAGTCACAGTCAGTGCTTCGGAGCCCTTTGGAATTCTTTGTCAGATGGAGGCTAGACCCACGGAGGGTATTCGCGTGGTGTCTGAGTTCCCGGATGTTTTTCTGGATGATTTGCCAGGTATGCCACCTGATCACGACATTGAGTTTTCTATTGATCACTTGCCTGGTACAGCTCCTATTGCTAAACGGCCCTATCGTATGGCACCCATTGAGCATGAGGAGGTTAAGAAGACCATCGACGAGTTACTAGCCAAGGGCTATATCCATCGCAGCTTCTATCCTTGGGCTTTCCCTGTATTGCTTGTAGAGAAGAAGGATGGCGCGAAGAGAATGTGCGTCGATTACCGGGACCTGAATGCAGTCACCATCAAGAACAAGCATACATTGCCTCGTATTGAGGATCTCTTTGATCAGCTTCAGGGTGCTTGTGTATTTTCGAAGATTGATCTGCGTTCGGGTTATCACCAGCTGAAGATTCGTCCCGAGGATATCCTGAAGATGGCATTCACCTGCAAGTATGGGCTATACGAGTATACGGTCATGTCCTTCGGCTTGACCAATGCTCCGGCTTTCTTCATGCATCTAATGAACAAGGTTTTCATGGATTATCTGGACACCTTCATGGTGATATTCATTGATGATATCCTGGTATATTCTAAGTCAAAGGCAGAGCATGAGAAGCATCTAAAGCTTGTGTTGCAGAGGTTGAGAGAGCACAAGCTGTATGCCAAGCTCAGCAAGTGCGAATTCTAGATTGACGAGGTTCCATTCCTTGGTCATGTCATCTCCAAGGGAGGTATTGCGGTGGACCCCGGCAAGGTGAAGGATGTGATTGGCTGGGAGGTGCCGCAGACAGTGAAGGAAGTCCGCTCCTTTCTAGGCTTATGTCACACCCGATTTATATGAACATAAATCAAGCAATCATATATGTGCCACGATCAAGTCACGCATATATACAACAGAATCATCAAGATATCACAACACGTATCTCGAAATAAAAGTGTATAAATTATAAATGAATATCTTTATTACAACTGAATCAAGAATCAGTTCAAGGAATGCGGAACCATAAAATAAATACATGAAGAGCAGGGCGCCACAGGGACGTCGGCTGGGAGACAACGCCTAGAAATCATCGAGTCCGCTGATGTAGTCCTCCACGTCGCCTGGTACTGAGCAGCAGTCGAAGATATCCCCGAGAGAACAGAAGAATAGAGAAGGCAAGTGTGAGTACACAACTTGTACTCAACAAGTATAACACGAATTATGAGGCTCTAAGGTTAGCTGACTCAACTGCATTAGCTTTTAATCTTGGCAAATTTTATTAAAGCTAATTACTACAAGTGGATGAATTACCATAACCCAAGATACATAATAATTCATCAATATTAAACATGAGACTACTGAGAAACCAAGCCAAACCACCAAAGGTACAAACCCACTAATCAGACGGAGGATCTGGGCCGCTCATGACTATGAGCACAGCTGATATATCAGTTTTACACTCTCGAGAGGTTGCACAACTTTACCCACAAGTTGTGAGCTACGCTAGTGGTCCACCCCACTTCCTTAGGTGAGATGGCTAGCAAGCACACTACGAGACCGTTACAAAGGATCACGTTGGTAAGGTGTAACCGCTAAGTCTTCTAGATCAGCTACGATGGGGCCCACCTCATAGGGGTACAAGCACACAGTACAGACCAAGCCGGAGGAGCAGGGACCATTGAACCTTACCACCCCTCTTGCCCACGCAGGTAAGTTACTCCCAAACCAAAAAGACCTAATTAGTAAATCAAGACCGTCCAATTCCAGTCTTGTGGTTGCGCGGTTGTCCCAGGTTGTCGCTCTATGAACCGGTCCTTATGGAGAGTGGCCAACCAAGCACTAAGCACCGTGCTGGACCCCTAAACCATGTTTCTAACAAAAACATCTTTTAAGGAGACGTGAGCCGCTCAAGCACACAGCACAGAGGGCCACTCTCAGAGTTAAGTTGTATATAACCATTAATCAAATTAATTAAAAGGACCGAGGTGTGTGAGAGTGCAACACCTAGCACAACTAACCAAAATGCAACCCAGGGTATATATATATATATATAAAGGATAAGGTGGCTAGGAAGTCCTTATAGGCATATAGAATTAAAATACAGTATGAAATTGTATTTAAAAAATGATAGGATATTCATGTTATACTTGCCTTCCTTGAAGTTCTCCTGCTGCTGCTCAAACTGCTCTGCAGAAAGGGGCTCCTGGTACTCGTCCAAAGGCTCAGCGTATACTCACGATCGCAACGCCAAAACATGGTCCAACACATACACATACATACAAACAAAGACAAAAGATAAGAAACAGTACAACATTACATAAAAACAGCACACAAAACTATGATAGAACTACTCTACGCGTTACAACAATCACGTGAGCGCGAAAACCGCCTAAAACGGAGCTAAGACGTGAAATCTAGGGTTAAAACAAGGTCCAGGGGCCTTTCTGTAAGAAAACAGGAGATTCTAAGGGGTTCTGAGCAAAAACCAGGGATCTAAATGTAATTAAAGGCTAGACCTGGGGTCTAACCCACAAAAACACCGGGGATGGATGGCGGGTTCTATTTCTAAAGAATCCAGGGGTCTAAACACTAAAAACGGGGCTGATCTGCAAATACTTTTGAATGGCATAGGACAGCGGGTTGATTCCAGGAAAATCCGGGGACTCTTTAGCAAAAAGTCAAGGCCGAACGGTATGTTCTAACCAGGATGGTTGGATCTGGATCCGGTGGTTCTGACCTACTCTCAACGCGATCTAATCTCGTCCACTCGTTACAGATCGAACGCTCAGGGTCTTGGGCTGCAGGGGGGGCGGCGCTACTCTTCCGGCGATGAATTCCGCGGCGGCGCGCGGCTCGGGCTCACTGGAGTTCATCGAACTCGATGCTCCGGGGGTCAAATTGACCCGAGCTTGGGTCGGGCGTGATCCGCATGACACGCGCGATCTACCTAGGGCCAAAGCGAGGCACGGGAGGGGCTCTAGCGACGAGCACGACGGCGGGGGCGGGTCGGCGCGGCGGCGTAACGACGGCGCGCGCGTTCCGGCCTCGGGTTCGGTCTAAGGTCTACGACATCTGGCGCAAAAGGAGCAGGGGACGCTGGTGCTCACCGAGGGTTCAGGTCGGGCTGGAGGGCCGTGCAGGGGTGCTGGTGACGACGGCGAGCGGCGGCGCACGGACGGAGACGAGCGGCGCTCGTGGGGAAGGCGGCTGCGGGCGCTCTTCGAGCTTCGAGTCTCCTCGGATCGACGCGGGGAGTCCCTGTGAAGACGTTGAGGGGGTCAGGAAGGCCGGGGGACCATCGGCAGCGAGGAATCGTGGCGGCGGAGAGTCTCACCGTCGGCGGCCTCGGGTCGAATTCCGGCCGTTGCACAGGCCGGGGTCGAGGGTGGAATCCTCGGGGAGCTTCCTGGCGGCAAGGCGAAGCTGCCGCAGGCCTTGGCCGGGGCTGGGTAGCAGCGGAGCGATGGGTCCGCGGCGGAGCAGGGGGGCGCCAAGCGGCGGAGCAAGGCAGCTGTGGTACTGGGGCGTCGGTGGCGGCTGCGGGGATTAGGGTTAGGGTTCAGAGGGGGTTGGGGCTGCTATTTGTAGGGCGGCGGGGCACCCTCAGCGTGAGGGCCCAGGGTGGAGCTCGCCGGAGATTTCGGGAGGGCCGTTGCGCGCCGGGGAGGAAAGGGAAAGGGGAAGAAGAAGCTGCCGCGCGGGCCATGGCTGGCAGAGGGAGAAAGGGAGAGGAGAGAGGCGCGGCTCGGCTGAGAAGAAAATGGGCCGGCCGTGGCCCATGCGGGAAGAAGGATAGATGGGCCTCGGGGTCAACTTGGGCCAGGGAAAAGAGAGAAAGGAGGGGGAAAGGGAGAGCTGGGCTGGGCGTGGCCGGGCCGCGTGGAGAGAAGAGGGGGGAGGGGAGAGGGCCGGCCCAAGAGATTTTGGGCTGCTTTCATTTCTCTTCTCTTCTTTTCTTTTTCTTTCCTACACTCAAACTATTCAAACACAACTATTTGAATTCAAACAAATTCGAATTCAAACCCTATAAATTCAACACAAGGAAAACAATGCTCTAGCATGAATGCACAAACAAGTTGATCTTATAGTAATTTTTATTTTCTTGTGCTATAAAATTACTTTAAATGCAAGATAAATTAGGGAAAGCCCTGGAAAATTTATTTGAGCCCAAACTAAATTCATTAAAATTGAGGAAAGTTACATTAGGGTGTTACAAACCTACCCCCCTTACAGGAATCTCATCCCGAGATTCGAATAGGCTAGCTAGCAAAGTGATCGGGATACGTCTTCCTCAGCTCATCTTCTCGCTCCCAGGTAGCCTCATCCTCCGTGTGATGACTCCACTGAACATGGCACATCTTGATCTTCTTGTTTCTGGTAACTCTCTCGGATGTCTCCAGAATCTTCACCGGATGCTCGGTGTAGGTCAGATCCTCCTGCACATCTAACCCTTCTATCGGTGCTTGCTCTTCTAGCACCCTCAAGCACTTCTTCAGCTGAGACACGTGGAACACATCATGCACTCCCAAGAGGTTGGGAGGTAACTCCAAACGATATGCCACCTCACCCTTCCGTTCTAGCACCTTGAACGGACCAATGTACCGAGGGGCTAGCTTCCCTCTCACATTAAACCTGCGGATTCCTCTCATCGGCGAGATCTTCAGGTACACATGATCACCCACTGCAAAGGTCAGATCTCGATGACGAACATCTGCGTAACTCTTCTGACGAGTCTGTGCGACCCTCAGGTTCTCGCGCACCTGCTGTACCAGCTGTTCTGCCTCCTCAACAATATCTGGACCAAATACCTGCCTCTCGCCAATCTGATCCCAATACAGCGGAGTCCTGCACTTCCGACCATACAGGGCCTCAAAAGGAGATTTCTTCAGACTGGCCTGGTAGCTGTTGTTGTATGAAAACTCTGCATACGGTAGGCATTTATCCCAGCTGGTACCATACTGAATAGTGCAGGCTCGAAGCATATCCTCCAACACTTGGTTAGTTCTCTCTGTCTACCCATCTGTGTGAGGATGATAGGCAGTGCTGAAACGCAGCTTCGTATCCAACGAATCATGCAACTGCTCCCAGAACCGTGAAGTGAACTAAGATCCTCGGTCAGATATGATCTTCTTCGGAACACCATGCAGACAAACGATCCTGGAGATGTACAACTCTGCGAGTCTAGCGCCGGAGTAAGTAGTGTTCACCGGGATGAAGTGGGCAACCTTCGTCAACCGATCCACCACTACCCATATGGAGTTGTACCCTTTCTGAGTACGAGGCAATCCAACGATGAAGTCCATAGTGATCTCCTCCTATTTCCACTCTGGAATCTTCAATGCCTGCAATAGACCTGCTGGCCTCTGATGTTCTGCCTTGACACGCTGACAAGTGTCACAGATAGCCACATACTCCGCAATGGAACGCTTCATTCCATACCACCAGAATCGTTCCTTGAGATCATAATACATCTTCGTGCTGCCCGGATGAATGGAATATGCCGTATCATGAGCCTCGCTCAAGATCAGCTTCCTGAGATCCGCTACATCCAGCACACATATCCGACCCTTGTACCACAAGGTACACTGATCATCCTCTCTGAAATGAGGTGCCTTGCCAATCTTGAGCAATTCATGGATCTCCTGCAACTTCTTTTCTTCTTTCTGATGCTGCCTGATCTCTGCCTCTAGAGTGGGTTCTGCCTCGAATGATGTACCCGAGGTGTGATGCAAGAAACCCAGACTTAACTGCTCAAACTCCTCGCATAACTCCTGAGGCATCTGGAAAGCCACGGCCATGTTAACATAGCTCTTCCTGCTCAGAGCATCTGCTAGAACATTGGCCTTGCCCGGATGATAGTGAATCTCCAGGTCATAATCCTTGACCAACTCTAGCCATCTTCTCTGCCGCATGTTCAGCTCATTCTGAGTGAAAATATACTTGAGGCTCTTGTGATCAGTGTAAATATCACACCTCTGTCCAAACAAGTAATGCCTCCATATCTTCAGAGCATGCACAACTGCGGCTAACTCCAGATCATGAGTGGGATAATTCAGCTCGTGCTGGCGCAACTGCCGTGAGGCATAAGCGATAACTCTGCCGTCCTGCATCAGGACGCAACCAAGACCATCCCTCGAAGCATCACAATACACTGTGAACCTCTTGCTCTGGTCTGGCAGAGTAAGGACTGGCGCCGTAGTCAACCTCTTATTTAGCTCCTCGAAGGCCTTCTGACGCTCATCAGTCCAAGAGAAATCCACACCCTTCTCTAGCAAGGAAGTCAAAGGCTTCGCAATCATGGAGAAATTCTCAATGAACCTCCGATAATATCCTGCTAAGCCCAGAAAAGAGCGGACTTCCTTCACTGTCTGCGGTACCACCCAGTCAAGCACATCCTTCACCTTTCCAGGGTCCACAGCAATACCTCCCTTGGAGATGACATGACTGAGGAATGGAACCTCGTCAATCCAGAATTCGCACTTGCTGAGCTTGGCATACAGCTTGTGCTCTCTGAGTCTCTGCAACACAAGCCTCAGATGCTTCTCATGCTCTGCTTCTAACTTGAAATATATCAGGATATCATCAATGAATATCACCACAAAGGTGTCCAGATAATCCATGAAAACATTGTTCATCAGATGCATGAAGAAAGCCGGAGCATTGGTCAAGCCAAAAGACATGACCGTATACTCGTATAGCCCATACTTGCAGGTGAATGCCGTCTTCTGGATATCCTCAGGACGAATCTTCAGCTGGTGATAACCCGAACGCAGATCAATCTTCGAGAATACACAAGCACCCTGAAGCTGATCAAAGAGATCCTTGATACGAGGCAATGGATGCTTGTTCTTGATGGTGACTGCGTTCAGATCCCGATAATCAACGCACATTCTCTTCGCTCTATCCTTCTTCTCTACAAGCAATACAGGAAAAGCCCAAGGAGAGAAACTGCGACGGATATAACCCTTGGCTAGCAACTCGTCGATAGTCTTCTTAACTTCCTCATGCTCAACAGGTGCCATATGATAGGGCCGCTTAGCAATAGGAGCTGTGCCAGGCAAGAGATCAATAGAAAACTCAATGTCGTGATCAGACGGCATACCTGGCAAATCATCCGGAAAGACATCCGGGGATTCAAACACCACGCGAATACCATCCGTGGGTCTAGCCTCCATCTGACAAAGAATTCTGGAAGGCTCCGAAGCACTGACTGTGACCTCCTGTCCATCGGGTGCCGACAAGTGGACAGTCCTCTGAGCACAATCAATCTTGACACCCCATCTAACAAGGGTCTCCATTCCCAAGATCACATCGATACCCTTGGTGTCTAGCACCATCAGATTAGCACTGAACTCTACCCCCCTTATGACAACACTGACTCTGGGACAGAAGATATGAGATTTCAACTGCCCTCCCGGTGAAGATACTAACATGCCCCTCTTTAATGTGCTAGTATGAATGCCATGACGCTCAACAAAAGACCGAGTAATGAAGGAATGTGTAGCACCAGTATCGAAAAGCACCGTAGCAGGATGAGTATTGACCATGAACGTACCAATAACCACGTTGGGAGCCTCGGCCGCTGACTCGGCCGTTACGAGGTTCACCCTGCCCTAGGCTCGCGCCTTGGGCTGAGCTGGGCGCCCCTGCTGACCCGACTGCGCCTTCCGAGGACAGACGTTGGCGTAGTGTCCCGGCTCGCCACAGTGGAAGCACACTCGTGGGAGTGCTGGAGCCTGCTACCCGGCAGGAGGAGTAGGCACTCCCTGCCGCGGAGCTGGTGGAGCCGGTGGAGCAGAGCGTGCCGGAGGCGCTGGAAGCCTCTGGCTCAGTCCCGCCTGCTGTTGCTGCTTAGGACGAGGCAAGTACTACTGCTGGCGCTGCATGTACTGCTGGACCTGCCTCTTGTGCTGCTGTGGGTACTGGTACCAAGGCTAGGTGTTGCTTCCAGACGCAGCAGGAGCCATCTTCCTCTTCTTGTCCTCAATCTCCCGGCGCTTGCGCTCGGTGTTGAGGGCAGCGTCAACCAGCTGGTTGAACTTGTCGAAGCGGTGGTTCATGAGTGCGTACTCCAGGTGGTCATCGAGTCGCTCCCTGAAGTGCTCCTGCTTATCGCCATCATGGGCGACCTCAGCGGGGGCGTAGCGAGCGAGCTGGAGGAAATGGTCATGATACTCGGTCACCGTCATAGCTCCCTGAAATGATAATCACCGGAAAAGAGGATGGAATTTACTCAGCATTTCTTACAACAAGGGTGGGCTTGAGCTCAAAAAGAAATTGCGGAAAGATTTTACTCTAATTTACCTGCTTAAGCGCAAGGAACTCCTTATGCTTCATCTTCATCACTCCGGCAGGGATGTGGTGGTGCCTAAAACGCTCCCGGAACTGGACCCAAGTGAGAGCGTCGCGGTCCCGAGCTGGGTAGGACTCCCACCAATCGAGAGCTGAGCCTCGCAGCTGCCCTGCTCCGTACAGGACTCGCTCCCTGTCGTCGCACTGAGCGACATCCAACTGGCGCTCCACTGAACGAAGCCAGTCGTCAGCCTGGAGTGGATCAGCCGCATGAGAGAATGTCGGCGGGTGACCCCTCAGAAAGTCCGCGCGCCTGTCGCGGGGATGCTGCAGTGGAGGAGGTGGCGGCTGAGCGTGGATCTGCTGCAGCGTCTGAACAGTGTTGTTCAGAGTGGCCATCATCTGCATCTGGAGCTGGAAGAACTGCTCCGGGGTCAGAGGTGGAGGCATCGGCAGCGGCTGGTCGGTACTCTGGTTGTTCTGCCCCTGCTGGCCAGAACCGGTGCTGGTGCTCCAGGTGTTCACCATCTGTTTGCAGCATAGCGAAATTTATAAGAGATAGATATTGTACAACTTCCGGAAGGAAATTCTAACAGGATAAAAAAGAGAGAAAGGAGTGTACGGTTTTACCCCCAACGTTCTAACTCAATTGTTTTTATTTAATTCAGGTTTGTATTAAAGTTGTTTTGCATGAACAAGTTTAACTTCTAAACTATGCAATCAACCAAAAATCCAAATCAAACATTTTGCACAATCACAAACATTCAATATTCAGACGCTAGCCGAGTTTATCACTCCACTCGACTAAAACAAACAGGCGCTCTAGCGTATTTTTGCAAAGGCATCCTGGACTTATGAGGATAGTCAGAAAATTGCAGGCCACGTCTACTAAAATTATCAGACTAATTCTCAAAAAATGCAGAGAGGATTAGCAAACTCGAGGTTTAGAGCTCAAGGAATAGAAGCAGAAATGAATGTTTGGGTTTTGCGGAAGCAAGGCAGCGAAAGGAAATCCATAAACTTGACCATTTCTATCTAGGCTTCGTCCTACAGTCGACACAGCTCTGATACCAATTCTGTCACACCCGATTTATAAGAACAAAAATCGAGCAATCATATATGCGCTAGGATCAAGTCACGCATATATAAAACAGAATCATCAAGATATCACAACACGTATCTCGAAATAAAAGCATATAAATGATAAATGAATATCTTTATTACAACTCAATCAAGAATCAGTTCAAGGATTGCGGAAGCGTAAAATAAATACATGAAGAGCAGGGCACCACAGGGACGTCGGCTGGGAGACAACGCCTAGAAATCGTCGAGTCCGCTGATGTAGTCCTCCACGTCGCCTGGTACTGAGCAGCAATCGAAGATATCCCCGAGAGAACAGAAGAATAGAGAAGGCAAGTGTGAGTACACAACTTGTACTCAACAAGTATAACATGAATTATGAGGCTCTAGGGTTAGCTGACTCAACTGCATTAGTTTTTAATCTTGGCAAATTTTATTAAAGCTAATTACTACAAGTGGATGAATTACCATAACCCAAGTTACATAATAATTAATCAATATTAAACATGAGACTACTGAGAAACCAAGCCAAACCATCAAAGGTACAAACCCACTAATCAGACGGAGGATCTGGGCCGCTCATGACTGTGAGCACAGCTGATATATCAGTTTTACACTCTCGAGAGGTTGCACAACTTTACCCACAAGTCGTGAGCTACGCTAGTGGTCCACCCCACTTCCTTAGGTGAGATGGCTAGCAAGCACACTATGAGATCGTTACAAAGGATCACGTTGGTAAGGTGTAACCGCTAAGGATTCTGTATCAGCAACGATGGGGCCCACCTCACGGGGGTACAAGCACACAGCACAGACCAAGCCAGAGGAGCAGGGACCATTGAAGCTTACCACCCCTCTTGCCCCGCAGGTAAGTTACTCTTGAACCAAAATGACCTAATTAGTAAGTCAAGACCATCCCATTCCAGTCTTGTGGTTGCGCGGTTGTCCCAGGTTGTCGCTCTATGAACCGGTCCTTATGGAGAGTGGCCAACCAAGCACTAAGCACCGTGCTAGCCCCCTAAACCATATTTCTAACAAAAACATTTTTTAAGGAGACGTGAGCCACTCAAGCACACAGCACAGAGGGCCACTCTCATAATTAAGTTGCATATAACCATTAACCAAATTTAATTAAAAAGGACCGAGGTGTGTGAGAGCGCAGCACCTAGCACAACTAACCAAAATGCAACCCAAGGTATATATATAAAGGATAAGGTGGCTAGGAAATCCTTATAGGCATACAGAATTAAAATGCAGTATGAAATTGTATTTAAAAAATGATAGGATATTCATGTTATACTTGCCTTCCTCGAAGTTCTCCTGCCGCTGCTCAAACTGCTCTGCAGAAAGGGGCTCCTGGTACTCGTCCAAAGGCTCAGCGTCTACTCACGATCGCAACGCCAAAACATGGTCCAACACATACACATATATACAAACAAAGACAAAAGATAAGAAACAGTACAACATTACATAAAAACAGCACACAAAACTATGATAGAACTACTCTACGCGTTACAACAATCGCGTGAGCATGAAAACCGCCTAAAACGGAGCTAAGACGTGAAATCTAGGGTTAAAACAAGGTCCAGGGGCCTTTTTGTAAGAAAATAGGAAATTCTAAGGGGTTCTGAGCAAAAACCAGGGATCTAAATGTAATTAAAGGCTAGACCTGGGGTCTAACCCGCAAAAACACCGGGGATGGACGGCGGGTTCTATTTCTAAAGAATCCAGGGGTCTAAACACTAAAAACGGGGCTGATCTGCAAATACTTTTGAATGGCATAGGACTGTGGGTTGATTCCAGGAAAATCCGGGGACTCTTTAGCAAAAAGTCAAGGCCGAACTGGTATGTTCTAATCAGGACGGTTGGATCTGGATCCGGCAGTTCTGACCTACTCTCAACGCGATCTAATCTCGTCCACTCGCTACAGATCGAACGCTCAGGGTTTTGGGCTGCAAGGGGGGCGGTGCTACTGTTCCGGCGACGAATTCCGCGGTGGCACGCGGCTCGGGCTCGCCGGAGTTCATCAAACTCGATGCTCTGGGGGTCAAATCGACCCGGGCTTGGGTCAGGCTTGATCCGCGTGACACGCGCGATCTACCTAGGGCCAAAGCGAGGCACGGGAGGGGCTCTAGCGACGAGCACGACGGCGGGGACGGGTCGGCGCGGCAGCGTAACGACGGCGCGCGCGTTCTAACCTCGGGTGCGGTCTACGGTCTACGACTTCTGGCGCAAAAGGAGCAGGGGACGCTGGTGCTCACCGAGGGTTCAGGTCGGGCTGGAGGGCCGTGCAGGGGTGCGGGCGACGATGGCGGGCGGTGGTGCCCGGACGGAGACGGGCGGCGCTCGTGGGGAAGGTGGCTGCGGGTGCTCTCCGAGCTTCGGGTCTCCTCGGATCGACGCGGGGAGTCCCTGTGAAGACGTTGAAGGGGTCAGGAAGGCCGGGGGACCATCGGCGGCGAGCAATCGCGGCGGCAGAGAGTCTCACCGTCGACGGCCTCGGGTCAAATTCCGGCCATTGCACAGGCCGGGGTCGAGGGTGGAATCCTTGGGGAGCTTCCTGGTGGCGAGGCGAAGCTGCCGCGGGCCTTGGCCGGGGCTGGGGTACGGCGGAGCGACGGGTCCGCAGTGGAGCAGGGGGGCGCCGAGCGGCGGAGCAAGGCGGCTGTGGTGCTGGGGCGTCGGTGGTGGCTGCGGGGATTAGGGTTAGGGTTCAGAGGGGGTTGGGGCTGCTATTTGTAGGGCGGCGGGGCACCCTCGGCGTGAGGGCCCAGGGAGGAGCTCGCCGAAGATTTTGGGAGGGCCGTTGCGCGCCGGGGAGGAAAGGGAAAGGGGAAGAAGAAGCTGCCGCGCGGGCCGTGGTTGGCAGAGGGAGAAAGGGAGAGGAGAGAGGCGCGGCTCGGCTGAGAAGAAAATGGGCCGGCCGTGGCCCATGCGGGAAGAAGGACAGATGGGCCTCGGGGTCAACTTGGGCCAGGGAAAAGAGAGAGAGGAGGAGGAAAGGGAGAGCTGGGCTGGGCGTGGCCGGGCCGCGTGGAGAGAAGAGGGGGGAGGGGAGAGGGCCGGCCCAAGAGATTTTGGGTTGCTTTCTTTTCTCTTCTCTTCTTTTCTTTTTCTTTCCTACACTCAAACTATTCAAACATAACTATTTGAATTCAAACAAATTCGAATTCAAACCCTATAAACTCAACACATGGAAAACAATGCTCCAGCATGAATGCACAAACAAGTTGGTCTTATAGTAATTTTTATTTTCTTGTGCTATAAAATTACTTTAAATGCAAGATAAATTAGGGAAAGCCCTGGAAAATTTATTTGAGCCCAAAATAAATTCATTAAAATTGAGGAAAGTTACATTAGGGTGTTACAGTTTAGCAGGATATTATCGGAGGTTCATTGAGAATTTCTCCAAGATTCCGAAGCCTTTGACTTCCTTGCTAGAGAAGGGTGTGGATTTCTCCTGGACTGATGAGCGTCAGATGGCCTTCAAGGAGCTGAAGAAGAGGTTAACCACGGCGCCAATCCTTACTCTGCCAGACCAGAGCAAGAGGTTCACAGTGTATTGTGATGCTTCGAGGGATGGTCTTGGTTGCATCCTGATGCAGGAAGGCAGAGTTATAGCTTATGCTCCGCAGGAGTTACGCCGGCACAAGCTAAATTATCCCACTCATGATCTGGAGTTAGCCGCAGTTGTGCATGCTCTGAAGATATGGAGGCATTACTTGTTTTGGCAGAGGTGTGATATTTACACCGATCACAAGAGCCTCAAGTACATTTTCACTCAGAGTGAGCTGAACATGCGGCAGAGAAGATGGCTAGAGTTGGTCAAGGATTATGACCTAGAGATTCACTATCATCTGGGCAAGGCCAATGTTGTAGCAGATGCTCTGAGCAGGAAGAGCTATGTCAACATGGTTGTGGCTTTCCAGATGCCTCAAGAGTTATGCGAGGAGTTTGAGCAGTTCAGTCAAGGTTTCTTGCATCACACCTCGAGTGCATCATTCGAGGCAGAACCCACTCTAGAGGCAGAGATCACGCAGCATCAGAAAGAAGATAAGAAGCTGCAGGAGATCCGTGAACTATTCAGTATGGTACCAGCTGGGATAAATGCCTGCCGTTTGCAGAGTTTTCATACAACAATAACTATCAAGCCAGTCTGAAGAAGTCCCCCTTCGAGGCCTTGTACGGACGGAAGTGCAGAACTCCGTTGTATTGGGATCAGATTGGCGAGAGGCAGGTGTTCGGTCTGGATATTATTGAGGATGTAGAACAGCTGGTACAACAGGTACGAGAGAACCTGAGGGTCGCACAGACTCGTTAGAAGAGCTATGCGGATGTGCGTCATCGGGATTTGAACTTTGCAGTGGAAGATCATGTGTATCTGAAGGTCTCACCGATGAGAGGAATCCGCAGATTTAATGTGAAAGGGAAGCTAGCCCCTAGGTACATTGGTCCGTTCAAGGTGTTCGAATGGAAGGGTGAGGTAGCATACCGTTTGGAGTTACCTCCCAGTCTCTCAGGAGTGCATGATGTCTTCCATGTATCTCAGCTGAAGAAGTGCTTGAGAGTGCCGGAAGAGCAAGCACCATTGGAAGGGTTGGAAGTGCAAGAGGATCTAACCTACACCAAGCATCCGGTGAAGATTCTGGAGACGTCTGAGAGAGTTACCAGGAACAAGAATATCAAGATGTGCCGTGTTCAGTGGAGTCATCACACCGAGGATGAGGCTACTTGGGGGCAAGAGGATGAGCTGAGGAAGACATACCCTGATCTCTTTGCTAGCCAGATTATCTGAATCTCGGGACGAGATTCCTGTAAGGGGGGTAGGTTTGTAACACCCTAATGTAAAATTCCAAGATTTATAATGAATTTAGTCTGGCTCCAGTAATTTTTCTAAGGATTTATTTTGCCTAGCTTGCATTTATTTATATAATTCACAAAGGATTAAAATTTATTTTACCTCAAAATGTTTGTGCATTCATGCTGGTGCATAAGTTTTATTTGGTTGAGTGCATAGGAGTTGAATTCAAATAGATTTTAGTTGATTTGAAAAAGAAAGGGAAGGAAACAGGAAAGTAGGTCAGTCATTCCTTCTTTTCTTAGTCATTCCTTCCTTTCTCAGTCATTCCCGCGGCCCATTCCCCTTTCCCTCTGGCGCAGGCCCAGCCCGCGCCCTTTTTCCCTCTCTCTTCCTCCTTCTCACTGACCCGTCGACCCCACCTGTTGGCCCGTTCTTCCTCCTTTCCTTCTTCCCTGCCGAGCCAGCTCCTTCTGTTCTGCCCGCTCCCTCACTGCCTGTGGCCCCGCTTCACCCGGCGCTCGAGCACGGACCCACTGGCCGCCAACCGAGCCCTCCCTCCTTCTGGAAGCTTCGCCGCCGAGCCCACGATCATGCGGAACCATTGGTGAGATCTGCTTCCACCGCGTCCAGCGCCGCCCGTGATCCCCGCCGTGATTGCGCTGAGCGCACATGCCCAGAACCACGGCCTGCCCTTTAATTTACCCCCACGTACCTCCCCAGGCTCTATCACGCCGCTCTGCAGCCGCCCTGAACCCTCAGCACCACCGGCCGCCTTGCTCCGCCGCACTGAGCTCACTGCCCCACCGTGGACCGGCCACCCCACTGCGTCTCCGTCCTTGACAACCCTCGCATCAGCTCCACCTTGGTGCCAGGAAGCCCTCCGAGGCCTTCACCCGCGACCCCAACCCGTGCAACGGCCGGAATTGCACCGAGGACCGCCGCCGGTGTGAAGCTCCGCCACCACGATTCCCCGCCGCCGGTGATTCCCCGACTATCTTAACCCCCGTAGCACCTCCATAGGAACACCACGAGTCGACCCGTGGTGATCAGAAGTCCGGAGACGCCCTGCATCGACCTCCCCCACGAGCGCCGCTCGCCCCCGCCGCTAAGACGTCGTCGCCGACACCCCTGCGCGGCCATCCCGCCCGGACCAAGCCCTCAGTGAGCACCACATGGTCCTGCTTTTCCCTTAGCACTAGGTCCTGTAGCAGCTAAGTCACCGCAAGGACCGGAACGCCGCACGCCGGTGTGCGCCGCCGTGCAGACCCGCCTCCGTCGCCACGCGCGCAGCCTAGAGCATCCCCGAGCCCCGCCTTAGCCCCAGGAAGATCACGCATGATGCATTGATCACACCAGACCCAAGACCCACTCGATTTGACCCCCAGAGCACCATTTACGGTGAAGTCCGGCGAACCCCGAGCCGCGCCACCACGGAACAAGTTCGCCGGCATGTTTCCGCCACCGCCCGCACGGCCAACCAACCCGAGCCGTCCGATTCGGAACCCACGGTCAAGATTAGATCCTACGTACCCCTTCAACCCTAGCTGTTAGATCTAGATCCTGCGGACCAGATTCCATCATTCAGATCGGACCGTCCGATCCAGATCGGACCGTCCGTTTCCCCCTTGCAGATCGGACCATCCGAACCCCGCCGTTCAGATCGGACCGTCCGAACCGGAACGCATCCGAACTGTCCGATCTAGATCCGGCAGTCTAGATCAGAAGATACCCCTTCGGCCTGGCAGTTTTGCTAAAGAGGCCCTGGATTTATTAGAAACCAACCCGCGGTCCATCGCAGTTCAAAAATAATTCCAGTTACGCCCCTAATCTTTACACCGAAGCCCCTGAGCTTTCCAAAAATAGGGTCCGCCGTCCCTGGATGCGTGGTTTTGCCGTCTAACCCCCCACAGTTTATAGGTGTTAATTACGTTTTAGTACCCGGTTTTTGCTCGTGGAAACTTATGTTTTCTTACAGAAAAGCCCCTAGACCTTGTTTTAACCCTAGTTTTCGCATCTTAGCTCCGTTTTAGGTGGTTTTCGCGCTCATGCGATCGTTGTAACGCATAGTATAGTTTTAGCTTAGTGTTGTGTGCTGTTTTATTGTATTGTTGTACTGTTTCTTATCTTTTGCCCTTGTTTGCATGTATGTGCCTGTGTGGACCATGCTTGGACGTTACGATCGTGAGTAGACGTTGAGCCATCGGAGGAGTACCAGGAGCCACCTTCTTCAGACGCGTTTGAGCAGCAGCTAGGAGAGTTTGAGGAAGGCAAGTATAATATGAACATCCTATCACTTTTAAATACAATTTCATACTGCATTTTAATATTGTATGCCTATAAGAATTCCCTAGCCACTTTTATCCTTTATATATAAATACCTTGGGTTGCATTTTGGTTAGTTGTGCTAGGTGCTGCGCTCTCACACATTATGGTCCTTTTTAATTAAATTTAACTAATGGTATGTGCAACTTGATTCTGAGAGTGGCCCTCTGTGCTGTGTGCTTGAGCGGCTCACGTCTCGATAAAAGATGTTTTTATAGAAACTTGGTTTAGGGGGCCAGCACGGTGCTTAGTGCTTAGTGCCGGTTCATAGAGCGACAACCTGGGACAACCGCGCAACCACAAGACTGGAATGGGATGGTCTTGACTTACTAATTAGGGTATTTTGGTTTGGAAGTAACTTAGCTGCGGGGCAAGAGGGGTGGTAAGCTTCAATGGTCCCTGCTACTCCGGCTTGGTCTGTGCTGTGCTTGTAACCCCGTGAGGTGGGCCCTATCGTCGCTGATCCAGAAACCTTAGCGGTTACACCTTACTAACGTGATCCTTTGTAACGGTCTCGTAGTGTGCTTGCTAGTCATTTCACCTAAGGAAGTGTGATGAACAACTAGCGTAAATCACGACTTGTGGGTAAAGTTGTATAACCTCTCGAGAGTGTAAAACTGGTATACTAGCCGTGCTCACGGTTATGAGCAGCCCAGATCCTCCGTCTGATTAGTGGGGTTTATCCCTGGGTGGTTTGGCTTGGTTTCAGTAGACTCAAGATGAATTCTAATTATTTATTTATGAAACTTGGGTTATGGTAATTCATCCACTTGTAGTAAGTAGCTTTAATAAAACTTGCCAAGATTAAAAGCTAATGCAGTATAGTCAGCTAACCGTAGAGCCTCACCATTCGTGTTATACTTGTTGAGTACAAGTGGTGTACTCACACTTGCCTTCTCTACTCTTCTGTTCTCTTTGGGATATCTTCGACTGCTGCTCAGTACCAGGCGACGTGGAGGACTACATCAGCGGACTTGACGACTTCTAGGCGTTTGTCTCCCAGCCAATGTCCCTTGGCGCCCTATTTTTCATGTATTCATTTTACGCTTCTGCACTCCTTGAACTGATTCTTGATTCAGTTGTAATAAAGATATTGATTTATGATTTATACGCTTTTATTTCGTGATATGTGTTGTGATATCTTGATAGTTCTGTTGTATATATGCGTGACTTGATCCTGGCGCATATATGATTGCTCGGTTTATGTCCTTGTAAATCGGGTGTGACAAAGTCGGGGAACAACGACTCGGAATATGAGAAAGTCATGCACAAACAATGCCCGATAAACCCGAAGTCGTGGCACACGCTCTTCGAGTGCGTCATCATCCACAAATCACTCAATGCACCACCCATCCCTCAAGCAGAAAAGCGAAAAGAGAAGGAGGATGATGAAGGAGGTGACACGTCAGGGTCTCCAGACTTCCAAGATCCAAAGAACGTCATCAACATCATCTTCGGCGGAGACGACGGATTCCCCTCCAAGCGCGTGCAGAAGTTGACCCTGCGTGAAATACTCTCTCTCGAGCCGGCGACAACAAGGCCTCTGAGTGTAACACCCTAAGGTAAATTCCTCATATTTTAATTAATTGATTTGGGCTAAAATAAATTTCCCAGGCTTTTCTTTAATTTTTATGGCATTTAAAGTAATTTTATAATGTAAGTAATTAAAATATATCATAGGATTAAAATTGTTTGTGCATTCATGCTGCAGCATCATTTTATTTGTGTTGAGTTGTAGGGTTTAAATTCAAATTTGTTTGAATTCAAATGATGTTTGTGTGAATAGATTGAGGTTGGAAAAGAGGAAAGGAGAAGAAAAGAAGGAGAGTAGGCAGCCCAAGTCCTCTTCTAGGCCCAGCCCAGGTTCCCTCTCCCTTCTTTCCCTCACCCGCGGGCCCTCTCTCCCTCTCTTTCTTTCCCCGGCCCAAAGCTGCCGAGGCCCAGCTCTCCCCTCTTCTCTTCCTCTCTTCCCCCGCGTGGGCCGCGCCCCGGCCCACCCCTCTCCAGCCCGAGCCAGCGCTCGTTTCCCCGCTCTCCTTTCCTCTCCCTCTGCTAGCCGGGACCCACGGGTCAGCTTCTTCTCCTCTCCCCTCCGCAACGGCCGAGCAGCTCTGCCGCCGGGATCTCCGCGCCGCCCGCGCCTGGGCCCGCACGCCAAGGGCTCCGCCGCCCCATAAGTGGGACCCCCCAAACCCTGCGCTCCCATCCCCCACCCGTGCTCCGCCGCCCCGAAACCCTAGCTCACGCGCTCGCCGCCGCCGCGCGCCCCTGGCCGCCGCCGTCCCGCCTCCTCGCCGGCCGCCGCCGTCGTTCAAGCCTCGGGAGCTCATCCCGGTGGGGTAAGGAAGCCTCCCGACCCATCCTTTCCCCCGGTCTCGCCCTACCGCCGCCGCGCGCGCTCACCGGAGCACCCGAGCCGCACGCCGCCGTCGCCCAGCCGCTACGGCCACCGCCTCCGCCCCCTTTGGCCCCAATTGGCTTCCCCGTGCCCTTCTCCTACTCCCCGACCGGATCTCGTCGTCTTTTGGCCACGGAACCGCCCGTTCGCGTGTCGCCGGTGAGCCTCCGCCGCGGCCTCCTCTTCTCCGGCGAGAGATCGCCGCCCACTTCCGCCCCTTGCTCCTGGCCGTTTGATCCGAGGCGGACGATCAAGATTAGATCGGAGGCCGGCGTGCCACAACGGTTAGATCTCGATCCAGCGGCTAATATCGTAAGATACCGGTTCGCGGGTGTATCCAACCTGAGCCGTCCATCGTCGATCCGACGCATCAGATTAGATCCCGACCGTGGTGGGATCTCAGCCGTCCATTTCAAATCCGGTGGATCGCGCGAGTTGTAAACCTAGATCCGTTCCCGACCGTCCGATCTCGATCCAAAGGCCGAGATCATCCCGTACCCCTTCGCGTTTAGACCCCTAGCCTCTCTGGAAATCTAACCCGCAGTCCGTGCCACGTGTTTTCACGTGCTAGCCCCCGAGTCTATGCTTTATTTATGTTTAGGTCCCCGGGTTTTGTCCAGAAGCCCCTGAAGTTTTGTTTTTCTTACAAATAGGTCCCTGGATCCTGTTTTAAGCGTAGTTTTCGCGTTTTAGCTCCGTTTTAGGTGTTCTTTATATCCACGCGATCGTTGTAATGCGTAGATTAGTTCTAGGCTAGTTTTGTATGCTGTTTTTATGTGATGTTGTACTGTTTTCTTATATTTTGCTATTGTTTGTGCATGTGTGTATGTGTGGACTATGTTTGATGATCGTGAGTAGACGCGGAGCCTTTGGAGCAGTACCAGGAGCAGCCGTCTTCCGAGCAGTACGAGCAGCAGCCGGGAGAGTACGAGGAAGGCAAGTATAACATGAACCTCCTATCACTTTTAAATACAATTTCATACTGCATTTTAATTCTGTATACCTATAAGGACTTCCTAGCCACTTTTATATCCTTATATATATCCTATGGGTTGCATTTTTTGGTTAGTTGTGCTAGGTTGCTGCGCTATAACAAATCTTGGTCCTTTTTAATTAATTTGAATAATGGTCTTATGCAACTTAATTCTGGAGCCGACCCTCTGTGCTGTGTGCTTGAGTGGTTTGTGCGTCCTTAAAAGATGTTTTTGTTAGAATCATGGTTTAGGGGGCCAGCATGGTGCTTAGTGCTTGGTTGGCCACTCTCCATAAGGACCGGTTCATAGAGCGACAACCTGGGACAACCGCGCAACCACAAGACTGGTATGGGACGGTCTTGACTTACTAATTAGGTCATTTTGGTTCGGGAGTAACTTACCTGCGTGGGCAAAAGGGGTGGTAAGCTTCAATGGTCCCTGCTCCTCCGGCTTGGTCTGTGCTGTGTGTCTTGTACCCCCGGAGGTGGGCCCCATCGTCGCTGATCCAGAATCCTTAGCGGTTACACCTTACCAACGTGATCCTTTGTAACGGTCTCGTAGTGCGCTTGCTAGCCATCTCACCTAAGGAAGTGTGATGAACAACTAGCGTAGCTCACGACTTGTGGGTAAAGTTGTGCAACCTCTCGAGAGTGTAAAACTGATATATCAGCTGTGCTCACAGTCATGAGCGGCCCAGATCCTCCGTCTGATTAGTGGGGTTATCAACCTTTGACGAGGGCGATTCCCCGGGTGGTTTTGGTTTGGGTGGTTCTCAGTAGTTCTGAATTAATACTGATTAATTCTTATGCAATTTGGGTAATGGTAACTCATCCACTTGTAGTAATTAGCTCTAATAAAATTTGCCAAGATTAAAAGCTAATGCAGTTGAGTCAGCTAACCTTAGAGCCTCATGCTCGTGTTATACTTGTTGAGTACTAGTTTGTACTCACACTTGCCCCTCTACTCTTCTGTTCTATTTTGGATATCTTCGACTGCTGCTCAGTGCCCGGCAACGTGGAGGATTACGTCAGCGGCTTCGACGACTTCTAGGTGTTTGTCTCCCAGTCGACGTCCCTGTGGCGCCCAGCTCTTCATGTATCTCTTTTACGCTTCCGCAACTCTTGAACCGATTCTTGATTCGGTTGTAATAAAATAATTCATTTATGATTCATTTACGATTTATATTAATGTTATTTGTGACATGTGTTGTGATATCTTGATGATCTGTTGTATATATGCGTGACTTGATCCTGGCGCATATATGATTGCTCGATTTATGTTCTTATAAATCGGGTGTGACAGATTGGTATCAGAGCCGTGTCGACTGTAGGACGAAGCCTAGGTAGAATTGGTCGAGTTTAGGACTTCTTTCCTCTTGCCTTGCCTCCGCAAATCCTCAACCATCATTGTTTCTGCTTCTATTCCTTGAGTCTTAAGCCCTAGATTTGCTATTTCCCCCGTCTGTTCTGAGGGTAGCTTGAGTTTTCCGTAGACGTTGGCCTGAGTCGCCTAATCTTATAAGTTATAAGTTTAGGCTGTCCCGATGAAAATACGCTAGAACGAGTGTGCTAGTCGAGTAGTGTGGAAAACTCGACTAAGTTGTGAATATTGAATGTTTGTTATTGTGCAAATGTCTGATTTGGATTTTTGGTTGATTGCATAGGCTAGTAGTTAAACTTGTTCATGCAAATCGACCTAACCCCACTTGAACTAAATAATAAAATTGAGTTAGAACGTTGGGGGTAAAACCTATATTCCTTTCTCTCTGTTATATCTTTCCGAAGTTTCGTTTCCGCATCTGCCCGATATCTTATCCTTATGGATTTCGTTTGTTGCAATCAGATGGTGAACACCAGGTGCACCGGTTCCGGTTCTGACCAGCAGGAGCAGAATAACCAGAGTACCGGTCAGCCGCTACCGATGCCGCCACCACTGACCCCGGAGCAGTTCTTCCAGCTCCAGATGCAGATGATGGCTACCCTGAACAACACCGTTCAGGCTCTGCAGCAGATCCACGCTCAGCCACCGCCTCCTCCGCCGCCTCAGCCCCGTGACAGGCGTGCGGACTTCCTGAGAGGTCACCCGCCGACCTTCTCTCACGCCACGGACCCACTCCAGGCGGACGACTGGCTTCGTTCGGTGGAGCGCCAGTTGGTTGTTGCGCAGTGCGACAACCGGGAGCGAGTTCTGTACGCAGCAGGGCAGCTGCGAGGCTCTGCTCTTGACTGGTGGGAGTCCTACCCAGCTCGAGATCGTGAGGCTCTCACGTGGGACCAGTTCCGTGAGCGTTTCAGGAACCATCACATTCCTGAGGGCATCATGAAGATGAAGCAGAAGGAGTTCCGTGCCCTTAAGCAGGTAAAATTTAACGAAAATTCCCTACCATTTCTTTTGAGCTTGATCTATCCTTGATCTCTTTCGTAAAATCTAACTAATTGAGCGATTTCTATCCTTGTTATCTGTGTTCGTTATTTCAGGGATCTATGACGGTGACGGAGTATCGTGACCGTTTCCTTCAGCTTGCCCGCTACGCCCCTGCTGACGTCGCTCGTGATAGCGACAAGCAGGAGTACTTCAAGGAGGGACTGGATGATCACATCCAGTATGCGCTGCTGAACCACCGCTTCGACAACTTCAACCAGCTGGTTGATGCGGCCCTCAACACCGAGCGCAAGCGCCGGGAGATTGAGGATAAGAAGAGGAAGATGGCTCCATCCTCTTCGGGCAGCAACACCCGTCCCCGCTACCAGTACCCTCCACAGCAGCAGCAGCAGAGGCCGCCCCAGCAGTACCAGCAGCGGCAGCAGTTTCCGCCTCGTCCTCAGCAGCAGCAGCAGGCGGGACAGGGTCAGAGACTTCCGGTGCCTCCGGCTCCACCAGCTCAGAGGCAGGGAGCGCCCACTCCTCCTCCTGGGCAGCAGGCCGCTGCACTTCCTCGAGTGTGCTTCCACTGCGGCGAGCCAGGGCACTACGCCAACGTCTGCCCCCGGAAGGCGCAGGCGGGACAGCAGGGGCGTGCAGCACCGCCCAAGGCCCCAGCTCAGGGCAGGGTGAACCACGTGACGGCCGAGTCAGCGGCCGAGGCTCCCAACGTGGTTATTGGTACGTTCATGGTTAATACCCATCTTGCTACAGTGCTTTTTGATACTGGTGCTACGCATTCTTTCATCACCCAGTCTTTTGTTGAGCATCATGGCATTCCTACTAGCACCTTAAAGAGGTGCATGTTAGTATCTTCACCGGGAGGGCAGTTGAGGTCTCATGTCTTCTGTCCCAGAGTCAGTGTGGCTATAAGGGGGGTAGATTTCAGTGCAAATCTGATGGTGCTGGACTCCAAGGGCATTGATGTGATCCTCGGGATGGAGACTCTTGCTAAATGGGGAGTCCGGATAGATTGTGCGCAGAGGACGGTTCTTCTGTCGGCACCGGATGGTCAGGAGGTTACTGTTGGAGCTACAGAGCCTTCTGGATTACTTCATCAGATGGAGGCTAGACCCACGGATGGTATTCGTGTGGTGTCTGAATTCCCGGATGTCTTTCCGGATGATTTGCCAGGTATGCCGCCTGATCGCGACATTGAGTTTTCTATTGATCTCTTGCCCGGCACAGCTCCTATTGCTAAGAGGCCCTATCGTATGGCTCCTGTCGAGCATGAGGAGGTTAAGAAGACTGTCGATGAGTTGCTAGCTAAGGGTTATATACGTCACAGTTTCTCTCCTTGGGCTTTTCCTGTGTTGCTTGTAGAGAAGAAGGATGGCGCGAAGAGAATGTGCGTCGATTATCGGGATCTGAATGCAGTCACTATCAAGAACAAGCATCCATTGCCCCGTATTGAGGATCTCTTTGATCAGCTTCAGGGTGCTTGTGTATTCTCGAAGATTGATCTGCGCTCGGGTTATCATCAGCTGAAGATTCGTCCTGAGGATATTCAGAAGACGGCATTCACCTGCAAGTATGGGTTATACGAGTATACGGTCATGTCCTTCGGCTTGACTAATGCTCCGGCTTTCTTCATGCATCTGATGAACAAGGTTTTCATGGATTATCTGGACACCTTTGTGGTGATATTTATTGATGATATCCTGATATATTCCAAGTCAGAAGCGGAGCATGAGAAGCATCTGAGACTTGTGTTGCAGAGGCTCAGAGAGCACAAGCTGTATGCTAAGCTCAGCAAGTGCGAGTTCTGGATTGACGAGGTTCCATTCCTCGGTCATGTTATCTCCAAGGGAGGTATTGCTGTGGACCCCGGAAAGGTGAAGGATGTGCTTGACTGGGTTGTACCGCAGACGGTGAAGGAAGTCCGCTCTTTTCTGGGCTTAGCAGGTTATTATCGGAGGTTCATTGAGAATTTCTCCAAGATTGCGATGCCTTTGACTTCCTTGCTAGAGAAGGACGTGGGTTTCTCTTGGACTGATGAGCGTCAGAGTGCCTTCGAGGAGCTGAAGAAGAGGTTGACTACGGCGCCAGTCCTTACTCTGCCGGACCAGAGCAAGAGGTTCACAGTGTATTGTGATGCTTCGAGGGATGGTCTTGGTTGCGTCCTGATGCAGGAAGGCAGAGTGATAGCTTATGCCTCGCGGCAGTTGCGCCGGCACGAGCTGAATTATCCCACTCATGATCTGGAGTTAGCCGCAGTTGTGCATGCTCTGAAGATATGGAGGCATTACTTGTTTGGGCAGAGGTGTGATATTTACACCGATCACAAGAGCCTCAAGTATATTTTCACTCAGAGTGAGCTGAATATGCGGCAGAGAAGATGGCTAGAGTTGGTCAAGGATTACGACCTGGAGATTCACTATCATCCGGGCAAGGCTAATGTTGTAGCAGATGCTCTGAGCAGGAAGAGCTATGTTAACATGGCCGTGGCTTTTCAGATGCCTCAGGAGTTATGCGAGGAAATTGAGCAGTTGAGTCTGGGTTTCTTGCATCATACCTCGGGTACATCGTTCGAGGCGGAACACACTCTAGAGGCAGAGATCAGGCAGCATCAGAAGGAAGATCAGAAGCTGCAGGAGATTCGTGAGTTGCTCAAGATTGGCAAGGCTCCTCATTTCAGGGAGGATGATCAGGGTACCCTGTGGTACAAGGGTCGTATATGTGTGCCGGATGTAGCAGATCTCAGGAAGTTGATTCTGAGTGAGGCTCATGATACAGCATATTCTATCCATCCTGGCAGCACGAAGATGTATTATGATCTGAAGGAACGATTCTGGTGGTCTGGAATGAAGCGTTCCGTTGCGGAGTACGTGGCTATCTGTGACACTTGTCAGCGTGTCAAGGCAGAGCATCAGAGGCCAGCAGGGTTATTGCAGCCGCTGAAGATTCCAGAGTGGAAATGGGAGGAAATCACTATGGACTTCATTGTTGGCTTGCCTCGTACTCAGAAAGGGTACAACTCCATATGGGTAGTAGTGGATCGGTTGACGAAGGTTGCC
The DNA here is from genome assembly GCF_002211085.1 of Panicum hallii. Classification (NCBI taxonomy): domain Eukaryota; kingdom Viridiplantae; phylum Streptophyta; class Magnoliopsida; order Poales; family Poaceae; genus Panicum; species Panicum hallii. Next base: position 15,572,068 of record NC_038048.1, read on the forward strand.
CACTTCATCCCGGTGAACACTACTTACTCCGGTGCTAGACTCGCAGAGTTGTACATCTCCAGGATTGTCTGTCTGCATGGTGTTCCGAAGAAGATTATATCTGATCGGGGATCTCAGTTCACTTCACGGTTCTGGGAGCAGTTGCATGATTCGTTGGATACGAAGCTGCGCTTCAGTACTGCTTATCATCCTCAGACAGATGGGCAGACAGAGAGAACCAACCAAGTGTTGGAGGATATGCTTCGAGCCTGCGCTATTCAGTATGGTACCAGCTGGGATAAATGCCTGCCGTATGCAGAATTTTCGTATAACAACAGTTATCAGGCCAGTCTGAAGAAATCCCCGTTTGAGGCTCTGTATGGTCGAAAGTGCAGGACTCCGCTGTATTGGGATCAGATTGGTGAGAGGCAGGTGTTTGGTCCAGATATTATTGAGGAGGCCGAACAGTTGGTACAGCAGGTGCGAGAGAATCTGAGGGTCGCTCAAACTCGTCAGAAGAGCTATGCGGATGTTCGTCACCGAGATTTGACCTTTGCAGTGGGTGATCATGTATATCTGAAGGTCTCGCCGATGAGAGGAATCCGCAGGTTTAATGTACGAGGGAAGCTAGCTCCTCGATACATTGGTCCGTTCAAGGTGTTGGAACGGAAAGGTGAGGTGGCATATCGTTTGGAGTTGCCACTCAATCTCTCAGGAGTGCACGATGTGTTTCACATGTCTCAGCTGAAGAAGTGCTTGAGAGTGCCAGAAGAGCAAGCACCGATAGACGGGTTGGATGTGCAGGAGGATTTGACCTATATCGAGCATCCGGTGAAGATTCTGGAGACATCTGAGAGAGTTACTAGAAACAAGAAGATCAAGATGTGCCGTATTCAGTGGAGTCATCATACGGAGGATGAGGCTACTTGGGAGCGAGAAGACGAGCTGAGGAAGACATATCCCGATCTCTTTGCTAGCTAGCCTATCCGAATCTCGGGACGAGATTCCTGTAAGGGGGGTAGGTTTGTAACACCCTAAGGTAAATTCCTCATATTTTAATTAATTGATTTGGGCTAAAATAAATTTCCCCGGCTTTTCTTTAATTTTTATGGCATTTAAAGTAATTTTATAATGTAAGTAATTAAAATATATCATAGGATTAAAATTTTTTGTGCATTCATGCTGCAGCATCATTTTATTTGTGTTGAGTTGTAGGGTTTAAATTCAAATTTGTTTGAATTCAAATGATGTTTGTGTGAATAGATTGAGGTTGGAAAAGAGGAAAGGAGAAGAAAAGAAGGAGAGTAGGCAGCCCAAGTCCTCTTCTAGGCCCAGCCCAGGTTCCCTCTCCCTTCTTTCCCTCACCCGCGGGCCCTCTCTCCCTCTCTTTCTTTCCCCGGCCCAAAGCTGCCGAGGCCCAGCTCTCCCCTCTTCTCTTCCTCTCTTCCCCCGCGTGGGCCGCGCCCCGGCCCACCCCTCTCCAGCCCGAGCCAGCGCTCGTTTCCCCGCTCTCCTTTCCTCTCCCTCTGCCAGCCGGGACCCACGGGTCAGCTTCTTCTCCTCTCCCCTCCGCAACGGCCGAGCAGCTCTGCCGCCGGGATCTCCGCGCCGCCCGCGCCTGGGCCCGCACGCCAAGGCCTCCGCCGCCCCATAAGTGGGACCCCCCAAACCCTGCGCTCCCATCCCCCACCCGTGCTCCGCCGCCCCGAAACCCTAGCTCACGCGCTCGCCGCCGCCGCGCGCCCCGGGCCGCCGCCGTCCCGCCTCCTCGCCGGCCGCCGCCGTCGTTCAAGCCTCGGGAGCTCATCCCGGTGGGGTAAGGAAGCCTCCCGACCCATCCTTTCCCCCGGTCTCGCCCTACCGCCGCCGCGCGCGCTCACCGGAGCACCCGAGCCGCACGCCGCCGTCGCCCGGCCGCTACGGCCACCGCCTCCGCCCCCTTTGGCCCCAATTGGCTTCCCCGTGCCCTTCTCCTACTCCCCGACCGGATCTCGTCGTCTTTTGGCCACGGAACCGCCCGTTCGCGCGTCGCCGGTGAGCCTCCGCCGCCGCCTCCTCTTCTCCGGCGAGAGATCGCCGCCCACTTCCGCCCCTTGCTCCTGGCCGTTTGATCCGAGGCGGACGATCAAGATTAGATCGGAGGCCGGCGTGCCACAACGGTTAGATCTCGATCCAGCGGCTAATATCGTAAGATACCGGTTCGCGGGTGTATCCAACCTGAGCCGTCCATCGTCGATCCGACGCATCGGATTAGATCCCGACCGTGGTGGGATCTCAGCCGTCCATTTCAAATCCGGTGGATCGCGCGAGTTGTAAACCTAGATCCGTTCCCGACCGTCCGATCTCGATCCAAAGGCTGAGATCATCCCGTACCCCTTCGCGTATGGATTCTAATCTGGGCCGTGCAGATCTGATCCGAGGGCCCAGATTAAATCATACCCTTTCAGCTAGCCTTTTTGCTAAAGAGCCCCTGCCTTTTGGGGAAATCAACCCGCGCTCCGGTGTAGTTCAAAGATAATAGCGGATGAGTCCTGTTTTATTCGTTTAGACCCCTAGCCTCTCTGGAAATCTAACCCGCAGTCCGTGCCACGTGTTTTCACGTGCTAGCCCCCGAGTCTATGCTTTATTTACGTTTAGGTCCCCGGGTTTTGTCCAGAAGCCCCTGAAGTTCTGTTTTTCTTACAAATAGGTCCCTGGATCCTGTTTTAAGCGTAGTTTTCGCGTTTTAGCTCCGTTTTAGGTGTTCTTTATATCCACGCGATCATTGTAACGCGTAGATTAGTTCTAGGCTAGTTTTGTATGCTGTTTTTATGTGATGTTGTACTGTTTTCTTATATTTTGCTATTGTTTGTGCATGTGTGTATGTGTGGACTATGTTTGATGATCGTGAGTAGACGCGGAGCCTTTGGAGCAGTACCAGGAGCAGCCGTCTTCCGAGCAGTACGAGCAGCATCCGGGAGAGTACGAGGAAGGCAAGTATAACATGAACCTCCTATCACTTTTAAATACAATTTCATACTGCATTTTAATTCTGCATACCTATAAGGACTTCCTAGCCACTTTTATATCCTTATATATATCCTATGGGTTGCATTTTTTGGTTAGTTGTGCTAGGTTGCTGCGCTATAACAAATCTTGGTCCTTTTTAATTAATTTGAATAATGGTCTTATGCAACTTAATTCTGGAGCCGACCCTCTGTGCTGTGTGCTTGAGTGGTTTGTGCGTCCTTAAAAGATGTTTTTGTTAGAATCATGGTTTAGGGGGCCAGCACGGTGCTTAGTGCTTGGTTGGCCACTCTCCATAAGGACCGGTTCATAGAGCGACAATCTGGGACAACCGCGCAACCACAAGACTGGTATGGGACGGTCTTGACTTACTAATTAGGTCATTTTGGTTCGGGAGTAACTTACCTGCGTGGGCAAGAGGGGTGGTAAGCTTCAATGGTCCCTGCTCCTCCGGCTTGGTCTGTGCTGTGTGTCTTGTACCCCCGGAGGTGGGCCCCATCGTCGCTGATCCAGAATCCTTAGCGGTTACACCTTACCAACGTGATCCTTTGTAACGGTCTCGTAGTGCGCTTGCTAGCCATCTCACCTAAGGAAGTGTGATGAACAACTAGCGTAGCTCACGACTTGTGGGTAAAGTTGTGCAACCTCTCGAGAGTGTAAAACTGATATATCAGCTGTGCTCACAGTCATGAGCGGCCCAGATCCTCCGTCTGATTAGTGGGGTTATCAACCTTTGACGAGGGCGATTCCCCGGGTGGTTTTGGTTTGGGTGGTTCTCAGTAGTTCTGAATTAATACTGATTAATTCTTATGCAATTTGGGTAATGGTAACTCATCCACTTGTAGTAATTAGCTCTAATAAAATTTGCCAAGATTAAAAGCTAATGCAGTTGAGTCAGCTAACCTTAGAGCCTCATGCTCGTGTTATACTTGTTGAGTACTAGTTTGTACTCACACTTGCCCCTCTACTCTTCTGTTCTATTTTGGATATCTTCGACTGCTGCTCAGTGCCCGGCAACGTGGAGGATTACGTCAGCGGCTTCGACGACTTCTAGGTGTTTGTCTCCCAGTCGACGTCCCTGTGGCGCCCAGCTCTTCATGTATCTCTTTTACGCTTCCGCAACTCTTGAACCGATTCTTGATTCGGTTGTAATAAAATAATTCATTTATGATTCATTTACGATTTATATTAATGTTATTCGTGACATGTGTTGTGATATCTTGATGATCTGTTGTATATATGCGTGACTTGATCCTGGCGCATATATGATTGCTCGATTTATGTTCTTATAAATCGGGTGTGACAGATTGGTATCAGAGCCGTGTCGACTGTAGGACGAAGCCTAGGTAGAATTGGTCGAGTTTAGGACTTCTTTCCTCTTGCCTTGCCTCCGCAAATCCTCAACCATCATTGTTTCTGCTTCTATTCCTTGAGTCTTAAGCCCTAGATTTGCTATTTCCCCCGTCTGTTCTGAGGGTAGCTTGAGTTTTCCGTAGACGTTGGCCTGAGTCGCCTAATCTTATAAGTTATAAGTTTAGGCTGTCCCGATGAAAATACGCTAGAACGAGTGTGCTAGTCGAGTAGTGTGGAAAACTCGACTAAGTTGTGAATATTGAATGTTTGTTATTGTGCAAATGTCTGATTTGGATTTTTGGTTGATTGCATAGGCTAGTAGTTAAACTTGTTCATGCAAATCAACCTAACCCCACTTGAACTAAATAATAAAATTGAGTTAGAACGTTGGGGGTAAAACCTATATTCCTTTCTCTCTGTTATATCTTTCCGAAGTTTCGTTTCCGCATCTGCCCGATATCTTATCCTTATGGATTTCGTTTGTTGCAATCAGATGGTGAACACCAGGCGCACCGGTTCCGGTTCTGACCAGCAGGAGCAGAACAACCAGAGTACCGGTCAGCCGCTACCGATGCCGCCACCACTGACCCCGGAGCAGTTCTTCCAGCTCCAGATGCAGATGATGGCTACCCTGAACAACACCGTTCAGGCTCTGCAGCAGATCCACGCTCAGCCACCGCCTCCTCCGCCGCCTCAGCCCCGTGACAGGCGTGCGGACTTCCTGAGAGGTCACCCGCCGACCTTCTCTCACGCCACGGACCCACTCCAGGCGGACGACTGGCTTCGTTCGGTGGAGCGCCAGTTGGTTGTTGCGCAGTGCGACGACCGGGAGCGAGTTCTGTACGCAGCAGGGCAGCTGCGAGGCTCCGCTCTTGACTGGTGGGAGTCCTACCCAGCTCGAGATCGTGAGGCTCTCACGTGGGACCAGTTCCGTGAGCGTTTCAGGAACCATCACATTCCTGAGGGCATCATGAAGATGAAGCAGAAGGAGTTTCGTGCCCTTAAGCAGGTAAAATTTAACGGAAATTCCCTACCATTTCTTTTGAGCTTGATCTATCCTTGATCTCTTTCGTAAAATCTAACCAATTGAGCGATTTCTATCCTTGTTATCTGTGTTCGTTATTTCAGGGATCTATGACGGTGACGGAGTATCGTGACCGTTTCCTTCAGCTTGCCCGCTACGCCCCTGCTGACGTCGCTCGTGATAGCGACAAGCAGGAGTACTTCAAGGAGGGACTGGATGATCACATCCAGTATGCGCTGCTGAACCACCGCTTCGACAACTTCAACCAGCTGGTTGATGCGGCCCTCAACACCGAGCGCAAGCGCCGGGAGATTGAGGATAAGAAGAGGAAGATGGCTCCATCCTCTTCGGGCAGCAACACCCGTCCCCGCTACCAGTACCCTCCACAGCAGCAGCAGCAGAGGCCGCCCCAGCAGTACCAGCAGCGGCAGCAGTTTCCGCCTCGTCCTCAGCAGCAGCAGCAGGCGGGACAGGGTCAGAGGCTTCCGGTGCCTCCGGCTCCACCAGCTCAGAGGCAGGGAGCGCCCACTCCTCCTCCTGGGCAGCAGGCCGCTGCACTTCCTCGAGTGTGCTTCCACTGCGGCGAGCCAGGGCACTACGCCAACGTCTGCCCCCGGAAGGCGCAGGCGGGACAGCAGGGGCGTGCAGCACCGCCCAAGGCCCCAGCTCAGGGCAGGGTGAACCACGTGACGGCCGAGTCAGCGGCCGAGGCTCCCAACGTGGTTATTGGTACGTTCATGGTTAATGCCCATCTTGCTATAGTGCTTTTTGATACTGGTGCTACGCATTCTTTCATCACCCAGTCTTTTGTTGAGCATCATGGCATTCCTACTAGCACCTTAAAGAGGTGCATGTTAGTATCTTCACCGGGAGGGCAGTTGAGGTCTCATGTCTTCTGTCCCAGAGTCAGTGTGGCTATAAGGGGGGTAGATTTCAGTGCAAATCTGATGGTGCTGGACTCCAAGGGCATTGATGTGATCCTCGGGATGGAGACTCTTGCTAAATGGGGAGTCCGGATAGATTGTGCGCAGAGGACGGTTCTTCTGTCGGCACCGGATGGTCAGGAGGTTACTGTTGGAGCTACAGAGCCTTCTGGATTTCTTCATCAGATGGAGGCTAGACCCACGGATGGTATTCGCGTGGTGTCTGAATTCCCGGATGTCTTTCCGGATGATTTGCCAGGTATGCCGCCTGATCGCGACATTGAGTTTTCTATTGATCTCTTGCCCGGCACAGCTCCTATTGCTAAGAGGCCCTATCGTATGGCTCCTGTCGAGCATGAGGAGGTTAAGAAGACTGTCGATGAGTTGCTAGCTAAGGGTTATATACGTCGCAGTTTCTCTCCTTGGGCTTTTCCTGTGTTGCTTGTAGAGAAGAAGGATGGCGCGAAGAGAATGTGCGTCGATTATCGGGATCTGAATGCAGTCACTATCAAGAACAAGCATCCATTGCCCCGTATTGAGGATCTCTTTGATCAGCTTCAGGGTGCTTGTGTATTCTCGAAGATTGATCTGCGCTCGGGTTATCATCAGCTGAAGATTCGTCCTGAGGATATTCAGAAGACGGCATTCACCTGCAAGTATGGGTTATACGAGTATACGGTCATGTCCTTCGGCTTGACTAATGCTCCGGCTTTCTTCATGCATCTGATGAACAAGGTTTTCATGGATTATCTGGACACCTTTGTGGTGATATTTATTGATGATATCCTGATATATTCCAAGTCAGAAGCGGAGCATGAGAAGCATCTGAGACTTGTGTTGCAGAGGCTCAGAGAGCACAAGCTGTATGCTAAGCTCAGCAAGTGCGAGTTCTGGATTGACGAGGTTCCATTCCTCGGTCATGTTATCTCCAAGGGAGGTATTGCTGTGGACCCCGTAAAGGTGAAGGATGTGCTTGACTGGATTGTACCGCAGACGGTGAAGGAAGTCCGCTCTTTTCTGGGCTTAGCAGGTTATTATCGGAGGTTCATTGAGAATTTCTCCAAGATTGCGAAGCCTTTGACTTCCTTGCTAGAGAAGGACGTGGGTTTCTCTTGGACTGATGAGCGTCAGAGTGCCTTCGAGGAGCTGAAGAAGAGGTTGACTACGGCGCCAGTCCTTACTCTGCCGGACCAGAGCAAGAGGTTCACAGTGTATTGTGATGCTTCGAGGGATGGTCTTGGTTGCGTCCTGATGCAGGAAGGCAGAGTGATAGCTTATGCCTCGCGGCAGTTGCGCCGGCACGAGCTGAATTATCCCACTCATGATCTGGAGTTAGCCGCAGTTGTGCATGCTCTGAAGATATGGAGGCATTACTTGTTTGGGCAGAGGTGTGATATTTACACCGATCACAAGAGCCTCAAGTATATTTTCACTCAGAGTGAGCTGAATATGCGGCAGAGAAGATGGCTAGAGTTGGTCAAGGATTACGACCTGGAGATTCACTATCATCCGGGCAAGGCTAATGTTGTAGCAGATGCTCTGAGCAGGAAGAGCTATGTTAACATGGCCGTGGCTTTTCAGATGCCTCAGGAGTTATGCGAGGAAATTGAGCAGTTGAGTCTGGGTTTCTTGCATCATACCTCGGGTACATCGTTCGAGGTGGAACCCACTCTAGAGGCAGAGATCAGGCAGCATCAGAAGGAAGATCAGAAGCTGCAGGAGATTCGTGAGTTGCTCAAGATTGGCAAGGCTCCTCATTTCAGGGAGGATGATCAGGGTACCCTGTGGTACAAGGGTCGTATATGTGTGCCGGATGTAGCAGATCTCAGGAAGTAAGGGGGGTAGGTTTGTAACACCCTAATGTAAAATTCCAAGATTTATAATGAATTTAGTCTGGCTCCAGTAATTTTTCTAAGGATTTATTTTGCCTAGCTTGCATTTATTTATATAATTCACAAAGGATTAAAATTTATTTTACCTCAAAATGTTTGTGCATTCATGCTGGTGCATAAGTTTTATTTGGTTAAGTGCATAGGAGTTGAATTCAAATAGATTTTAGTTGATTTGAAAAAGAAAGGGAAGGAAACAGGAAAGTAGGTCAGTCATTCCTTCTTTTCTTAGTCATTCCTTCCTTTCTCAGTCATTCCCGCGGCCCATTCCCCTTTCCCTCTGGCGCAGGCCCAGCCCGCGCCCTTTTTCCCTCTCTCTTCCTCCTTCTCACTGATCCGTCGACCCCACCTGTTGGCCCGTTCTTCCTCCTTTCCTTCTTCCCTGCCGAGCCAGCTCCTTCTGTTCTGCCCGCTCCCTCACTGCCTGTGGCCCCGCTTCACCCGGCGCTCGAGCACGGACCCACTGGCCGCCAACCGAGCCCTCCCTCCTTCTGGAAGCTTCGCCGCCGAGCCCACGATCATGCGGAACCATTGGTGAGATCTGCTTCCACCGCGTCCAGCGCCGCCCGTGATCCCCGCCGTGATTGCGCTGAGCGCACATGCCCAGAACCACGGCCTGCCCTTTAATTTACCCCCACGTACCTCCCCAGGCTCTATCACGCCGCTCTGCAGCCGCCCTGAACCCTCAGCACCACCGGCCGCCTTGCTCCGCCGCACTGAGCTCACTGCCCCACCGTGGACCGGCCACCCCACTGCGTCTCTGTCCTTGACAACCCTCGCATCAGCTCCACCTTGGTGCCAGGAAGCCCTCCGAGGCCTTCACCCGCGACCCCAACCCGTGCAACGGCCGGAATTGCACCGAGGACCGCCGCCGGTGTGAAGCTCCGCCACCACGATTCCCCGCCGCCGGTGATTCCCCGACTATCTTAACCCCCGTAGCACCTCCGTAGGAACACCACGAGTCGACCCGTGGTGATCAGAAGTCCGGAGACGCCCTGCATCGACCTCCCCCACGAGCGCCGCTCGCCCCCGCCGCTAAGACGTCGTCGCCGACACCCCTGCGCGGCCATCCCGCCCGGACCAAGCCCTCGGTGAGCACCACATGGTCCTGCTTTTCCCTTAGCACTAGGTCCTGTAGCAGCTAAGTCACCGCAAGGACCGGAACGCCGCACGCCGGTGTGCGCCGCCGTGCAGACCCGCCTCCGTCGCCACGCGCGCAGCCTAGAGCATCCCCGAGCCCCGCCTTAGCCCTAGGAAGATCACGCATGATGCATTGATCACACCAGACCCAAGACCCACTCGATTTGACCCCCAGAGCACCATTTACGGTGAAGTCCGGCGAACCCCGAGCCGCGCCACCACGGAACAAGTTCGCCGGCATGTTTCCGCCACCGCCCGCACGCCCAACCAACCCGAGCCGTCCGATTCGGAACCCACGGTCAAGATTAGATCCTACGTACCCCTTCAACCCTAGCTGTTAGATCTAGATCCTGCGGACCAGATTCCATCATTCAGATCGGACCGTCCGATCCAGATCGGACCGTCCGTTTCCCCCTTGCAGATCGGACCATCCGAACCCCGCCGTTCAGATCGGACCGTCCGAACCGGAACGCATCCGAACTGTCCGATCTAGATCCGGCGGTCTAGATCAGAAGATACCCCTTCGGCCTGGCAGTTTTGCTAAAGAGGCCCTGGATTTATTAGAAACCAACCCGCGGTCCATCGCAGTTCAAAAATAATTCCAGTTACGCCCCTAATCTTTACACCGAAGCCCCTAAGCTTTCCAAAAATAGGGTCCGCCGTCCCTGGATGCGTGGTTTTGCCGTCTAACCCCCCACAATTTATAGGTGTTAATTACGTTTTAGTACCCGGTTTTTGCTCGTGGAAACTTATGTTTTCTTACAGAAAAGCCCCTAGACCTTGTTTTAACCCTAGTTTTCGCGTCTTAGCTCCGTTTTAGGTGGTTTTCGCGCTCATGCGATCGTTGTAACGCATAGTATAGTTTTAGCTTAGTGTTGTGTGCTGTTTTATTGTATTGTTGTACTATTTCTTATCTTTTGCCCTTGTTTGCATGTATGTGCCTGTGTGGACCATGCTTCGACGTTACGATCGTGAGTAGATGTTGAGCCATCGGAGGAGTACCAGGAGCCACCTTCTTTAGACGCGTTTGAGCAGCAGCTAGGAGAGTTTGAGGAAGGCAAGTATAATATGAACATCCTATCACTTTTAAATACAATTTCATACTGCATTTTAATATTGTATGCCTATAAGAATTCCCTAGCCACTTTTATCCTTTATATATAAATACCTTGGGTTGCATTTTGGTTAGTTGTGCTAGGTGCTGCGCTCTCACACATTATGGTCCTTTTTAATTAAATTTAACTAATGGTATGTGCAACTTGATTCTGAGAGTGGCCCTCTGTGCTGTGTGCTTGAGCGGCTCACGTCTCGATAAAAGATGTTTTTATAGAAACTTGGTTTAGGGGGCCAGCACGGTGCTTAGTGCTTAGTGCCGGTTCATAGAGCGACAACCTGGGACAACCGCGCAACCACAAGACTGGAATGGGATGGTCTTGACTTACTAATTAGGGTATTTTGGTTTGGAAGTAACTTAGCTGCAGGGCAAGAGGGGTGGTAAGCTTCAATGGTCCCTGCTACTCCGGCTTGGTCTGTGCTGTGCTTGTACCCCCGTGAGGTGGGCCCTATCGTCGCTGATCCAGAAACCTTAGCGGTTACACCTTACTAACGTGATCCTTTGTAACGGTCTCGTAGTGTGCTTGCTAGTCATTTCACCTAAGGAAGTGTGATGAACAACTAGCGTAAATCACGACTTGTGGGTAAAGTTGTATAACCTCTCGAGAGTGTAAAACTGGATACTAGCCATGCTCACGGTTATGAGCAGCCCAGATCCTCCGTCTGATTAGTGGGGTTTATCCCTGGGTGGTTTGGCTTGGTTTCAGTAGACTCAAGATGAATTCTAATTATTTATTTATGAAACTTGGGTTATGGTAATTCATCCACTTGTAGTAAGTAGCTTTAATAAAACTTGCCAAGATTAAAAGCTAATGCAGTATAGTCAGCTAACCGTAGAGCCTCACCATTCGTGTTATACTTGTTGAGTACAAGTGGTGTACTCACACTTGCCTTCTCTACTCTTCTGTTCTCTTTGGGATATCTTCGACTGCTGCTCAGTACCAGGCGACGTGGAGGACTACATCAGCGGACTTGACGACTTCTAGGCGTTTGTCTCCCAGCCAATGTCCCTTGGCGCCCTATTTTTCATGTATTCATTTTACGCTTCTGCACTCCTTGAACTGATTCTTGATTCAGTTGTAATAAAGATATTGATTTATGATTTATACGCTTTTATTTCGTGATATGTGTTGTGATATCTTGATAGTTCTGTTGTATATATGCGTGACTTGATCCTGGCGCATATATGATTGCTCGGTTTATGTCCTTGTAAATCGGGTGTGACAAAGTCGGGGAACAACGACTCGGAATATGAGAAAGTCATGCACAAACAGTGCCCGATAAACCCGAAGTCGTGGCACACGCTCTTCGAGTGCGTCATCATCCACAAATCACTCAATGCACCACCCATCCCTCAAGCAGAAAAGCGAAAAGAGAAGGAGGATGATGAAGGAGGTGACACGTCAGGGTCTCCAGACTTCCAAGATCCAAAGAACGTCATCAACATCATCTTCGGCGGAGACGGCGGATTCCCCTCCAAGCGCGTGCAGAAGTTGACCCTGCGTGAAATACTCTCTCTCGAGCCGGCGACAACAAGGCCTCTGAGATACAGCGAGGTCCTAATCTCCTTCTCCATGGACGATCAATGGACCAGCTTCTTCAAGCCAGGAAAATTCCCGCTCGTCCTAGACCCTATCATGGCGGGCTCACAGTTAACCCGAGTACTCATCGACGGTGGGAGCAGCCTCAACCTGCTTTTCGCGAGTGCCCTGAAGAAGATGGGACTGGACATCTCCAAGATGCTCACTCCCAGCAAAGCTCCTTTCTACAGGATCATCCTGGGTAACGCGGCTACACCACTTGGGTCAGTGGTCCTGCCAATCACCTTTGGGATGAAAGACAACTGCTACACCGAGTACATCAAGTTCGAGGTGGTGGATTTCGACTCATCATACCATGCCATCCTTGGCAGACCGGGACTAGCCAAATTCATGGCCGTGCCCCACTACGTCTACCTGCTACTCAAAATGCCATGCAAGACAGGTGTACTCACACTATGTGGTGACCTGAAGAAGTTGTACGACTGCGACCAGGAGGCGATCGAGTACACCACGACATCACACATGCCGGAGCCATTTGCAGAAGTACTCCCAGCTGCGCTGAAGCTGATCAATACAGAGATGGAGATCTCCAACTAGCGGCCTAGCCAATCGAGGGTTAAACCCAACCCCAGCGACATCGGCATAAAGGCCATCCAGCTACAAGAGGGTGACCCGTCCAAGACTACTTTGATTGGGGATGGCTGGCTTAGGCGACAATAAGAAAGCACACTCATCAGCTTCCTTAAGGCTAACCGGGACATATTCACGTGGAAACCAGCGGATATGCCAGGAGTGCCCAAGGAGTTGATTGAGCATCGCCTAAAAGCCGACCCAAAAGCCACTCCGAAGACGCAACAACTACAACGCTTCACCCCCAGCAAGAGGGAGGCCATCAAGAAAGAGCTAGCAAAACTACTCTCGGCTGGTTTTATTAAAGAAGTGTACCACCCTGAGTGGTTAGCTAACCATATACTTGTACTAAAAAAGAATAATAATGAATGGAGAATGTGTGTGGATTATACTGATATCAATAAACACTTCTCGAAGGAACCCTTCACGCTCCCACGCATCGACCAAGTCATCGACTCTACGGCTGGCTGCGTCTTGCTCTCCTTCCTCGACTGCTACTCAGGCTATCATCAGATAGCTCTCAAGGAGGAAGACCAGATCAAAACGGCGTTCATCACCCCCCTTCGGAGCATACGCATATACTACAATATCTTTCAGGTTGAAGAACACAGGAGCCACCTACCAACGGGCCGTCCAACTATGCCTCACTGCAGCTACACCGCAATGTTGAAGCTTACGTGGATGATGTGGTCATCAATACTAGATCTCATGATGAGTTCATCTCTGATCTTGAGAAGACCTTCAACAGCTTACGACGGTTTTGATGGAAGCTTAACCTGACAAAGTGCGTCTTTGGCATGCCTCAAGGAAAACTACTCGGGTTCATTGTAAGTCACCATGGGATCGAAGCAAATCCGGAGAAGATCAACACCATCATAGCCATGGATGCTCCAAGAACAATCAAGGATGTCCAGAAGCTCACAGGCTGCATGGCAGCTTTGAATCGATTCATCTCCCAACTTGGAGAAAGGGGACTACCCTTCTTCAAATTGTTCAAGCTCCACTACAAGTTCAAATGGACCGACGAGGCAAATCAGGTGCTGCAAGATGTCACACCCGATTTATAATAACATAAATCGAGCAATCATATATGCGCCAGGATCAAGTCACGCATATATACAACAGATTATCAAGATATCACAACACATGTCACGAATAACATTAATATAAATCGTAGATAAATCATGAATAAATTATTTTATTACAACCGAATCAAGAATCGGTTCAAGAGTTGCGGAAGCGTAAAAGAGATACATGAAGAGCGGGCGCCACAGGGACGTCGACTGGGAGACAAACGCCTAGAAGTCGTCGAAGCCGCTGACGTAATCCTCCACGTTGCCGGGCACTGAGCAGCAGTCGAAGATAGCCGACATAGAACAGAGGAGTAGAGAGACAAGTGTGAGTACAAACTCGTACTCAACAAGTATAACACGAGTATGAGGCTCTAAGGTTAGCTGACTCAACTGCATTAGCTTTTAATCTTGGCAAATTTTATTAGAGCTAATTACTACAAGTGGATGAGTTACCATAACCCAAATTGCATAAGAATTAATCAATATTAATTAAGAACTACTGGGAACCATCCAAACCAAACCACCCGGGGAATCGCCCTCGTCAAAGGTTGATAACCCCACTAATCAGACGGAGGATCTGGGCCGCTCATGACTGTGAGCACAGCTGATATATCAGTTTTACACTCTCGAGAGGTTGCACAACTTTACCCACAAGTCGTGAGCTATGCTAGTTGTTCATCACACTTCCTTAGGTGAGATGGCTAGCAAGCACACTACGAGACCGTTCCAAAGGATCACATTGGTAAGGTGTAACCGCTAAGGATTCTGGATCAGCGACGATGGGGCCCACCTCAGGGGGTACAAGACACACAGCACAGACCAAGCTGGAGGAGCAGGGACCATTGAAGCTTACCACCCCTCTTGCCCACGCAGGTAAGTTACTCCCAAACCAACACAACCTAATTAGTAAGTCAAGACCGTCCCATTCCAGTCTTGTGGTTGCGCGGTTGTCCCAGGTTGTCGCTCTATGAACCGGTCCTTATGGAGAGTGGCCAACCAAGCACTAAGCACCGTGCTGGCCCCCTAAACCATGTTTCTAACAAAAACATCTTTTAAGGACGCACAAACCACTCAAGCACACAGCACAGAGGGTCGGCTCCAGAATTAAGTTGCATAAGACCATTATTCAAATTAATTAAAAAGGACCAAGGTTTGTTATAGCGCAGCAACCTAGCACAACTAACCAAAATGCAACCCAAGGATATATATAAAGGATATAAAGGTGGCTAGGAAGTCCTTATAGGTATACAGAATTAAAATGCAGTATGAAATTGTATTTAAAAGTGATAGGAGGTTCATGTTATACTTGCCTTCCTCGTACTCTCCCGGCTGCTGCTCGAACTGCTCGGAAGACGGCTGCTCCTGGTACTGCTCCGGTGGCTCGACGTCTACTCACGATCGTAACAGCAAGACATGGGCCACACATGCACACACATGCAAACAATAGCAAAATATAAGAAAACAGTACAACATTACATAGAAACAGCATACAAAACTAGTCTGAAGCTATTCTACGCGTTACAACGATCGCGTGGATATAAAGAACACCTAAAACGGAGCTAAAACGCGAAAACTACGCTTAAAACAAGATCCAGGGGCTTATTTGCAAGAAAACTGGAGATCCTAAGGGGTTCTGCGCAAAAATCGAGGACTTAAACGTAATTAAACCCTAGACGCAAGGGCTAACTCGCTAAAAACCTTAGACTGGACTGCGGGTTCAAATTCCAGAGAAGCCAGGGGGTCAAACGAATAAAACAGGACTAAAACATAAATACTTTTGAACTAAAGGGGTACTGCGGGTTGATTTCCCTAAAGGACAGGGGCTCTTTAGCAAAAGGGGCGGCTGAAGGGGTAAGATCTGTTCTGGGCCCTTAGATCCAGATCGGGCGGCTGAGATTAGACTCTTAAAGCGAAGGGGTACGCGCGACTCTCGACCGTCGGATCCAGATCCGACGCTCCCGACTCTCTCTTCTCTCAGATCTAATGCAGCGCGTCGGATCTGAGATAGGCGGCTCGGATTTAAAACGGGGGCAAACCGGTACGCGCGGACGTGGTCGCTCGGATCAGGATCTTACGGTTCGCATCAAAGGAGGCCACGATCTAATCAGGGACGCTGGCTATTGATCCGACGGCCCGTGAGGATTGGGGCTCGGCCGGCGGCGATTGCTCGCCGGAGCTCGTCTCCGCGGCGGCGCCTCGCCGGCTTAGGCCGATCTCGGCCGTCCGGCCTCCATTTGGGACGAGGTCAGGCTCTGGAGAACGGTGACGGCACGGGTAATCCACCTGAGCGATTAGCATGGCGGATTGGGGCTCGGGTTGGGGCTTCCCGCGACGGAGGCGGCACGGCTCTCGGTGACAAGGGGGACGGGCATGCACAGAAGGAAATAGGGAGGGAAAAGGGACTCGACGCGTTCCTTACCTCCCCTGGGAGCTGCAACGACCGCTGGCGGAGGAGAATTGGCGGTGCCGGTGATGAAGTCGCGGCGGCGCAGGGGCGGCACCGTCCTTGGTCCGCACGGCGACACGGCCGAGCTAGGGCACCGGGGAGAGTTTGGGAAAACAGAGGCGGCTGAGGAGAGCACGAGGGAGCGACTGGGCTCAGAAAAAGAAGGCGTGACGGCCTCGGCGTGCGGGTCAATCAGGCAATGGAACTCCGCCCTTCCTGGAGTCGTTGCGGCTTGACCCAATCCAGGCGCTGCGGTTTCTAGAAGCAAGGGGAAACTCGGGTGCTGGTCAGGGCGCGGCTCGGGTGCAGCTCGGGGGCAAAGGGCCCAGGAGCGCGGCGGCGGGTCCACGGCCAGCGGCCGAATGGCCGGCCGGCGGGGAGAAAACAGAGGAGGGGAAAGAAAGAAGGGGGAGGGAGCTGACACGTGGGGCCCGGCTGGCAGAGGGAGAGAGGAAGGGAGAGCGGGGGAGCGCTGGCTCGGGCTGGTGGGAGAAAAGAAACGGGCCGGCTTGGCCCACGCGGGAGGGGGAGGGGAGAGGGGAGACAGGCCGGGCTGAGGAGAAAGAAATGGGCCGGGGTAGAGAGAGAGCCCGTGAGAGAAAAGAGAGGGATAGGGTTTTGGGCTGGGCCGAGAGAGGGGGTTAAGCTGGTCTTCTCCTTTCCTTCTTTCCTTTTCTTTTCTTTTCCTACTCCTAAACTATTCAAACAATCCATTTGAATTCAAATGAGTTTGAATTCAAACCTTATAATTTCAACGCAAATAAAAAAAATAATGCTGCGGCATGAATGCACAAACACTTTAATCCTATGATAAATTTTAATTACTTGCGTTATAAAATTACTTTAAATACGAGATAATTTAGAGGAGACCCTGGAAAATCTATTTAAGCCCAAATAAATTCATTAAAAATTAAAGAAATTACCTCTGGGTGTTACAAACCTACCCCCCTTACAGGAATCTCGTCCCGAGATTCGGATGGGCTAGCTAGCGAAGAGATCGGAATATGTCTTCCTCAGCTCGTCTTCTCGCTCCCAAGTAGCCTCATCCTCCGTGTGATGACTCCACTGAACACGGCACATCTTGATCTTCTTGTTTCTGGTAACTCTCTCAGACGTCTCCAGAATCTTCACCGGATGCTCGACATAGGTCAGATCCTCCTGCACATTTAACCCTTCTATTGGTGCTTGCTCTTCTGGCACTCTCAAGCACTTCTTCAGCTGAGACACGTGAAACACATCGTGTACTCCCGAGAGATTGAGTGGCAACTCCAAACGATATGCCACCTCACCTTTCCGTTCCAACACCTTGAACGGACCAATGTATCGAGGAGCTAGCTTCCCTCGTACATTAAACCTGCGGATTCCTCTCATCGGCGAGACCTTCAGATATACATGATCACCCACTGCAAAGGTCAAATCTCGGCGACGAACATCCGCATAGCTCTTCTGACGAGTCTGGGCGACCCTCAGATTCCCTCGCACCTGCTGTACCAGCTGTTCGGCCTCCTCAACAATATCCGGACCAAACACCTGCCTCTCACCAATCTGATCCCAATACAGCGGAGTCCTGCACTTTCGACCATACAAGGCCTCGAAAGGAGTCTTCTTCAGACTGGCCTGATAACTGTTGTTATACGAAAATTCTGCATACGGCAGGCATTTATCCCAGCTGGTACCATACTGAATAGCACAGGCTCGAAGCATATCCTCCAACACTTGGTTGGTTCTCTCTGTCTGCCCATCTGTCTGAGGATGATAAGCAGTACTGAAGCGCAGCTTCGTATCCAACGAATCATGCAGCTGCTCCCAGAACCGTGAAGTGAACTGAGATCCTCGATCAGATATAATCTTCTTCGGAACACCATGCAGACAGACAATCCTGGAGATGTACAACTCTGCGAGTCTAGCACCGGAGTAAGTAGTGTTCACCGGAATGAAATGAGCAACCTTCGTCAACCGGTCCACTACTACCCATATGGAGTTGTACCCTTTCTGAGTACGAGGTAAGCCAACAATGAAGTCTATAGTGATTTCCTCCCATTTCCACTCTGGAATCTTCAACGGCTGTAATAACCCTGCTGGCCTCTGATGCTCTGCCTTGACACGCTGACAAGTGTCACAGATAGCCACGTACTCCGCAACGGAACGCTTCATTCCGGACCACCAGAATCGTTCCTTCAGGTCGTAATACATCTTCGTGCTGCCTGGATGGATAGAATATGCTGTATTATGAGCCTCACTCAGAATCAACTTCCTGAGATCTGCTACATTCGGCACACATATACGACCCTTGTACCACAAGGTACCCTGATCATCCTCTCTGAAATGAGGAGCTTTGCCAATCTTGAGCAACTCACGAATCTCCTGCAGCTTCTGATCTTCCTTCTGATGCTGCCTGATCTCGGCCTCTAGAGTGGGTTCCGCCTCGAACGATGTACCCGAGGTATGATGCAAGAAACCCAGACTCAACTGCTCAAACTCCTCACATAACTCCTGAGGCATCTGAAAAGCCACGGCCATGTTAACATAGCTCCTCCTGCTCAGAGCATCTGCTACAACATTAGCCTTGCCCGGATGATAGTGAATCTCCAGGTCGTAATCCTTGACCAACTCTAGCCATCTTCTCTGCCGCATATTCAGCTCACTCTGAGTGAAAATATACTTGAGGCTCTTGTGATCGGTGTAAATATCACACCTCTGCCCAAACAAGTAATGCCTCCATATCTTCAGAGCATGCACAACTGCGGCTAACTCTAGATCATGAGTGGGATAATTCAGCTCGTGCCGGCGCAACTGCCGCGAAGCATAAGCTATCACTCTGCCCTCCTGCATCAGGACGCAACCAAGACCATCCCTCGAAGCATCACAATACACGGTGAACCTCTTGCTCTGGTCCGGCAGAGTAAGGACTGGCGCCGTAGTCAACTTCTTCTTCAACTCCTCGAAGGCCTTCTGGCGCTCATCAGTCCAAGAGAAACCCACGTCCTTCTCCAGCAAGGAAGTCAAAGGCTTCGCAATCTTGGAGAAATTCTCGATGAATCTCCGATAATAACCTGCTAAGCCCAGAAAAGAGCGAACTTCCTTCACCGTCTGCGGTACAACCCAGTCAAGCACATCCTTCACCTTTCCGGGGTCCACAGCAATACCTCCCTTGGAGATAACATGACCGAGGAATGGAACCTCGTCAATCCAAAACTCGCACTTGCTGAGCTTGGCATACAGCTTGTGCTCTCTGAGCCTCTGCAACACAAGCCTCAGATGCTTCTCATGCTCCGCCTCTGACTTGGAATATATCAGGATATCATCAATGAATATCACCACAAAGGTGTCCAGATAATCCATGAAAACCTTGTTCATCAGATGCATGAAGAAAGTCGGAGCATTAGTCAAGCCGAAGGACATGACCGTATACTCGTATAACCCATACTTGTAGGTGAATGCCGTCTTCTGAATATCCTCAGGACGAATCTTCAGCTGATGATAACCCGAACGCAGATCAATCTTCGAGAATACACAAGCACCCTGAAGCTGATCAAAGAGATCCTCAATACGGGGCAATGGATGCTTGTTCTTGATAGTGACTACATTCAGATCCCGATAATCGACGCACATTCTCTTTGCACCATCCTTCTTCTCTACAAGCAACACAGGAAAAGCCCAAGGAGAGAAACTGCGACGGATATAACCCTTAGCTAGCAACTCGTCGACAGTCTTCTTAACCTCCTCATGCTCGACAGGAGCCATACGATAGGGCCTCTTAGCAATAGGGGCTGTGCCAGGCAAGAGATCAATAGAAAACTCAATGTCGCGATCAGGCGGCATACCTGGCAAATCATCCGGGAAAACATCCGGGAATTCAGACACCACGCGAATACCATCCGTGGGTCTAGCCTCCATCTGATGAAGAAATCCAGAAGGCTCCGTAGCTCCAACTGTAACCTCCTGACCATCCGGTGCTGACAGAAGAACCGTCCTCTGAGCACAATCTATCCGGACTCCCCACTTAGCAAGAGTCTCCATCCCAAGGATCACATCGATGCCCTTGGAGTCAAGCACCATCAGATTCGCACTGAAATCTACCCCCCTTATAGCCACACTGACTCTGGGACAGAAGACATGAGACCTCAACTGCCCTCCCGGTGAAGATACTATCATGCACCTCTTTAATGTGCTGGTAGGAATACCATGATGCTCAACAAAAGACTGGGTGATGAAAGAATGCGTAGCACCAGTATCAAAAAGCACTGTAGCAGGATGGGCATTAACCATGAACGTACCAATAACCACGTTGGGAGCCTCGGCCGCTGACTTGGCCGTCACGTGGTTCACCCTGCCCTGAGCTGGCGCCTTGGGCGGTGCTGCACGCCCCTGCTGTCCTGCCTGCGCCTTCCGAGGGCAGACGTTGGCGTAGTGCCCTGGCTCGCCGCAGTGGAAGCACACTCGAGGAAGTGCCGGAGCCTGCTACCCAGGAGGAGGGGTGGGCGCTCCCTGCCTCTGAGCTGGTGGAGCCGGAGGCGCCGGAAGCCTCTGACCCTGTCCCGCCTGCTGCTGCTGCTGTGGACGAGGCGGGTACTGCTGCTGCTGCTGGTACTGCTGGGGCGGCCTCTGCTGCTGCTGCTGTGGAGGGTACTGGTAGCGGGGACGGGTGTTACTGCCCGAAGAGGATGGAGCCATCTTTCTCTTCTTATCCTCAATCTCCCGGCGCTTGCGCTCGGTGTTGAGGGCCGCATCAACCAGCTGGTTGAAGTTGTCGAAGCGGTGGTTCAGCAGCGCATACTGGATGTGATCATCCAGTCCCTCCTTGAAGTACTCCTGCTTGTCGCTATCACGAGCGACGTCAGTAGGGGCGTAGCGAGCGAGCTGAAGGAAACGGTCACGGTACTCCATCACCGTCATAGATCCCTGAAACAACGAACATAGATAACAAGGATAGAAATCGCTCAATTGGTCAGGTTTACGAAAGAAATCAAGGATGGATCAAACTCAAAAGGAATGGTAGGGAATTCCGTTAAATTTTTTTACCTGCTTAAGGGCACGGAACTCCTTCTGCTTCATCTTCATGATGCCCTCAGGAATGTGATGGTTCCTGAAACGCTCACGGAACTGGTCCCACGTGAGAGCCTCACGATCTCGAGCTGGGTAGGACTCCCACCAGTCAAGAGCGGAACCTCGCAGCTGCCCTGCTGCGTAAAGGACTCGCTCCCGGTCGTCGCACTGCGCAACAACCACCTGGCGCTCCACCGAGCGAAGCCAGTCGTCCGCCTGGAGTGGGTCCGTGGCGTGAGAGAAGGTCGGCGGGTGACCTCTCAGGAAATCCGCACGCCTGTCACGGGGCTGAGGCGGCGGTGGAGGCGGTGGCTGAGCATGAATCTGCTGCAGAGCCTGAACGGTGTTGTTCAGGGTCGCCATCATCTGCATCTGGAGCTGGAAGAACTGCTCCGGGGTCAGTGGTGGCGGCATCGGCAGCGGCTGACCGGTACTCTGGTTGTTCTGCTCCTGCTGGTCAGAACCGGAACCGGTGCGCCTGGTGTTCACCATCTGATTGCAACAAACGAAATTTATGAGAACGAGATATTGTGCAGCTGCGGAAATGAAACTTCGGAAAGATATGTCAGAAAGGAAGGAATATAGATTTTACCCCCCCAACGTTCTAACTCAATTTTATTATTTAGTTCAAGTGGGGTTAGGTCGATTTGCATGAACAAGTTTAACTACTAGCCTATGCAATCAACCAAAAATCCAAATCAAGCATTTGCACAATAACAAACATTCAATATTCACAAATTAGTCGAGTTTTCCACACTACTCGACTAACACACTCGTTCTAGCGTATTGTTATCGGGACAGACTAAACTTATAACTTATGAGATTAGGCGACTCTGGCCAACGTCTACGGAAAACTCAAGCTATCTCTCAGAAAGGATGGAGGAAATAGTAAATCTAGGCTTAAGACTCAAGGAATAGAAGCAGAAACCATGATGGTTAAAGATTTGCGGAGGCAAGCAAGGGAAAAGAAGTCCTAAACTCGACCAATTCTACCTAGGCTTCGTCCTACAGTCGACACGGCTCTGATACCAATCTGTCACACCCGATTTATAATAACATAAATCGAGCAATCATATATGCGCCAGGATCAAGTCACGCATATATACAACAGATTATCAAGATATCACAACACATGTCACGAATAACATTAATATAAATCGTAGATAAATCATGAATAAATTATTTTATTACAACCGAATCAAGAATCGGTTCAAGAGTTGCGGAAGCGTAAAAGAGATACATGAAGAGCGGGCGCCACAGGGACGTCGACTGGGAGACAAACGCCTAGAAGTCGTCGAAGCCGCTGACGTAATCCTCCACGTTGCCGGGCACTGAGCAGCAGTCGAAGATAGCCGACATAGAATAGAGGAGTAGAGAGACAAGTGTGAGTACAAACTCGTACTCAACAAGTATAACACGAGTATGAGGCTCTAAGGTTAGCTGACTCAACTGCATTAGCTTTTAATCTTGGCAAATTTTATTAGAGCTAATTACTACAAGTGGATGAGTTACCATAACCCAAATTGCATAAGAATTAATCAATATTAATTAAGAACTACTGGGAACCATCCAAACCAAACCACCCGGGGAATCGCCCTCGTCAAAGGTTGATAACCCCACTAATCAGACGGAGGATCTGGGCCGCTCATGACTGTGAGCACAGCTGATATATCAGTTTTACACTCTCGAGAGGTTGCACAACTTTACCCACAAGTCGTGAGCTACGCTAGTTGTTCATCACACTTTCTTAGGTGA
Organism: Panicum hallii; assembly: GCF_002211085.1. Classification (NCBI taxonomy): domain Eukaryota; kingdom Viridiplantae; phylum Streptophyta; class Magnoliopsida; order Poales; family Poaceae; genus Panicum; species Panicum hallii. The sequence continues at coordinate 15,594,986 of NC_038048.1, forward strand.
GATGGCTAGCAAGCACACTACGAGACCGTTCCAAAGGATCACATTGGTAAGGTGTAACCGCTAAGGATTCTGGATCAGCGATGATGGGGCCCACCTCCGGGGGTACAAGACACACAGCACAGACCAAGCCGGAGGAGCAGGGACCATTGAAGCTTACCACCCCTCTTGCCCACGCAGGTAAGTTACTCCCAAACCAACACAACCTAATTAGTAAGTCAAGACCGTCCCATTCCAGTCTTGTGGTTGCGCGGTTGTCCCAGGTTGTCGCTCTATGAACCGGTCCTTATGGAGAGTGGCCAACCAAGCACTAAGCACCGTGCTGGCCCCCTAAACCATGTTTCTAACAAAAACATCTTTTAAGGACGCACAAACCACTCAAGCACACAGCACAGAGGGTCGGCTCCAGAATTAAGTTGCATAAGACCATTATTCAAATTAATTAAAAAGGACCAAGGTTTGTTATAGCGCAGCAACCTAGCACAACTAACCAAAATGCAACCCAAGGATATATATAAAGGATATAAAGGTGGCTAGGAAGTCCTTATAGGTATACAGAATTAAAATGCAGTATGAAATTGTATTTAAAAGTGATAGGAGGTTCATGTTATACTTGCCTTCCTCGTACTCTCCCGGCTGCTGCTCGAACTGCTCGGAAGACGGCTGCTCCTGGTACTGCTCCGGTGGCTCGACGTCTACTCACGATCGTAACAGCAAGACATGGGCCACACATGCACACACATGCAAACAATAGCAAAATATAAGAAAACAGTACAACATTACATAGAAACAGCATACAAAACTAGTCTAAAGCTATTCTACGTGTTACAACGATCGCGTGGATATAAAGAACACCTAAAACGGAGCTAAAACGCGAAAACTACGCTTAAAACAAGATCCAGGGGCTTATTTGCAAGAAAATTGGAGATCCTAAGGGGTTCTGCGCAAAAACCGAGGACTTAAACGTAATTAAACCCTAGACGCAAGGGCTAACTCGCTAAAAACCTTAGACTGGACTGCGGGTTCAAATTCCAGAGAAGCCAGGGGGTCAAACGAATAAAACAGGACTAAAACATAAATACTTTTGAACTAAAGGGGTACTGCGGGTTGATTTCCCTAAAGGACAGGGGCTCTTTAGCAAAAGGGGCGGCTGAAGGGGTAAGATCTGTTCTGGGCCCTTAGATCCAGATCGGGCGGCTGAGATTAGACTCTTAAAGCGAAGGGGTACGCGCGACTCTCGACCGTCGGATCCAGATCCGACGCTCCCGACTCTCTCTTCTCTCAGATCTAATGCAGCGCATCGGATCTGAGATAGGCGGCTCGGATTTAAAACGGGGGCGAACCGGTACGCGCGGACGTGGTCGCTCGGATTAGGATCTTACGGTTCGCATTAAAGGAGGCCACGATCTAATCAGGGACGCTGGCTATTGATCCGACGGCCCGTGAGGATTGGGGCTCGGCCGGCGGCGATTGCTCGCCGGAGCTCGTCTCCGCGGCGGCGCCTCGCCGGCTTAGGCCGATCTCGGCCGTCCGGCCTCCATTTGGGACGAGGTTAGGCTCTGGAGAACGGTGACGGCACGGGTAATCCACCTGAGCGATTAGCGTGGCGGATTGGGGCTCGGGTTGGGGCTTCCCGCGACGGAGGCGGCACGGCTCTCGGTGACAAGGGGGACGGGCATGCACAGAAGGAAATAGGGAGGGAAAAGGGACTCGATGCGTTCCTTACCTCCCCTGGGAGCTGCAACGACCGCTGGCGGAGGAGAATTGGCGGTGCCGGTGATGAAGTCGCGGCGGCGCAGGGGCGGCACCGTCCTTGGTCCGCACGGCGACACGGCCGAGCTAGGGCACCGGGGAGAGTTTGGGAAAACAGAGGCGGCTGAGGAGAGCACGAGGGAGCGACTGGGCTCAGAAAAAGAAGGCGTGACGGCCTCGGCGTGCGGGTCAATCGGGCAATGGAACTCCGCCCTTCCTGGAGTCGTTGCGGCTTGACCCAATCCAGGCGCTGCGGTTTCTAGAAGCAAGGGGAAACTCGGGTGCTGGTCAGGGCGCGGCTCGGGTGCAGCTCGGGGGCAAAGGGCCCAGGAGCGCGGCGGCGGGTCCACGGCCAGCGGCCGAATGGCCGGCCGGCGGGGAGAAAACAGAGGAGGGGAAAGAAAGAAGGGGGAGGGAGCTGACACGTGGGGCCCGGCTGGCAGAGGGAGAGAGGAAGGGAGAGCGGGGGAGCGCTGGCTCGGGCTGGTGGGAGAAAAGAAACGGGCCGGCTTGGCCCACGCGGGAGGGGGAGGGGAGAGGGGAGACAGGCCGGGCTGAGGAGAAAGAAATGGGCCGGGGTAGAGAGAGAGCCCGTGAGAGAAAAGAGAGGGATAGGGTTTTGGGCTGGGCCGAGAGAGGGGGTTAAGCTGGTCTTCTCCTTTCCTTCTTTCCTTTTCTTTTCTTTTCCTACTCCTAAACTATTCAAACAATCCATTTGAATTCAAATGAGTTTGAATTCAAACCTTATAATTTCAACGCAAATAAAAAAAATAATGCTGCGGCATGAATGCACAAACACTTTAATCCTATGATAAATTTTAATTACTTGCGTTATAAAATTACTTTAAATACGAGATAATTTAGAGGAGACCCTGGAAAATCTATTTAAGCCCAAATAAATTCATTAAAAATTAAAGAAATTACCTCAGGGTGTTACACAAGATCTCAAGCAGCATTTGTAGTCGCCCCCCATCCTGACGGCTCCCCAACCAGGCGAGAATCTGCTACTCTACATCACCGCGACTACTCACGTCGTCAGCACGGCAATCATGGTGGAACACCAGGAGGACTGTCACGCCTTTGGGGTGCAGCGTCCAGTTTACTTCATCAGTGAAGTCCTCTCTAAATCTAAGGTTCGTTACCCAATGATTCAAAAAATACTATACATTATACTCATCACTTCCAGGAAGCTTCGCCACTACTTTGATGCATACAATATCCTAGTGGTCTTTGACTTCCCATTGGCAGATATCCTCCATAATCGGGACACTACCGGGTGCATCTCCAAGTGGGCAGTGGAGCTGGGAGCCCTCACACTTGACTTGAAGCCCCGGACAGCCATCAAGTCGCAAGCACTAGTCGATTTCATAGCGAGAAATCAAGTGGAAGCCCCAACCAACCAGCTAGAGCATTGGATCATGTACTTTGACGGCTCACTCAGGCTCGGTGGCAGTGGTGCGGGAGTACTTTTCATCAGCCTGAGAGGACAACAGCTCAAATACGTGTTCCAAATACTATTTGAGGTCTCCAACAATGAGGCCGAGTATGAGGCATTATTGCATGGGCTACACCTGGCAATCTCCCTGGGCATCAAGCGACTACTCATCTATGGTGACTCCTTACTGGTGGTTCAACAAGTCAACAAGGAGCGGGACATCAACAAGGACACCATGGACACCTACGTTATGAAAATACACAAGCTCGAGAAAAAGTTCTCAGGGTTGGAAATTCACCATGTGGTTCGCGACAACAATGTGGGCGCGGATGTGCTCTCCAAACTGGGTTCTGATCGAGCTAACGTCCCACCAGGAGTTTTCATTCACGAGTTGCATCACCCTTCCATTAGGGCACCAGACTCAAGTTCCATCACTTAGGGTCCCAAGGAACCTAACTGAGAGGTCTTGATGATCGAGGTCGATTGGAGGGTGGCCTTCCTCGACTACATCTAAGAGCACAAACTACCCCCTCGCGTCGACCCAGAAAGTGCTGAAGCTACTCGCATCCTATGGCGCAGCAAAGGGTATGTTCTAGTAGGGGCAATTTGTACAAGCGTGGATCATCAACAGGCATACTCATGAAGTGTGTCAGCACGGAGGAGGGCAAAGAGATACTCCAAAAGATTCATGAAGGCGTGTGCGGGAACCACGCTGCTTGTCGCACACTAGTTGGCAACGCGTTTCGTTCTGGTTTCTACTGGCCGACTGCTTTGGCAGATGCTGAAGCACTTATTCGCCGGTGCACCAATTCGCAATTCTTTGGCAAACAACCCCATGTTCCGGCTCATAACCTCATCACTATACGACCTCCCCCGCAGGCGGTGGGCGCTGGTGGAGTCCAGCGGGCTGGGGCTCACCGCGGCCGCAAGAACGCGCTGGTGAGCCTATACGGGTTGCTACAGTGAGAGGACGCACTCGGCCGGACGGTGTTGTCCGGCGCCGTGGCTGCACTAGCGGGCCTACGGCTAGGCTCCCCCGTTGCCGCCGCTGAAGGTGATGACCTAGCCCTCGACACCGCGGCCCTGCTTGCGAGGATCGCAGAGCAGCCGGGCGGCGCGCGCGCCATCGTGGCGAGCTCGGAGCTGGTGACCCGGCTCGTGGACTTCCTCGGCGAGTCAGAGGACGGGCGCATGGTGTTGGCGGCGAAGGTTGCAGTCCTCGGGGACGGTCACTGGCCGTCATCAGCTCCGCGTGGCCTGGAGGCATGGTGGGAACAGAAATGGTTTGCTAGCGACGGCGGCCATAGGAGCAGCAGATGGAAGAAAAAATGAGAGGACTAGAGGAGACGGTCTCCTCGTGAGTGGAAAGGATAAGGTCTTGACATTTTTACAGAAAACCCCCAAAAGTTAAGAGAATTTATGAAAAGTATTTAAAAATTTAGACCATATGCTAATGGTGGATGCAAAATTTAAACAAATTAATTTTTTCTCTCTAAAATAGTTATTTATATGTGAATCTCTCAACAACACAGTGCTTTAAGATCATTTTGCATAGAAACCGTCTGTCAGGACTTCAGGGGTATTAAAGGCGTTTCATACGAAGCTACACCATCAGAGCCAATTCAATGAAATGGCTTTCGGCTTTTTCACAGCTCGCAGCCCACGGCTATTTTTTCACAGCTCGCAGCCTACAGCAGCTTTTTCCACGGCCACAACCTAACCAAACAGGCCCTAAGTATGCTTATTTTCTATCCCTTATCCATCCTTAGAGTGCACAAGATGTGGCCAACTTGTTTCTAGATAATATGTTCAAATTTCATGGACTTCCCAAGGTCATTGTTACTGATAGGGATCCCATATTCACCAATACAGTCTGGCAGTCCTTGTTCAAAGCATTGGAAGTCGAACTTCATTTAACAACTATTTACCACCCCAAACTGATGGATAGATAGAAAGAGTAAACCAATGCCTCGAAAATTATCTTAGATGCATGTGTTTCAATAGTCCAAAAAGATGGTATTTCTGGCTGTCTTTAGTAGAATGGTGGTATAACACATTATTTCATACTTCACTGCACATGACACCATTTCAAGCATTATATGGTTTTCTGCCACCTATGATAGCTGAAGATATTATGCCTGACTATCCTGATATTTCCTTCCAAGAATAGATGAGAAACAGGCAGGTGGCTGCACAAGTGATAAAAGATACTTTGCTGGGAAGGCTCAGTCAAGGATTACACATCAAGCTGACAAGCATAGATCTGAAAGGGAATTCAATGTGGGTGACACGGTCTATTTGAAGATTCAACCTTACAGATATACTTCATTGAGCACTCACAGATGTCTAAAGCTTCATTCAAAATTCTATGGGCCATTTAGAGTGTTGGAGAAGATAGGGAAGGCAGCATACAAACTACTTCAGCCTGATGCTTGTCAATTACATGATGTGTTTCATGTCAGCCAACTCAAGAAACACTTGGGACAGCATGCCATTCCAAGTCCAGAGCTCCCATTGAATGACAGCAAGGGCAATATCAAGGTGGCATCTTCAGCTATCGTACAAAGAAGAATGATACCTCGCAACAATGAACCAGTGGTACAGTGGTTGATCAGCTGGGTAAACTTGCCAGAATCTGAAGCCACATGGGAAGATGCTGCTTTTGTCAGGAGGATTTTTCCATCATTTCACCCCTGAGGACAAGGGTCTCAGGGGGGCATTGTCAGGCAAGGTGTTCAATTAAGTTTTGTCAGAAACAGATACAAGGGTAGTTGGCGTCCAGTCTACCACTTCGTCGAATTCAATTGCTATTGTCCAGTACACATCCGACGGTCCAGGACCACGACTCACGGAAGACTGTTATCTTTCTCTTGTCAGCCAATGGAACAGTAGTTTAGTTCATCTTAAACGATGCTTAATGTAATGATCTCGCCACCTGTATTTAGGCGCAGATCGAGCTCGAGGTCGGGCAGGAAGACAAAAGAACTAGCAAACCCTAGGTAGTCTTTAGTGTTAGATGTAGTCTTTCCCCGTAACAACGACGGCGTATCTCCACCAGGAAGTTCACACTGAACCTGACCTGGCGGCTGCAGCTCTGAATTCTACGAGTTTAGTTCATTTGCTTCCCAAATTTGCTGAGTTTTCCTTAATTCTTTTCTAAATTCGATCGATTTCGTTCCCCTTCTCTCGTAGTTCGAAGAAGCCAGCGAGGTAGGGGAAGAAGAAGATCAGGAAGGCTTTGAGTGCATCAAAAGAAAGCTGCTCCATCTTCTGCAGCCTCACCTGATCGACAAAGCCAGCCGAGGCCTCCGCCCCGAGGGCTTCGCTGAGCTTGCCGGTGGCGAGGGTGTCGATCAAGATGTTGGGGATGGGTTCTACGAGCCCGATGCAGATGCCGGCTTCGTAGAGGCGCCCGAGCATGATGTGCTGATTCCCAGCATCGATCCGGATGCACGCCTCCTTGTACGCCGCGTCCATCTTCGCGAGCATGTGCGACCTGTCCTCATCTTGCTCCTGCTTGTAGGGGATGTACCGTCGCTATGGCCGAACAGCGCGGAGGTTGCTTCCGCCGTCCAACGGCAATGGAGAGTGACGGGCGGGCTCTGGGTTTGGGATTTCTACCTGTTCTCCATTTGAGGAAAAATTGGCAAGGCGTGTGGTCGGCCGCGAGGCAAACGGGTAATATTTAATTATTTGCTATCCTTATGGGTGGCACCTGCTCACTTGCCATCCTTATTTTGGCTTCTATATTTTTATCACCCCTCTACAATCGAAACTAATAAATTGTCAATTTTGACGACGTAGCATGCCAAGTCACCATACCAGCGTAGAAGGGTCACGTGAAAAGACCCTTTACCCCTGCCATTCTTTCAGCTCAGCTCTCTCTTTCTTCTAACCTCCGCTTCCCTCTCTCCGATGGCCCGTGCTAGTCACGAGCGCCTCCTAGACCGAGGACGCGCGGTGCAGGGAGTGTGTCACCCGTCACCCAGCCAGTCGCCTGGCTAGCTCTAGCTAGCTTCTCCATGTTGATTTGTTGCACGCACGGCAACACACGAAGGCACATTTTCTTCTCTAATTTTGGTCTACCAGCTTCATAAACGGCTTCCACCTCGGTGGAGGCAAAGCCGGAATTGATGATGTTGTTTTGCCAAATATTTTTCAAAACGGCTTCAGCTCCACCAAAAAAGCCGCTCCACTAGAGAAGTCGAAACTGTTTTTGGAGGAGCCGCAGCCATACTAAACGGGACCTTATTAGTTTATTCCTCCTGATTAGAGGCTCCGCTGGCTCTGGCATTATGGTATTCAGCAGGATCTGCAATATGTGAGGGGCAGGTTGGTCAGACTCTGTTTATGCAGCGCCTTGATCATTTCTTATATCAATCCTTCTCATATATGTCATAGCTAAGTAGAACGATTGATGCCTGCAGTTATCTCAATCTTGTTCTTCGCCATGTTGGCCTGCAGTAATTTTCCCACTGAAAAACCTATTAATCTGAAAAGGGCTTTAGGTTCATTGTTGATGGTCGTACTTGGCAGTGTTGATGGAGCTATTTTAGCATACGAGACCAACTAAACTAATATTTATCAGGCATGAAATTATTTATTCTCCTTAAGTATCTACGCGCTGAACTTAAATCCACATTTCACTATTAACAGCATCCAAAGACCAAAATGAATGGTCAACTCACCCTATGTAAACAGGCCGCATAATTAGGGTTCATGCATCCTCCACACGCAAGCCAATCAGAAATAAACATAGAACCAGCTAATCTTGCCTCTAGATTTGGGCCTAAAACAATGTGTTCCATTGTGGCAAACTACTATATAAACACTAGTACCGTGTTGGGACCCTTCACAACGCAAGAAACAAATGGGTACTCTCGGCAGAGCCAGTGCCTTGCTCTTCCTCACGCTCCTCCGCTCCACTGCAACTCTACCCACCCCTACCAATGCAAGGCATTTCCCTCATAAGGATGGCATTAGTGCAAGCGCCATCTATGTCAGCAAGTTCTCATTGCCACCGCTACCCTGGAAGTCTGACAGCAGCCATGGCTCGGGAAGAGGCCACGGATTCGGCTGGACCATTTCACATAATGGGTCGGACACAAACATTGGATTTGGCGGGGGTGTTGGTGGTGGCGTTGGTACCACTCATGCTGGTGGTTCTAGTGCAGGTGGCGGAGTTGGCCTTGGGGTCGACATTGACATGGGCAAAGGTGGAGTGGATGTGGGCATCGGTGTTGGCGGGGGTGGTGCCATCAGTACCAAAAACGGAAGCACAAGTGTGCGTGCTGGTGGTGGAGAAGGCATTGGAATTCACTTCGGCCCAGATGGTCTGACTGTCACCCATGAAGGTGGTGGCAACGTAGGTGGTGGCGGTGATGGTACATCTAGCAGCGGAAGCGGTGTTGGACATGCAGGTAATGCTGTGGGTAGTGGCCAAGGCTCTGGAAATGCAAGTGGTGGAACAGGCAGTGGTGAAGGGAGTGGAAGTGGCGCGGGACAAGGAGGCTATGGAGGCGGCGGTGGGGGTGGCACTGGAAGTGGTCGCCATCCGTGAGGATTGATTGTTCTGCGTGTGTGGAGAAAATAAGCTTGGTTTGTGATGTAGTGAGTAAGCTTAGTGTTGGATTGCCGTGTGAATCATTAATCATGTAAGGTAGGTATAAGAATTTAGCGATGCTATTATCTTTCGGTGAATGAATATTTCTTCCGTAGGGATTCCACATTATACTGGTTCATGAAAGTTGAGCTCCACATGCATGAACGAATGATCTTGCGGTGCAGTAGTGAACATTACTATTGCGGACTGATGGAAACGATATGAAAACTTTTCCCCAAGAGCTATGAGACGTACGTCTGAAGCGATACTCAACAAGCTTATATATACCAAATTTGTTTCCTTGGATCATGCGTTTCTGGGGAAACAAAGCAAGTAGTGTTTTAACCGAAGTGTATGATGAAAGCATTCACGAGCATCTATAGGCTGAGCGAGTTCCAAAAGACCAGAGAACCATGACATGCTACAGATCCATTGCTGCATTCATCTCTTGTGCATTAAACCTGTCAGCGTTCCTGCTGTAGCATGATGACACAATTGACGGAGTCTGCCTAGCATCTCAGAACCCAACAACTTTCTTCTTCTTTGAACAAAGTATATATGTGCAAACACAATTTTTATTCCATGCTTAATTTGAGATAACGTACAGTTGCAACTGCGCAAGAGATGCACGTCGTTGTCGGCACGCAACATCTGAAAATCGATTAGTTAACCAATAAGTTCACAGGAATGTGCATTATTTCTTGCTTGCCAGAGGTACAAGATAGCTGTTTAATTGCAGCTAACATGTGGTTACCATGTTATTATTGGTGTTAAGCGGCTGTGTGAATAACACGCATAGGACGTTGCTTGTTTGCTTGGTAATCTTTGTTGATTGTGTACAATTTAAAACTAATCCTGATGATCAACAGTTTTTTAGTTGCATCATGGGGATAAGCGAGTTCACTCTGCTTGGTCCACCGTTATTCTTTATGTTACTCTAACAGTTGATAACTACTATTCGTTGCATATAGGTCTTGTGTACCGACTAAGGCCCTCTGTGTTTAGCCATAGATTATATAATCTAGCTTAAATAATTTTCACTGGTCAATAAGCATCTCAGATTATAATCTAAATTATATAATCCATATCCTAAATTATGATAATACTATAAGCTGGGAGGAGGTGCTTATTTTAGATTATTTAAGTAAAAATTACACACCGATACCATTACGAGCACGGAATTGGTACTTTTCTTTTTCTCCCGCCCGTTTGGTCTCCTCCCCATCTTCCGCTCCTCCCTTCCCCGATTTCCCTCCCAACTCCGGCGAGATCCGGCCGGATTCCGACGCAAATAGGGATCGTCCATGCCATGGTCCCATCCAGCACCGGCACGTCGACGCGGAGCCGCTGCGCTGCGGCGAGCAGCTCGAGTGCGAGGCTGCCGAGTACGGTGCCATCTTGCTGCGCCAGCAGCTGCGAGGCTTGCCACCTCCGCCGCTCCGCGGCAGCGACCAGGGGGGAACGGGTGCTCCACGACACGCGAGAGGAGGATCAGGATCTGACTGCGGCGGCCACTGGCCTTCTGTGGAGGAAAAAACAGAGAAGAGCGGTGAGATTGGTGTCCTGGTTCACCTGGTGCTTGGGTTTTTTTTGGAGATGAAGCAACTTGCAGTGCTTGCCGATAAGAAAGCAATGGGATTGCTCGGTGGAGAAGATTGAGCAGAGGAAGAAGGGAGGAAGATGCGGCTACAGTTGCTGCTGTTTTCTTTGCTTGGCGTAGACACTGCTGCCTAGAGGAGAGAGAAGGAAGGAGAACTGCTACTGTCTTGGTGGAGAAGAAGCAAGGAGCGGAGAAAATAGTGAGGCATTACCATCAAAACATTCAGCGCGATATGCGTTTGAACAATCAAAAGTAAACAGAAAACAGAAAGAAGCGAAAGACGACAAACTACTGCCCCTAGGATTGGACATGGTGCATCAGTCAACACTCTAAATATTAACTTTTTACAAATATGAATTTGCTATTCAACGAATTAAATCTGAATATGTATCTCTAAATTCGTTGTCCATCTCTGGTCTCACTTCTTTTCTAGCATAGCAATCACCAGCATGGAAGTCAACCTCAGCTACTAATCCGACATGGCCAGTAGCAGCACTAACACCAATATGGATTAGATGTGCCTTTCCACTTAATATCCTGATGGCATCAGTATTGCTCGGAACAATGAAGAAGTCAGCTATCTCACCTCCAACCTGTTGGGAGAGTCGAGCTAATATCTGATTTGTTGATGAATAAATGTTAAAACAAAATTGAATTATTCAATCATTAAGACTGGACAGTACTCCACTTACCAGGATCTGAATAATGGCACGAAAGGGGCTTCATGCTTTTAGTGTGTCTTATCAAGACACCAATCAGAACTTGATATAGAACAATCATAGTGATCACCCTATGCAATCAGTATTTGGAATTCTTCCTGCGTAAGTAGTACGTACAAATTGCAATTTAGTCAGAATGTACACATACATACCTCGCCTAAGGATTGCTTCTTTTCTCCACTGCAAGCAAGCAGCAGCTCTTCTCGAGCACACGAATCACAAGCAGCACCACGCCAACTCCATCTCCCATCGATTCAAGCAGCAGCTCCACCACTATAGGCATATGTAATGAGCTTCCAGAAGACCAAAACCAAATGGACAGAGAATGATCACCTTCTTCTATTGCATACCAATAAATTGATGAAAGTAAATTTGTCATCAATATAAAGAGGTACAAAAAAGCTGTTTATTTTTAGACCGCATAAATCTCAAGAGTTTATACATTAACAATGCTCATCTGGTAGAGTAAAAGTTATTTAGTATACTGTCTATTTGATAAATTAACATTAAAATTATCATGTCAGTGAGGCCAACCTCTTTCCTGTGTACTAATTTTTCTTGCTCACTAACGAATGGCAAAATTAAAAATTCACCAATTGAACATATACAAACACCACCTGAGGAGCACACAGATGTGCTGCAGTCTGTAAAACAATTGAGCAAAGGAATAGCAATAGTGGTGATGGTTACTTTTGCAAGCATAGGACCACGATGAAAACAGGATACTATGATGCTGCGGTTTGTAGGCTTTCACCATTCTTCCACAGAACGTCTAAATTACAAAGAGGCTCAATTGAAAGAATCCTCAAACACTGACCTATCTATTTGCCACTTAAAGATAATCTTAGCTGGCCATTCAATTGATGGTGTACTGCAAGCTCCAAGGTCACTACACATGGCCATGGCCAAGGTTTAGAAAGTAATGCAATAAGGAACAAAGGGGTACAAAATTTACCTTTTGGTTCAACAAATTGTTGCCCATGGAAGCACAAGTCACTGCATAAATAAAGAGGACATAAAAACAGAATCAATACTCAGTAAGCTATTTCAGATTGAAGAAATAACCAAATATAAGAGCACCAACACTACTGGAATACCCCCCCTGTAGGCATGCTTGATTTGAAGGTAGATACGGTTTATTTCATCTCTATACCAACGTAGGAATGCTTTCATAAAGTGTATTAGGAGCGTCTTCATTGCACCGTGTTAGACTTTGTAGAAACGAATTCTTTAAGCGTGTATATGAAAGGAAAACACGCTTTGTAGACACGTTAGAGATATATGAACACACATTGACATGTTTTTTAGACACATCTATATAACATGTCTATTGATTTAGTTACACAATATAGTAACGCTTCATCGCGTGTCAATCAAGGTAGAGACAATCTTATAAACATATTTGAATTACATATCTACTAATATAGTCACGGTTTCTAGTGACGTCTTTTACATGCTGGAAAATGTGGGAGGTGAGGTGTCAGGTCATGGCAGATGACGTGGCATGTGACACATGGCAGGTGATGTGGCAGATCGTGTGGCATGTGATGTGGCAGATGACGTGGCAGGTGACATGTATTATAGTAACGCATTACTTCATGTTAACAAATGTAGAAACAATATTATAAGCACATTCTTTTTCGTGTTTATACAACAATGATTCATTGCATCACATCACATATATAGACGCTTTCATACATACATTTATATCGTGCATTGACCCGTTAATAGAATCATTCAATATATAGTAATTATTTATTTTATTTTATATTATGCTTCTAATCTATAAGGTTAATAATGAAAAAGTACATCATCCATGACATTGAATTTGTAAAATCATATAATAAACAGACCAATAGGTCCATTAATTCAAGTATACTCAACAAGACAATTGTGTTCATAAAGAAACATAGACAAAATGGCATTATCATACACATATTTCTAAAAAAAATTCTAAGAACTTTCTTCCTTTGCCCCTTCTTTCCCTTTCCCTTCTTCCCACTCAGTGCTTGGTTCTTCTCAAACATTTCCTGAAATTAGAAAAGCCAGAGTTTGAATCAAGTAGTAAGCATGGTTTTGAAGCCAACCAAACTAGCAGTTCTATTTTTTTCCAAGCTTTAATTTCAGCATCACAGCAAGCAAGCAAGCAAGAATTGCTAAGCCGAAATACAAATCAGACTATGCCATCAGATGTGCACATATCCTTGAACACATAATTAAAGTACACCTTAAACTAGTAAAATATATCATAGGCCAACTTATGCATATAGTCGATCATGGAGGAATATTCTGATCAGTCAAAGAACAGTAAAAAGGGGGCAGGCATATTTTTTTATGTTACCACTCGGTATATCTTTTCTAAATTTGAGTTTAATCTAAAAGTGTGCATTACATTAAACAAGTTCAAAAGGATAGGCATGTTATAAGAGGTTAGCTGGAGGACAGGAATGTTGACAGAAATATCAAACAAGTGAAAAATAAAACATACCAAATTGTTTCAGGTTTGAATTGAACTTGTTGCTTTGTTCACCTGCAATGGGCCATGGAGTTGGATTAATAACACAATTTGAAGATTTTACAGGATCATATAGTACTCTTTCAACAGTTAAATAAAACTTACATGTGACTGAGGCCAAGCAATAACAAAGCCAACAGCTTCTATTAGTGTACTCATATCATAAAGTGGTCTAGGTAACTCCTCATCTCCTTTATTTCCACTGGCAACATTTTCAAGACAATCTACATAAACACCTACAAATTCCCTTCCAAGCATGCATCCTCCAATAACTTGTTTGCTATCAGATGTCATTAACTTTCCTAGCCACAACTCTTCCTTTGTTTCTTAGTGAATTAGATAAACGTCCACCTGGCTCTACCAATTTGCAAACTATAGAGATATGATCTTTGAGTTTTCAACTAATTTTATTTAAAGTGAAATAGGGCAAAAAGAACCATACCGACTCTGATAAATTTGCATTGGGGGCTTTAACTCTTCGAGATCTCTGCAGTAGGCATAAGTTTAATAATAAAAACATAACATTGCTCAAGTAGTTCAGCCATATATGTATATGAATCAATATTATAATGACAGCTAAATCATACCATGTTGGTCATTAATGTACCAGTTGGTAAATTGGTGCCTGAAGCACTCTTAAAACTCTGAATATGTGCCTCCTGCAGTCGTAGAGAACAGCTTATTTTACATCTCAGTTAAAATAATTCTACATGCAGCAGCCTCTACATCAGCTTTGGGCAACCAGCCAGCAGGACCGCTGTAGGGCCATGTAGCAGCTCCTGCAGGTTGGCAGCCAACCGACAGCCCATGTTCTGTGAAGCCATGAAAACAATTACCTTTTTATACTTAAATGTTAATTTCAGTATTTTTGGTGATGTCATTTGCATGAAAACTTCTATCAAAAAACAAGGAAGCAGGTATGTAGCTAAATGTTGGAGGGAAAGCTTTATCTACTTGATTATGCTATACTCAATCACTATGCTTTGAATAACAAGCATACCTTTTCAATTGTTCGCTCACTTGGCAAATATGTATGATCTTCTATTTCTCTATTATTTATCTGGACTGTTGGCTGTTGCAGTGTCGTTAACCATATTGTATAATACATCAGCAAGAACTCAAATATTGTTATGGTAGGATACTAGAAATAAACTAGGTACTGTAATACCTGCATATCATTTGGTGGAGAGTACATGGCATTTGAGTCTTCACGGCTGTTATCAATATGACCTTCTGTGTCCTTAAGACCCTCCTGCAAGAAATTAAAGTAGAGCTCACATCACAATTCAGAGAGGGAGGACAGCATGAGAGGGAGCAAACAATCTTAGAATAGGATGGTCCAATAGATGCTTACTTCATCATCCTGTAGAGCTGCTTCCATTTCATCTAAGAAATCTTCTTGTGAAAATTTTTTTGACATGAAAGCAAGCCAGCGCTTCATGAGACCACTCATGTGTTGCATCTTATTGTCCATTGCATTTACTTTCTCTTTGTACCTTATTTCTTTCTCAGTTTGAGTAACAAAAGTAACACCTTGAGAAACTTGTACTTGACTCCAATACTTGTCATCGAAGTATCCACGTGGTTTTACCTCCTTAGCAACTACCTCATTGAACACCTCATTGAAATCTTGAGCTGATAGAGTTCCATTGTTCTGCTTCCTTTTTTCTAACTCATCACTAGACATTTCCTATTGAAACAAGTATTTAGGAAGGTCACTAGATTTTAAACTGAATTTCAGATCAAACATAATTAATAAGGAGCAGAAAATGTACAATTAATGCTTCCACTTTGTTGGTAGTGTATCTACCATTCTTTTTTTTATGAGCCACCTCCCATACTTCAAGCCTATTAACCTTTCTTTTCCTTTCATCTTCCTGCACAACAAAGTAATTAGCATATCATTTGTAATCTCTATTAGGTAATTGTGAATATAAGAATTAACATTAGATGAATATTTTTCACCATATGTTTTTTCAGCCTAGCATGGCTTTTTCTCCCGGTTGTGTGTGTATTCTTCTGTTCTTTTGCACACCAAGAGTTTATTGCACATATTTTCTGCAAAGATAGAAGAGTAATGAAGCAGCATTACATATATCTATCACTTTCAAATTAGATACAAACATTTTGCAAAATAATGTCACCTTATGTGGTTCTTGGCACCAAAATCCAACAAGATCTCTCCATTGATGTTCATTAACAGTTGGTGGTTTCCCTTTTATGATTTCATCTAGAGATCTCTCTTCACGATTGAAATATTATTTCTTCAACTTAGATTTGTATGCTCGCCACCTATTGTTAACAGTCCTTAGGATCCAATACCTTGTAAGCTGTATCATTTGATGGGGGAAGGCAAACTTTTCCTATACAGAAGAAAGGTAAATCTTAGTAGATGGATGAAATGTGAGAGGTAGTTGCTTGCAATGTATGATAATTTTTACCTCAACATCCTTGACAATTTTTTCCTTGTGTGTTTTGAACAGATCATTGTCCCATCTTTGAATATGTAAAGGAGCTAAAGATGGTTTTTCTACTATTTGTCCAAGGTGTTGTCCAAGAATGGAGGCTGACCTTTCATTTGGGACACCATTTTCATCGGTCCCTACCATTATCTTTCCTCCCTGTAATTCTAATAGGTTTGAAACTCTGAAATCACCTAAAACTTGTCTCACCTCTCCATTTGGCCCTACATAAATGAAATTGACTGAGTTGACATTGCATCTGAATATACATGGAAATATAAATAAAACTTACATCTTATCTTAATTGGACTTCGTGGATGGTAGCGTAGCATGCGGGCTAATAAACCATCAATATCAGGAGGACCCTGAAAGTTATCATCATTCTCATTGTCCATTAAATCTTCATGCCCCTCCTGGAAAGGTTCTGCATCATCTTCATCTTCAAGGTTCAAATTCCTTAATCTTCGAGGTCTTGTTGCCATGATTCCTGCTGCAGTAGGCAGGAAGAAAAAAAGACTAGTACCAACATAGTAGAAGAAATGAACCTACTTAGTTTCCTGTAGTTTAAGCTAAGAGCACAAGCAAATTATGGGACTGAATACTAAATAATTGTAGTACATTTGAGGCTGCTTCCATCCATATAAACCCCAGCATATGATTCAAACAGACTCACTCTAATGCAAAACTAAATGACAAGTAAAAAATTAAAGGTACAGGCGATGCTTAAAATGACATGCACAAATAAAATGCAGTAGACTTTATCTACAGTACATGCAATGAGTCAGACCAAATTAGGCTTTTACTGGATATGCTTTCTTTGAACAGAAAAAAAATGCAGCACACAGTATCTAAAATGGCATATGAAACTGCTGTCATGGAACATGATATAGCAGGTTATTTGAGAAGCCATCAGAATTTTGTTGTAACCTTTATAGTTCTTACTGGCATGTTAGAATTTTGCATCTATTTTTCCTGTAACCTTGCTACCAACGCCCTTGTTAATACTGTATCTGAATCAGGAAAAACTTACAAACAAGCTTCAAATGCCATTATTTAGAAGAGAGTACCCTAAAGTTTATAGAAACACAATAAAGCAGGTTATTTGAGCAGCACATCAGAACCCACCCCCCCCCCACCCCCCCCCACACACACACTCCAATAGAAGAAGAAAACATGAATAATTACATGCTAGAAGGCTAGAACGACACATCCAGCATGGCTAGGAACATAAACACTCATAAAATTGAACAGTAGGTAGTATCTTGCCATTTGCCAAGCTTCTACAATCAGATGAATGCAGCAGGCTTCTCTAGCAGTAGACGCTAACATGAAAGCATCATGCTTCCAGAGCAGTAGACGCACGCACGTGGCGACTTTCAGATTGGGATTTGGATTGGGCCAATGCAAACATGCATGCAGGGGCTTTCAGATTCAAATTTAGAATGACTAGTTTTCGGCGAGATTAACCCTAATTACCAAAGTAATTGAGATTGGGACAGGGAGAAAAAAGCACGCAGGGGACTGACCTTGAAATGTAGTTGCTGCAGGCAGCCGCCAAGGGAGAGAACGTCGGCACAGAAGAGCTGCGCAGGTGCCTACCTGCTGCAGCAACCACGCTCACCCCACACCTCGAAGATCGCGACTGGAGGGTGCCGGGACTGGTGAAGATCAGCACGGTGGTGGGCACGCTAGGGAATCCATCCCGATGTAAGATCGAGGATGGCTAGTGCGACAACCGCCAAATTTAACATCATTTTAAGCGAAACCGTACATCACGCGCTAGCACAATAGCGCGCTACTAGACATCTAAACTATAAAGGACAGACCCCTCATTCGCCAAAAATGATATCAAATCCGGTAGTCCCGGTATGTGCTCCATCGTATGCCCAAGATCATGCACACGCACATACCGTCACAAGCACATACATCACCGATGATCCATAACGAGCAAGTTTTAATATAAAGTTAAACAAATAATCATTACAATATTAATATAAGAGAAGGTTCCAAAGCTGAAATTTAAAGGTTCAAATACAAGATACAAGCCTCGGGCTCACAAATAAAGTAAAAAAGGGATATAAGCCATAGAGTTCAATGTTTAACATGATATTCCCAAATACGATAGCGCAGCGGAAATCATAACGAGATAAAGCAATGGCGTCTGGCTCAAGGACACCATTATAACCGCATCGGCCTACTCCTCACCCGTGCCAGAATCGGCGGGGTAGAAATGGCCAAACACCACTTCCGGCTCACCTGCAACTTAGTTTAATAAAGCAACATGAGTACAAAGGTACTCGCAAGACTTACGCAAATAAGTAATAACCAAGGATTATGCATACAAAGGCTCACAAATGAGGCTTTAGGGTTAAGTAATATTAGATAAGCATAAGCTCCCTAATTCCACACCTAGCTTCCTAGCATTTTAATTAACTTGCCCAACCCATCTCAAGTTTTAGTTAATTCAATTAACCAATCCCTATGCATCATCAAGAGGGACACATATCCATCAAACAAGACCAAAACTTCTACAAAGAATTCGTACGATAAAGAGCTTGCTCATAACCGAGAGCGCGGCAATTCGAATTGATTCAATAACCTTGCAAAGGTGTACATCTTTACCCAAATGACACAAGAACCATGCGACTCGCTCAACCGATCACGTTGAGCAAGGGGGTACTCGCATCAACCTTTCCTGACAAGTTGTAACCGTTGAACATCATGCCTAACTTGCGCGGAGAGTTACCTAGGTCCACCGGGGACACCCCTAAGCCTCTCTACAAAGCCCTATGGCCACGCATCTGGAACCGTGCATCAACGAGTAGAACTAGAGGGTAATCAGTTTATCCACCTCATGAATGGATATGTGGTAGTACGATAAGTGCTCAATTTCCGAGGTCATCCACGGACGGTCCTTAACCAATTCGAGCGGACTATGCCTCCGAGACTCCTTTCCCTAGGCCTTACCTTCCGCTCGAATCATGACATAACTATCCAACTAACCCTTTTTTCGAACTTCTGACAATCAACAAATAAGCACGAATATACTAAGCATAGTGTAGTGAGCAAGGTGATCCTTATTCCGTTGTTTCTTGCAAACTAAAGATCAATTCGAAGCATGACTAAGCATTTGCTAGATCATTTATTTGTTAACTACACGTGACAAGGATATGAAAGTAAAAGCAAGGAAGGTCATAACATGTAATTAGGATCAACAATGCAATAGATAAACATATAGCAAATACATATATATACCCCATTGAGATAACTAAATCGAATCAAGTTAAAAGGGTCAAGGGATCATGCTTAGCTGCTTGCCTTGGTTTTCTTCTTGTTCCACAACAAACTCGGGTGCGTCCTCCGGTGTCTCGGTCACTATAATGCATTAATGAGATGTGTGCATTAGGATGATGCCAATGATATGAAAATGAGATGACAAGCAATGACATGGCAATAGGAGAAAAATATCACTCCAACACGGAAGCAAAACGACCATGGCACAACAAGCTCGAGTACTAATTTTAATTCTAGGGCCAAAAAGCGACATTCGCTCAACAAGGTACTTAACAAGCATGAATCATGGTTTCAAATGTGCACACAGGGGATCTCAAAAGGAACTCATGAGAGTTGAATTTGCAGCAAAATTATTTTTGTGGAATTACTTATATTATTTACAATTATCAGCTGCTAGAATAAAGTTAAATCTTAAAAGGCACTCAAACCATTCTCATAAATTCTTAAAGAATTACCAGAGACAAAAAACATGACAACAAAGATAACAGAAGTGGTTTTAACATTTTATCATTATTCAATCAAAAGTTACATATTAAACAAATTTGCAGGCAGGAAATAGGTAAACACACTAAAACTCTAGTGAACAGCATGCAAACACTTGCACAATCTGCATCATCAACTAGTATTTTTAGTGAGGATTCTAACAAAGCTTGATTTAACATTTTTGGAGCATCACAAAATAAGTTAAGCATTTAACTATGTTTAGAAAGGATAAACTTTAACTAAGTGTACAGATCTTTAACATGCTCACACACAATTTCTCTAAGTAGATCTATTGTAGAGGAGTCAAACAAATCTAGTTTCACAAATTTTGGGGACCTAGAACATTTTCTATGCAATTAACAAGTTGACAGCATAAATAACTAAAATAAAAAGGGGTGGCAAGCGGTAGATCCACCCGGATCTAGCGCCCCTGGGCGCCGACAGGCGGGCCCAGGTGGCCAGCGCATGCCCCAGGCAGAGTCAAGGCCAGCCGTGGCCTTGACTCACCACGGGCGCGGCCAGCGCACGCCCACGACGCGGGCCACGCGCGGACGCGCGCGCGGCGGCCAACGGGCGGCGATGCAGCGGGAACGCGAAAGGGGGCAGGGGCGCACACGCACAGGCAGCACGGCACGGCAGGGGTGCTCGCCCACGGCACGGGCGAGCGGGGCGAGGCGGTGGGCGGCGGCGCGGCGGAGAGCGGCAGTGGCGGAGGGAGTCGTGCATCGGGGAGAGGCTACGGTTGGAGGGAGGGGCGGCGGACGGCCGGGACCGAATGAGGGGAAGGAGGGGACGGTGTAGGTGCGGGAAATTGGGCGGAGGCTCACCGACGGCGGCGGATGGTGGCGGCCGGCGGGCGAGCGGAAGAGGAAGCGGCGGTTGGAGAGGCGCTAGGGTTTGGGGGAAGGAGAACGGCGGCGTTTGAAACGGGGAGGGGAAGGCGAGCGGGCGGGCGCGCGGGGTAAATCCCACCCGGGGCCGCGCTGGCCAACCGTCGGGCACCGAAGCGACTCTCGCCACACGGTTGGCCAATGGGCGGGTGCGGACGCGCGAGGAAGACGGAGGGGGTGGCTGATAGGTGGGGCCGGCAAGGGAAAAATACCCGAAAAAGAATGTCCCAACTTCAAAAATCTAAAACTTCTACTTCCCAAGCTCCAAAATTCGCCAAATTTTTACTGGAGCAAGTTTAAACTGCCAAGAAGATAATGCAACCACTAGAACTCAAAATCTATCAAAGATTGCTCACAATAATTCATCCAAAAATGCAGTTTTCTCAATCTCCAAGAATTTTATGGCTCGGAAAAGACATCTAAAAATTGAGTAAAAATATCTACAGTTCACCATTTTAAATCTAGTATTTGATTAAAAATTTTGGGGCAAGTTATGTAGCAAAATTGGAACTTTCTTCACAACCTCTACTCAAACAAGGCAAGAAAAATTAATTTCACTACTCCAACATATGCTCATGATGCTTGATTATGCTTTGATGATGCCCATGATGCTGTTGTTTAAATTTTAACCACGTGATTTAAGTTTGGGTCGTGACAATTCTCCCCCCTTAAGAAAATCTTGTCCCGAGATTTGGTAGATAGAAAACGATAAGGCTTCGGGTGTAATAAGGCCATATTCACCTAGACAAGATAAACATCGAAGAAAGGATGTACACGGCGTGGGTGGTGTGGAGTGGTAGGACATCCCTAATTTCTCTTTGATGGTGATTGTGTACACATATATGATATCTAGAAAGATGAACTCCATAAATAAAGTTGGGTGCGGTGGGGGAAGGCTTGAGGACTCACTCATGGAAGAAGAAGTCGGGGTAGTCTTGACGCAAACGATCCTCACGTTCCCACGTGGCTTCATCTTCGGAGTGGTTACTCCATTGAACTTTCACAAACTTCACCATACTTCGCTTCACCTTCCTTTCAACATGATCAAGGATGGCAATAGGATGTTCTTCGTAGGTAAGACCCGCTTGAAGATCAAGTGTTTCAAGGTTGATGGCGTCGGTAGGGACTCGAAGACACTTTTTCAATTGAGAGATATGGAACACATTGTAAACGGTGGAAAGTGATTGGGGAAGATCCAATTGATAAGCCACCATTCCAATCCTTTTAGTGACTCTGAAAGGTCCGAAAAAACGAGGTGCCAATTTACCCTTAACTCGGAAGCGACGAGTGCCCTTGAAGGGAGAGACCCTAAGATAGACATAATCACCAACCTTGAAATGGAGTTCACAGCGGTGACGATCGGCGTATAACTTTTGACGGGATTGAGCAATGCGAAGATTTTCGCAAATGATCTTGACTTGGTCCTCGGCATCTTTTACTAAATCCGGGCCAAAGAAAGGCCTTTCCCCGGACTCGGACCAATTGATAGGCGTTCGACAATGCCGTCCATAGAGAGCTTCAAAAGGAGACATCTTGATACTTGCTTGATAGCTATTGTTATAAGAAACTCCAATGCGCCGTCTCATAGGAGGAAATGGTGTCCGCCATGCACTTCTCCAAGGTGTACGGCCCAACCGGAGGCGAGACCACATGAGCAATGGGAGACTCGGATGGCTTCACGTGCCACCTCTTGAATGACCATCTCCACTGAGGTACCACAAGCGCGGAAGTTGTACTTCACAGCTCCCACCACCAACCTTGCCTCAAGGTGGAGGGTTGCCATGTAGTCCACCAGTCCAACTCCAACGCCGCGAGCATAGACCTCGTACTCGGGCTGAAAGAGGTAGTTCGACCTCCTCAACATCTCATTGAGGATCGCAGGGAACCCAGGCATCTCCGGAGCGCGAGTCGCCATGATCAACTTGGCCATCTATCCAATAAGACATGAGAGATTAAGCATATTTAATTAACAGGTGAAGCATTAGAGGGAATACTAGCTCTAAGACAAAGTGAGGAAGTTAGCAATCAATGCTTAAGTTCAAATTTTACAAGAAATAAATATTAGTGCAAGTACTCAATTTTATTTCGCTCTCAACCCCTTTAAGAAAAATTTTAAGTTTCACTTCATGGAACCTCGGCTCTAGTACCCGCTATGAGAACCGCCCAATTTAACATCATTCTAAGCGAAACCATCAGTCCTTATTATGAAGATGAGAGCTAACACGCACTCGCACAATGGCGCGCCACGGGTTAACCCACATCTAAACTATAAAGGACCGACCCCTCATTCACCAAAAATGATATTAAATCCGGTAGTCCCGGTATGTGCTCCATCGTATGCCCAAGATCATGCACACGCACATACCGTCACAAGCCCATACATCACCGATGATCCATAAAGAGCAAGTTTCAATATAAAGTTAAACAACCAATTATTACAACATTAATATAAGGGAAGGTTCCAAAGCTGAAATTCCAAAGGTTCAAATATGAGATACAAGCCTCGGGCTCACAAATAATGTAAAAAAGGGATATAAGCCATAGAGTTCAATGTTTAACATGATATTCCCAAATACGATAGCGCAGCGGAAATCATAACGAGATAAAGCAATGGCGTCTGGCTCAAGGACACCATTATAACCGCATCGGACTATTCCTCACCCGCGCCGGAATCGGCGCGGTAGAAATGGCCAAACACCACTTCCGGCTCACCTGCAACTTAGTTTAAGAAAGCAACATGAGTACAAAGGTACTCGCAAGACTTACACAAATATAATAACCAAGGATTATGCATACAAAGGCTCACAGATGAGGCTTTAGGGTTAAGTAATATTAGATAAGCATAAGCTCCCTAATTCCACACCTAGCTTCCTAGCATTTTAATTAGCTTGCCCAACCCATCTCAAGTTTTAGTTAATTCAATTAACCAATCCCTATGCATCATCAAGAGGGACACATATCCATCAAACAAGACCAAAACTTCTACGAAGAATTCATACAATAAAGAGCTTGCTCATAACCGAGAGCGCGGCAATTTGAATTGATTCAATAACCTTGCAAGGGTGTACATCTTTACCGACACGACACAAGAACCATGCGACTCGCTCAACCAATCACATTGAGCAAGGGGGTACTCGCATCAACCTTTCCCGACAAGTTGTAACCGTTGAACATCACGCCTAACTTGCGCGGAGAGTTACCTAGGTCCACCGGGGACACCCCTAAGCCTCTCTACAAAGCCCTATGGCCACGCATCTAGGACCGTGCATCAACGAGTAGAACTAGAGGGTAATCGGTTTATCCACCTCATGAATGGATATGTGGTAGTACAATAAGTGCTCAATTTTCGAGGTCATCCACGGACGGTCCTTAACCAATTCGAGCGGACTATGCCTCCGAGACTCCTTTCCCTAGGCCCTACCTTCCGCTCGAGTCATGACATAACTATCCAACTAACCCTTTTTTCGAACTTCCGACAATCAATGAATAAGCACGAATATACTAAGAGTAGTGTAGTGAGCAAGGTGATCCTTATTCCAATGTTTCTTGCAAACTAAAGATCAATTATAAGCATGACTAAGAATTTGTTAGATCATTTAGTTGTTAACTACATGTGACAAGGACATGAAAGTAAAAGCAAGGAAGGTCATAACATGTAATTAAGATCAACAATGCAATAGATAAACATATAGCATATACATATATATATATACCCCATTGAGCATAACTTGAATCAAGTTAAAAAGGGTCAAGGGATCATATTTAGCTGCTTGCCTTGGTTTTCTTCTTGTTCCACAACAAACTCGGCTCCCGACTCAGTCTCAACGGTCTCGGTGGGCTCAATGGGTGCGTCCTCCGGCGTCTCGGTCACTATAATGCATGAATAAGATGTGTGCATTAGCATGATGCCAATGATATGAAAATGAGATGACATGCAATGACATGGCAATAGAAGAAAAACGTCACTCCAACACGGAAGCAAAACGACCATGGTACAACAAGCTCGAGTACTAATTTTAATTCTAGGATCAAAAAGCGACATTCGCTCAACAAGGTACTTAACAAGCATGAATCATGGTTTCAAATGTGCACACAGGGGATCTCAAAAGGAACTCATGAGAATTGAATTTGCAGCAAAATTATTTTCGTGGAATTACTTATGTTATTTACAATTTTCAGCTGCTAGAATCAAGTTAAATCTTAAAAGGCACTCAAACCATTCTCATAAATTCTTAAAGACTTACCAGAGACAAAAGACATGCCAACAAAGATAACATAAGTGGTTTTAAAATTTTATCATTATTCAATCAAAAGTTACATATTAAACAAATTTGTAGGCAGGAAATAGTTAAACACACTGAAACTCTAGCAAACAGCATGCAAACACTTGCACAATCTGCATTATCAACTAGTATTTTTAGTGAGGATTCTAAAAAATCTTGATTTAACATTTTTGGAGCATCTCAAAATAAGTTAAGCATTTAACTAGGTTTAGAAAGGATAAAATTTAACTAAGTGTACAGAACTTTAACATGCTCAAACTCAATTTCTCTAAGTAGATCTATTGTAGAGGAGTCAACTAAATCTAATTTCACAATTTTTGCAGACCTAAAACATTTTCTATGCAATTAACAAGTTGACAGCATAAATAACTCAAAGAAAAAGGGGCGGCAAGCGCTAGATCCAGGCGGGCCCAGGTGGCCAGCGCATGCCCCAGGCGGAGTCAAGGCTAGCCATGGCCTTGACTCGCCGCGGGCGTGGCCAGCGCATGCCCACGACACGTCCCACGCGCGAACGCGCGCGCGCGGCGGCCCATGGGCGGCGACGCAGCGGGAACACGAAAGGGGGCAGGGGCGCACGCGTAGAGGCAGCACGGCACGGCAGGGGTGCTCGCCTGCAGCACAGGCGAGTGGGGCGAGGCGGTGGGCGGTGGCGCCGCGGAGAGCGGCGACGGCGGCGGAGGGAGTCGTGCGTCGTGGAGAGGCTGCGGGTGGAGGGAGGGGCGGCGGACGATCGGGACCGAACGAGGGGAAGGAGGGGACGGTTTAGGTGCGGGCAATTGGGCGGAGGCTCACCGACGGTGGTGGACGGTGGTGGCCGGCGGGCAGGCGGAAGAGGAAGCGGCCGGTTGGAGAGGCACTAGGGTTTGGGGGAAGGAGAACAGCGGCATTTGAAACAGGGAGGGGAAGGCGAGCGGGCAGGCGCGCGGGGTAAATCCCGCCCGGGGCCGCGCTGGCCAGCCGGCGGGCACCGAAGCGACGCCCGCTGCGCGGGCGGCCAATGGGCGGGCGCGGACGCACGAGGAGGACGGAGGGGGTGGCTGACAGGTGGGGCCGGCAAGGGAAAAATTACCCGAAAAGAATGTCCCAACTTCAAAAATCAAAAATTGCTACTTCCCGAGATCCAAAATTCACCAAATTTTTATTGGAGCAAGTTTAAACTGCCAAGAACATAATGCAACCACTAGAACTCAAAAATCTATCTGCTCACAATAATTCATCCAAAACTGCAGTTTTCTAAATTTCCAAGAATTTTATGGCTCGGAAAAGTCATCTAAAAATTGAGGAAAAATATCTAAAATTCACCATTTGAAATCTAGTATTTGATTAAAAACTTTGAGGGAAGTTACGTGTGACAGTTCGTGTATTTGTAATGCTAGGCATATATATTTTGTTAGTGTGAAGTATGTGTTTGTTAGTGTAAAGCTTGCGTGTGTTTATGTGAAGCTCTTGAAAATTAAAGTGCAAGTAAAAAGGGGATTTTTGTAATTACAGAAAAACCTAGGGTTGTTTTTGCAAATGTAATTGGATAGGAGGTAACTCCAAAATAAGTGAAGGGTAGTTTTGCAAATTTGTTTTTCTTATTTTATGTCTTGTAAAAGTATATCTTTATCCAAAAGCTGCATTTGAAATGTGTGCGTTGAAGCGTGTAAAAATTTTGGGTAAAATGGTAAAAACAAGGGTGTTTGTGTAATTTTATAAAAGTACAAGTCCTTTTATGCAAATGTTTGATTTACAAAAGTAACTTTTAAAATTACTCAGGACTAAAGTGTAAAAGTGCAAGTCATCATGGCACGTCTATCCAAACATTATGACGAGTCTATCCCGCCATCATGACGTGCCATAAATCCTTGCATTTAGGTCTTAGATTTTATAAGTTTCATTCTTAAGGACAAAAGCAATTCAAATCCAACTTTTGCTCAAAACTTCACGCGTAAAAATATAAATTTTGAGTTTTTGAACTTGAGCCCTTAAGCAATGTTGTAGAGTTTGAAAAACTGTACAACTTTCGTTTTGGGCATTTCTTCATTTGGGTTTTAAATCAACGGAAAATTTTGTTTTACAAATAGGTCCCTATATTTCTCTGATTTTACGTATAAGCCCTTGGGGAAATCCAATCACTCTTTCTCCTCTGTTCCCTTATCCTGGCACCTCCCCTCTGTTCCTTTGTCTCCACCGGCGGCACATGCTCTGGTTCCATCCATCCCCATCCGATTCTCTCTTTCTCTCTCTATCTCCTCCCCCACGCGGTGCAGATCAGAGGGGCAGCGCGCGCGGCGCGGCCTGGCGTGGGCCCAAGAGCGAGTGGCGGCGGGCGCTCGGGGCTGAGCGAGCCCGAGGCGGGGCGCGCAGCGCGGCAGAGGGAGCAGGCGGTGGCTCGGCGCGGGGCGGGCGGAGCTGGGCGCGGGCAGGTGGCGGACCCAGGGCGAGCGGCGCTGGCGCCAGAGCAGGGCGGCCGGCCGCGGGAGCAGGCGGCTCCAGGCGGTGGCGCCTCGACAGGTGTTGGGCGGGCCGCGGCAGACGCAGGCACAGGGAGCGGCGGGCCCGAAGCAGATGTCGCGCAGGTGGCTGCGGCGTAGCGCGAACGTTGGGCGGTTGGCGGAGCAGAACGGATGTGGCTTGGCCGGCGTAGGGCTGGGCAGCGCGGCCCTAGGCGGCAGAAACGTGGGTGTGCGGCTTGGGAGGCATGGAGCAAATGCGCGTGCGGAAGCGAGCTGGCGTGGCGGCTCGTGCGCGGAGCAAGCGGCGTGAACGGGCGCCGAGCTGGCGGCGTGAGCAGGCACTGGGACAGAGAGCGCGGGAGGAGTTGCGGCACGCGGGAGCTGCGGTGTGCAGATTGGGTGAGCCCGGGGCGCAACTGCCGGCGGTGTGCGAAGTTCAGGGCCAGCGATGACCAGAGCCACCTTTAGCCGAGCAAGCGGCAATAGAGCAAGAGCAGCGCGCAGCTAAGGCACGGCAAGGCCGAAGCGAACGCGTGACCAACAACGGAAGAAGGAGGAAGAGCTATGCAGGGCAACGACGAGCAAAGCGACGGCATGCAGAACATGATGGTGTTCCCGCAGGGCGAGCTCAGGCCGCGACCGAGTAGTGTGCCGGAGGGTCGCGCGTGATGGACATTAGAGGCCGTCGAGGAGAAGGCAACGGGCGAAGTCCGATGTCACCCCGGACTGCTCGTGGAGAGTTTGGAGGTGGTCAGGTGTGAGCAAACCTCGATCCTAGCGGAGGCGGAGAAGCGCTTATAGCGCGGCAAGTCGGAAGGACAAGTTGCGGAGCGAAGGCGGCGGTTAGGCATGACGAGCTCAGAGGAGGCACGCACGGCAAGCTCCCTTTATCCGTGCGGAGGTTGAAGCAGGAGCAATGCGACACGGGTCCGACACGCAACGCAGGACTGATGGCCGGCTTAGCTCGTTCCCGCAGGCACGTGCGTATGCAAAGCAACAGGCTACGAGCGAACAGGTTGAGGGCGAGAGATGCGGGAGCAAAAGAAGGTTTAGCTCGTGAGCAGATGGACCCTAGAGGTTCACGGAGGAGTTGGTCTAGCGAACCGATCCGGCTCCATCATCTTGTTCCAGGGGTCCATGACGTCCAGCAGCCCCTACCTTCGTTGATCGCGCAACCAACCGCCATCACTGCAAATCACCGCGGGGATTACCTCTTCGGCCATTCTCTACTCACTGCAATCCCCGGCAAGCTTCTTCGTCATCCATGGAGTCTCGTCGTTGTCGAGTTTTTCTCTTCGCCGATCCTATCGCCACGGGACTTCACTTTCTGTCCGTTCTTTTCCATAACCAAGGTTTGCCCCGACCTACTGAATCTTCTTAATGCCGGCGATTCCTTTATCGGGATATCGACGTTAACTTCTTGTTATCTGTTTTTCCGGACCAGGGACTCAATTGCTTTAACCTGAAAGGTTCTAGGGTGTTTTCTAAAAGATTTTCAAAGCTTTCCTATTTTCAAATCAGTGAACATTTACAAGTTTTATGTTATGCTCTTGAATTGAAAGTCTTGATTTGTGGTCTAGGTTAAATGTTAGGGAATGAATGCCTTGTTTGTACCTTATAATGTATGCATGTATCATAGCTAGAAGATAAATTATAAGGTGTATGTTTTAAGTGGAGAAGTGTAACAATTAGTTAATCCTATCACCCTAGAGCTCATATCCCTATCATCAAGACATTGTCCTCGTCTTGATTGCTGTTTCTTTAAGTTCTTTGTCGCATAAGGATCCCTGTTAGTTCTTGTCTGTCTGCTGCTTCGCCAAAACATCTTTGCGGCTATGCTTTAGCATTGGCTATCAGTTCAGCTGCTAAGCATCCGCTTTCCTTGAGTCTAGGATGTTTCTGTGTAGCAGCTGTCAGTCGATACTCCTACCATCGGCTGGTTAGCTAATACGGTTGTTACCTTTCTAGTATCGACTATTGCCAATACAAATCTGTTGTTCTATCCTGCATCGACTACACATAGTCGATGTATCAAAGGTGCACACGCAATCTTAGGATTCTTGCCATCGGCCGACCCAAGCCGATTTTGGTTGCTTTGCCATATCGGTCAAACACGGCCGATCAATCTTAGTTTTCTTATCTCCATTCCACACACTTCTATCAGTCGATTTATCGACTGAGAGATCGGCTATCTATATCTATCGGTCATGTATCCTCAATCACACTCCTTTCGGCTATACGTCACTCAATTATAGTGCTGACGTAATCGAGTCGATACAACCACACTTAGTTGCCCAGGATAACACTTAAGCACATCTCAGTTAAGACAACTGCTTTAGGAATCATTTCTCTGCTAAGGTAATCGAAGCTTTCATCGATCAATTAGGAAAACAATGTACCTTTCAATCAACTAAACCTCTGTTGTTTCCAATCGGCTCTGTTGTAATCTTCAACGAGTAGCCGATTCTAGTTAGTTGTCTCCCTAAAACTCTGTCTAGGTTTAGCTCAGATCTTTTTGGTTGTTATGTGAATAGTGTGTTATAAAAGTACTGGATTACAACTTTGCTGTGAAATAAAATAGTTTTGTGTGCACGCTTGAATGTAATGTTGCATTACATGTAGATACGACTACTTCGGCAATGTTACCTACGAGATCATCCCGGAGTCTACGGAGAATGTTCCTGAAGATCAAGTGAACGTCACCAAGGAACTGACTGAAGCCCCGAACCAAAGTTTGGAAGATGTTGACATTTCTGACTTCAGTCCCACCAGTAAAGGCAAGCCCCGGACATATCCCACTATTTTATTTACACTGCAATCTATGTCTATTTATCTATACTTATGCATTAAGTCTAGGAGTTGAGATGAAACCCTAGTTGCATGATCTCTTAGGAATCCAATGTATTGAACCCGAGTCCTTATCGCTTAGATGCTCTGCTAAATAGGACCGGTAGAAGTCGAGTGATTTCCTGTCACTCGCGCGATATAGGAGTTGCATGTTTACTATTCTGCAACCACTATAAGGATGACGGACAGGGTCATGTACCATGTCATGACCTGGAAGTTTACCCTGTTTGTTTTGATAAAAGCTTTAAGGTCGAAATGTGTGGTAGTGGTGGCTAAGTTTTTGAAAGTACTAGCCACATGCCGTGAAATATGGTAAGCGGTAAGCCTAGTACCCGATTGGCCCGGCAAATGGACGCGTCTCCACCACTCGACCTTTATTTTATGTTCACACGCACCGACGTGTGGGAGTACGTTCTGCATGGCAGACAGGAATACGGGTTTTGTAGTCGCGCTACAGACGTAAGTCCTGCACGAGTGATGTGCGTACGGTCCTGCAGTCGCTTGTGGTGGCCCCGATCCATAACCCGGAATATGAGGGAAACGGTTGCTTGGAACGTCCTGTTGGTATTCCAAGCGTGTGTGTTAGGTTTACCTTGCAAGGTTAAATTCGATTCGAATCGTTCGCCTCTCACGAGGATTGAGACTGCTTATCCCTTCTGCCACATTGAGTAATAAGTGTAATTGTTGATGAGATAATCTTGGTGGATGATAATATCTATCATGCTTGTTTAGTATAGGTGCTAACCTAGAATGGCTAATCAAGCTAGAATCTGAAAGCTAAAACTTGAAAGTAGATTATACTCTTAGTCGCTTTTCAGCTAAAAACGAGCCCAGAGCCTCTGCAACACTTTCATGAGTCTAGCTATGGGCTAAAGTATACCCAATCCCGGGTAAGCCTTGCTGAGTATTAGTATACTCAGCCTTGCTAGTTTTATGTTTTTCAGGTAAAGCCTTTGAAGATCCTACTCTTCCCTTGTTTTGCCCTACGCTCTTCCAGAAGGTTGGTCCGCGGAGTGGGATCCGTCCCCGGCCAACATTGGTGATACCGAGTGATGTCGTGCCTGGGCTTAGCATGACATCCGTCATGTCGACGTGCTGTAGATCATCGCGTATGTTTTCCGCTGCCAAGAAAGACCATAGCTTCAACAGTTGTAATGTTTTCTCTAAGTTTAAAACTTCGTATTTCTGTTAGAAACTCTTGTAATGTAATTCTTTATAATATAAAATGTGATGGTGATTGTATCTCTGGACTCACCTTCGTGTGAGGTAACCTTATTTGATCCTGTGTATCGGTGGTTTATCGGGACGTTACCCGACAGGCCAAGGGATTATACCGTTTGAAGCACGTTGGAGCCCTCGGAAGTGGACTCGCGTACTTGAGCCGGTATAATTCAGGTTGGTTCTGCCACATTACGTAGCAAAATTGGAACTTTCTTCACAACCTCTACTCAAACAAGGCAAGAAAAATTAATTTCACTACTCCAACATATGCTCATGATGCTTGATTATGCTTTGATGATGCCCATGATGCTGTTGTTTAAATTTTAACCATGTGATTTAAGTTTGGGTCGTGACACCTAGGGAGGAAACATGGGAGGTACGCGCTTAATACAGACGTGGGGAGGTTAAGCGCGGAGATTTATGCGCTAATCCCTTGACACTTGGGCCCTTCGGCGGGAAAGGAATGCAATTTCTTGGCGGCAAGTCAATTTTTAGCTAAAAAATCCTAGAACATGCAGGCCATCTATAGCGGCATTTGAGTTTTGTAAATATTTTGCAGGCTATCTAAATACAAGTAGGCCCCCCAAAAAATATTTGTCGGCACGAATCTCTTTATATTTTACGTATTTACTGTATGAAGCTAAAGATCCCATCTGTAAGCATTGGAAATATTTTAAAATATTGTCTGACATACATTTAAATGGGGACTATTTGTATTTAGATGGAATCTCTTTATATTTAACATATTTAGTGTAGGAAGCTAAAGGTTCCATTTGTATTTAGATGGAATCTCTTAGAAAGTTGACTAATTAATAAGCCATGATGACCACCCATATCTTTTCAACAATAATTTTAATAATGGTCTTTCTCTTTCAAGTCACAAACTCACTTAGAAGAAGAGTACGAGAAACATATTTTTCAGGAGCAAGTAAGTTGCATTAGTTTGGGTTCGATGTAAATAATGACCTTCTAATTGACACACTTATTCAAATGAAGAGGATGAGATAGATATATTGATAGAGCAAGTCGCTAGGATTAGTTTAGGCGTGCTGTTAACAAATATCCTTTTAGTGACAGACTAATTTGGAAGAAGAGATGATAAAGATACATGGTGGATGATGCCCATCTGAGATACCAAAATGTAAGTATACCTATTTCGTATGTCTTTTTTAGAGGTCAATACATGTCTTCAAACTATCATTAAACCTTTTTACCTTTATATGACCTATCTATCAACCCATAAGATTTCTAACCCTTGCATGAAACCATATATGTGAATTGCTATTTCAGGCTGATAAAAAAATAATCAAACATTAGATGTATCTCAAAATCGATAAAAATAGCAAATTAAAAATTGGGAAAAAAGAATGGCAAAAAATTGTGCTATAGCACAGAATCGAACCGTGACCTTGTGGCCTTGAAAACCTGGAACCAGACCACTACGCCAACGATATTAATGTGGTATATGTCAAACTATTATTCTATTTCTTAGGTGTTCTTAACATTGGCCAAGGGCTTAGTCGCCTGCTGAACCATTGGTCCTCCACATCTGTTCTATGTAATATATAACTTCCACATGGTTTCTAGATCTGGATGCTTCTATTCTGTGTAATATATTAACTTCTAAATGGTGTCAATTTTATTGCAACAGAACCTATGCTAAAAGGTTAGGTGCTGGATGATCTGGGTATAATGGTCTCAATTTCTTTAATGCCGCTGGTTCAAATGAACTCTATAGCTCGCTCAAATTACAGCATACACTCTAGAGTCAAGACAAATAACCTAGATGATCTTTCTGTCTATACATATAATTGAGTGTCAATCCATCAAAATTATAGTTTCTAGCTGAATAGCAAAAAGGAAATCTACATTATTTATCTATAGCATCAGAACACTAGAAAGACCAAGGCTTGTCTAATCTTCTTCATCCATCGACTGCTCAGCAACCATGTCAAAAGTATCTCATGGGCTAACTCTCACCACAACATGCCATGCTTCAGCTTTTGGGTCTTGGACATAAAAGACTTGTTCCACTTGTGAAGAAAAGACAAAAGGATCATCCTCAATTTTTTCCCCTATATGAATTTTTCAAGAAAAATTCACAAGGGTGAATCCAAACTCATCTTGCCGTAACCCAGTTTGATGATGAACATCATACAATTAACATTTAAAAATCACTACCTTATATTCTACATACAACAATTATATCTGATAGTCTGCCATAATAATTAACCCCATCATCTGCAATGTTCACAACACTGCTGTTTTGTGTCAACAGTGTAGCTTCTCGGCTCATAGTGTGGAACCTGAAACCATTAATAATATAGCCACTACATCCCACACTGTCAAGGGCGTCGGTTCCTAGGGTAGCTGGCCCTCGACTACGGAGCTCGTAGCCTCGGTCCGTCTTCTCCGGCGAGGTTTTGCCCCTCTGCCGCAGGCTTGGGTGGAGAACAGAGGAAGAAGATTAGATTGATAATGAATTGCTTGCCTCTTTCTGACTTCACGTATGCGTACAAATAGCCTTGGAAGCTAACCGACTAGAAGCTAAATATTCCCTAACCTAATTGATCTCTTCCTCTTCTTATCCATAACAGACTCAGGTATGCCTCCTTTTACATCCTGTTGTTGCTAAGTAAATGTGAACCAGAGTATGTGTTGTAACTCTCACACTAGTTAAAATCTATCTACCTCAGTGCCTTGTATTCCTTTATTTGCTAATTATTAACTATGTAGCTGCAATACTGTTCTACAAGGTCCAGTTTGAAAGCTTATTTTGTCCTGGGTAGTATCATAAATATTAAACATGGTACACATAACGGGTCCATGCAGGTGGCAGACAGGATGCTGCAGCTTCAGCCTAGAGCTAGAGTGTCATGCTAGTTTGTTCCATCGGATGCTAGTACTGGCTCTGCAGCTGACCTGGCACTTAGCACCTTTCTTCTCTCCTTTTTCTTAGCCTTCGTTGGCC
Source organism: Panicum hallii (assembly GCF_002211085.1). Classification (NCBI taxonomy): domain Eukaryota; kingdom Viridiplantae; phylum Streptophyta; class Magnoliopsida; order Poales; family Poaceae; genus Panicum; species Panicum hallii. The sequence continues at coordinate 15,629,495 of NC_038048.1, forward strand.
TTGCGGACTCTACAGCACACTCAGCCGCGCGGCGCCAGCTCCTCCTCACGCTCGTGATCTGCGCGCTCGGCCGCCCTGCGCACGTCTCGAGCTCTTCTGCGCCTGCTGTAGACACGTCCGCACATGACATCTCTCCCCCCCTCGAGACCCAGCTCGTCCTCAAGCTGAAAATCAGGGTACTTGTCACGGAAAGCATCGAGATCCTCCCAGGTAGCCGGCTTGCCACGCCACTGGATGAGCACCTAACGAACACCACGCGCCAGACGAGCTTGCTCCACATGAAGAGGCTCTGGAATCACCCCGCCGTTGTGAATAGCCGGCAGAGCTGGGGGTGTGGCCGGCGGCGCGTCGACGAACTTTTTGAGCACACCCACATGGAACACATCATGGAGACGAGCACCCTGTGGCAGTTCCAGACGCACCGCGACGTCGTTGATGACCTCCGTTGTGACATCCAGGTAACAAGATTCATAAAAACTAAACCTTGGATGTAATAGACATAGTAGCTAAGGGTGTATTTGAAAATTTTCATGTACTACAAGTCTTTAAGTGCAAGGTGTGTGCTTTGGATATGATCATAAGGAGAAATAAGCCCTTAAGTAAGGATAAGGGCCTATGTGTAAATAAATACAGGTACAGGGTCTTTTATGCAAATAGTTGAGGAATAAAAGTAATTTTTATATTTACCTGAGGATTTATTTGTAAAATTATTTGTCATCATGGCATTCTAGGAATACTTGCAAAAATGTCAAAAATTTGATTAAAACCTTGCTTGGTAAGGACAGGGGTAATTTAAATTTTACCTTGTTCAAAATTTAACAAAGTTAAGCTGCAAACTTTGAGCTTTTGAATTTGAGTCCTAAAGCAAATTTGTAGAGTTTGAAAAACTCTACAACTTTCATTTTGGGACTTTTCTCATTTGATCCTTAAATCAGTGGGAATTTTTAGTTTACCAATAGACCCCTGAGCTTTCAAAGTTTTGCAAATCAGTCCTTGGTCTCTTTTCCCCTTCTTCTTCCTCTGCACCCCCCTCTGCTCTCCCCCGCTTCACCTCTGGCGCCGGTAATAGAGCGTCCCCCCTGGTCCCTGTGTCAGACCCGGGGCCACGGGGCTGTGTACATCAAGGAGTCCGTATTGGGCTAGGGGATAGGACGTGTCCTGTACCTTATTTATGTTGTATTCTACCCGCATGCGGAGTAGAACTAGTCGATACAGAAGGAAACTACTCGAGTTGTACTTGAGTATGATTTCTATATTAGTATCAGACTAGGATTCATGTAACCCTGTCCCCCCGGATATATAAGGGCGGGCAGGGACCCCCTCAAAACATAAGATCACCAGATCAACATCAAGGCAATACAAACCAACATACAGGACGTAGGGCATTACGCATATTGCGGCCTGAACCTGTCTAAATCTTGTGTTGTCTGCACCTTCGAGTTCCTAATCTCGGCGCATCCCAACCCAAAACCTACCACCTTGGGTATACCCCTCGGTGGGCAGCCGGATAAAACCCGACAGCTGGCGCGCCAGGTAGGGGTGCGCATCAGGGATCCGCTGGAGAACTCGATGGCAATTTTCAAGTTCCCCAGTCCCGTGCTCCTTGAGGGCACGACCTTCGTTTTTGGCTCGTGGTTCTGCGTTGCCAACAGCGCAGGCAGTTTCCATCGGCACATTGCCGACGACATCTTCAAGCCAAAAACACTTGCCGCAAGGCTCGACGACTTTGTCGATAATCTCGACGAGTTGCCGTTTTTTGACTCTGCCAGGGAAACCGAGGCAGCGTCTGTCTCCACTGTTCCTTTTTCCATGTTGGAAAAGGACTTGGACTCTTTGCTCCAGGCTGGAGGCTCCGGGGCCACCGCATGTCGGGAGGTTGAGGATCACCTGGCCGCTTGCGGGCTGATGATCACCACCACCTCCAAAGGACGAATTGTTCATTGGAGGGGGATGAACCTGTCCGAGTTGCTCGGACATGAAGACTGATTGGTAGCCCATCTTGAGCCTTTGCCTTTTCAGGAGGGCAGGGTGCTGGCTGCCATATCCGAGGGCTCGACTGAGCTAGTCGAAGCCCCCTCTGAAGAACTCGCAACTCGCCAAGTCCTGATGGCGGAAGAAGGGGACGATGATGCCCTTATCCCCATCAGCGCACTTGATGGCATATCAGAAGATGAAGACACCACAGAAGCCGAGAACGAGAACGACGCCGAGCGCGACGCGCGACGTGCAAGGAACAGAGCTCGTGCGGTTCGTAGAAGGCGCGCCAACGAGCGCATACGTTCTGCACAGTGCGAACTCGACGCCGAATTCGCCGCGGCAGATGAACATGGCTTCAGGACTCCTGTGGCAAACATTGCTCGGGTAACAGCACTACTCGAGTGAAGCAACGACCCCAATGTCCGACAAGCACTCATCTACGCCCAACGGGCGTGGGTCCAGTTGGACCAGCAGGCTCCGGCATCGCTCGTCAGGGACGAGCACATCGGAGACAGCCGAAGCCAGGCCCCAAGTCGAACAACGGGTCATCGCCCGCGACCCCAACGCAGCAACAACAATGATGGCGTGGGTGGAAGCCAGATCACCGGTGGGAGGCGACAGCCACCTCCGGCAAACAACCCGAGGCAGCCCAACCCTCCACGTCACCAACCTGATCTTCGCCAGAAGATCAATAAGGGGCGCGATGCCCGGTCAATCCTCGACTCGAGGCGACGGGAGCGCGAGGTAGTCGAGAGAGACGATGCTGACTGCAGCGATCGTTTCCCTGTGTTCACTGCGAGATTCAACAACTACAAGTACCCGGAGGGTTTTAAGCCAATTGGCATTACCAAGTACGACGGCAAGCAGGCCCCCCAACAATGGCTCCGCTGTTATTCTACTGCCATTGAGGTGGCTGGTGGCTCCAACACTACCAAAGTTGTCTACTTTCCGATGGCTTTGGAGCCTGCACCCTTGACTTGGCTGGAAAGCCTCCCCAACGACTCCATCGACTCCTGGGAAGGCCTCAAGAAGGTCTTCATCGACAATTTCCAGGGGGCAATATCTCGAGCAGGAACCCGGCACGACCTCGCCCAGTGCAAGCAAGAGCGCAATGAACTCCTTCGATCCTACACCCGCCGTTTCTTCGATGTGCGGGCCACCATCGCCAACATCTCGGAAGAGGACATTATCGACTGCTTCTACAACGGCCTCACCGACCCAGGTATATATCGTGATTTTAGGCGTAACAAGCCAAAGACGGTTGCAGGTCTACGCGACATGATGCACGACTGGTCTGAACAAGAAGAAAAGATGCGCGAGAGGTTTCCAAGACGTGCCGACCTCAACCAGAAGCGCAACAACGACAACCGGGCTGACAAAGGCCAGCGGGATTTTTCGGGTTCTTCCCGAAAACGCAAGCCAGACGATCTCGTCGCGGCTGTGGAATGTCCTTCGCGGGGCAAGAAGTCGACCACGCAGGAGCAGTTTGAAAAACTCCTGCAGAAGAAGTGCCCGTGGTGTGTTAACTCCACGCAGCGATCGACTGCTTTCAGCTCAAGCGCACCTTTGGCTCTCCTGGGAACGGCAAGAAGAACAAGTCGACGGGCAAAGAGCCCGAAGACGAGGAACAGGAAGACAAATCTGAGATGCCTAAGTTCCAGGATGCCTCCAAGACCGTCAATGTCATCTTTGGCGGTGACGAAGATTTTTGCTCCAAGCGGGAACAGAAGTTGCTGCTACGAGAGATCCTATCAGTTGAACCGGCGGTACCACGACCACTCCGATGGTCGGAGGTCCCCATATCATTTTCCTGTGATGATCAATGGACCAGCTTTTCCGAGCCTGGGAAGTTCCCACTGGTGCTGGATCCCGTGGTCGCAGAAGTCAAGCTTACTCGGGTTCTTATCGATGGTGGGAGCGGACTCAATCTTATCTTTGCCAGTACACTAAAGAAGATGGGTCTGGACCTCACCAACAAGCTTACTCCGAGCAAAGCTCCTTTTTACGGTATTGTTCCTGGCAATGCCGCGCATCCGCTTGGAACAGTCGTTCTTCCAGTCACTTTTGGGACGAGGGAGAACTACCGTACCGAGTTCATCAAGTTCGAGGTGGCCAACTTCGAATCTTCCTACCACGCCATACTGGGGAGGCCGGCGCTCGCCAAGTTCATGGCGGTGCCACATTATGTCTACTTGCTTCTCAAGATGCCAGGACGTAACGGTGTACTTACGCTCCGAGGCGACTTGAAGAAGTCTTATGATTGTAACCAAGAGGCCATCCAGTACGCATCGACTTCCCGCATGCCAGATGCTTCTGCTGAAGTACTCGCGGCCGCACAGCAACTCTCTCAAGCCGAGCTGGACATCCCGACGAAGAAGGCGAGTCAATCGGGCGTCAAGTCGATGGGCGAGATGGCTCTCAAGACGATCCAGCTCCAAGAAGGCGATTCATCCAAGACAGCCATTATCGGCGCGGGCTTGGGTGACAAATAGGAACTCGCGCTCGTCAGTTTCCTGCGGGCTAACCAAGACATATTCGCATGGAAGCCATCGGATATGCCAGGGGTGCCCAAGGAGCTGATCGAGCATAGTCTTAATGTGTACCCACAGGCTGTACCAAAGAAGCAACGACTTCGTCGTTTTGCCCCCGATAAACAGGAGGCTATCAAACGGGAAATAGCTAAACTCCTCGCGGCTGGATTCATTAAAGAAGTAATCCACCCAGAGTGGGTAGCTAACCCCGTCCTTGTATTAAAAAAGAACAAAGAATGGAGAATGTGTGTCGACTATACCGATCTCAACAAGCATTGCCCAAAGGATCACTTTGGGCTCCCTCGCATCGATCAGGTAGTCGACTCGACCGCAGGTTGTGTACTGTTATGTTTCCTTGATTGTTACTCAGGTTACCATCAGATCACTCTCAAGGAAGAAGACCAGATCAAGACCGCGTTCATCACCCCGTTTGGGACTTATGCCTACAAGACGATGTCTTTCGGGTTGAAGAATGCTGGTGCCACCTATCAGCGGGCAATTCAGATGTGCTTCGTTGATCAGTTACACCGGAACGTGGAGGCCTACGTGGACGACGTGGTCGTGAAAACCCGAAGTCCCGAGGGCCTCATCACGGATCTGGAGGAAACTTTCGCCAGCCTAAGGAAGTACCGATGGAAGCTTAATCCGACCAAGTGCGTTTTTGGTGTTCCGTCAGGAAAATTGCTCGGGTTCATAGTCAGTAACCGGGGCATTGAGGCCAACCCTGAAAAGATTACCGCCATCACTGATATGGAGGCACCTGCTACAATCAAAGATGTACAGAAACTTACAGGGTGCATGGCAGCTCTCAACAGATTCATCTCCCGGCTCGGGGAGAGAGGATTACCTTTTTTCAAACTCTTAAAGCGTCAGGACAAGTTTCACTAGATAGAGGAAGCCGAGCGGGCTCTGCAGGATCTCAAGCAACACCTACAGTCGCCCCCGATCCTCACAGCACCATTGCCGGGTGAGACCCTTTTACTTTACATTGCGGCAACTACTCACGTTATTAGCAGTGCTATTGTTGTCGAACGCTCCAAGGAAGGCCATGCTTTTGGCGTGCAGCGGCCCGTGTACTTTGTCAGTGAAGTACTCTTGGAGTCTAAGATGCGCTACCCGGCAGTCCAAAAGCTTCTCTATGGCATATTGATTACTTCAAGGAAATTACGCCACTACTTTGAAGAGTACCAGATCATCGTGATCACACACTACCCGTTGGCGGATATCCTGCACAACCAAGATGCCACGGGTCGTATTTCAAAATGGGCAGTGGAACTGGGGGCTTTGTCGATCGACTTCAAGCCACGCACTGCAATCAAGTCCCAAGCTCTAGTCGACTTCATGGCTGAGTGGAGGGAAAATCAAGTTCCAAATCCAGTTGACAAGCCAGAGCATTGGACCATGTACTTCGATGGTTCTCTCAAGCTCGATGGCGGCGGCGCTGGAGTTTTATTCATTTCCCCAAGAGGCGAACAACTCAAATACGTCCTCCAAATTCTCTGGGAGGTATCCAACAATGAAGCCGAGTATGAAGCGTTGCTTCACGGGCTCCATTTGGCGATATCACTAGGGATCAAGCGACTACTTGTATATGGCGATTCACTCTTGGTCGTTCAGCAAGTCAACAAGGAGTGGGACTGCAACAAGGAGACCATGGAAGCCTATGTACAAGAAGTACGCAAGCTAGAAAACAAATTTTCTAGCCTAGAAATTCATCATGTGCTGCGGGAACACAATATCGCTGCCGATGCCTTATCTAAGCTGGGATCAACCCGAGCACAAGTCCCAGCAGGGGTATTCGTTCAGGAGCTAACGCGCCCGTCCATCAGCCCTTCACTACCGGTTTCCACTGCCACTGGCTCCGTACAGCCAGAACAGGAGGTTCTGCTGGTCGGTGAGGACTGGAGAGGACCTTTCATCGACTTCATCCGAGATCTCGTCTTACCGGCCGGGATGGACCCCAAAAGCGCTGCCGCCGCCCGCCTCATGCGATGGAGCAAGGGTTTTGTCCTAGTCGAAGACAAACTTTATCGGCGCGGCGCACAATCCGGAGTACTCATGAAGTGCGTCACAATAGAAGACGGTCTGGACATATTCAGGGAGATACACGAGGGCGTGTGTGGTAACCATGCCGCGTCAAAGTCACTGGTCGGCAAAGCATACAGAGCCGGTTTCTGGTGGCCTACCGCCGTGTCCGACGCCGAAGATCTGGTGCGACGATGTCAGAACTGCCAGTTCTTCGGTAAGCAAACTCATGTCCCGGCCCACACCCTCATCACTATACCGCCTTCCTGGCCTTTCGCTTGCTGGAGCCTCGACATGATCGGGCCCTTCACAACGGCGCCAGGAGGTTTTACTCATGTTCTGGTGGCTATCGATAAGTTCACCAAGTGGATCGAGTTCAAGCCGATCGCCAAGCTTACTCCAGGTAGGGTGGTCGACTTCATTTCCGACATCTTACATCGTTTTGGCTTCCCCAACACTATTATCACTGACTTGGGTTCAAATTTCACGGCCAACCAATTCTGGGAATTCTGTGAAAACTCATCCATCGAGGTCAAATATGTTTCGGTGGCTCACCCAAGGGCAAATGGGCAAGTTGAGAGGGCGAATGGTTTGATTATCGACGGCCTCAAGAAGAGACTTTACGACGCCAACAGCAAAAAGGGCGGGAAGCGGATTCACGAGTTGCCACACGTAATCTGGGGGCTCAGGACTCAACCTTCAAAAGCCACAGGGCAGACCCCGTTCTTTCTTGTCTACGGCTCCGAGGCGATTCTCCCAGCAGATATCATGTGGAAATCCCCAAGGGTTGAGATGTATAAAGAAGGCGAGGCGGACGAGGCTCGACAGCTGGAGTTGGACTCTGTCGAAGAGGCTCGTTGCTCTGCTCTCGTTCAGTCAGCCCGTTACCTACAGGGAATCCGGCGATATCATGATCGCAACATTAAGGAAAGGTCATTTAGCACTGGCGACCTTGTCCTTCGTCGCGTTCAAGACGAGTCGGGTTTGCACAAGCTTAACTCAAGATGGGAAGGACTGTTCATTGTCAAGAGGGTTACAAGACCGGGATCTTATCAACTTCGGCACCCCGATGGTCAGGATGTACCCAACTCGTGGAACATTCAGCACCTACGACGGTTCTACCCCTAAGCGAACTCGTGTCCAAATTCCGTATGCGTCAATGGCAAGTTTTACTTTTCTGGGTCGATTTGGCAGCTTTGTGCCACACAACCCGAAATGTAAATTCTTGAATATAATGATGGCGGCTTTTGGCCACGCTTAAATTTTATATAAAATCGACTACTTGCCAGTGGCACATGGGTCATCGCGATGCTAATCGTGTTCTTTCAAACTGGTTAGGCCCGTCTGGCTCGGGTTCTATCTAACTCGTTTGGCTACTCCTGCGGTGGTTACACCTAAGGGTAGTTTTCGACTGTTTGCCATGAGCATCCTAGTCGTCGCACCACAGACTGCGCGTTCCGGGTCCGAGTGGATCCTTTTTGGCAGGATCTTATCTAGCTCACCCGATGAGCTCTCATGAAGGGCTAAATCGACTACTCTCTGAGTCGCTGCACTCAGAGGTAGCACGCCTATGCTCCAAAGCAGATGGGGCTCTTCGTCTGCAAATAAGGCTACAAAGGAACAAAAGTGGTTTCTTATATTACAACAGTCTTAAGCACTAACGGTTCAATCATGGACCATGTTTCCAACAATTTTTTTAGCTACAGGCCGGACCTCTAGCAAATACTCGCGGAAGCTTTCATTAGTACAATCAGCAGCTGCACCCTCCGCGAGTACTTCTAGCCGAGCCTTTGGCCAGAAGGACTTTACAAGGCATAGGGCATGGCCCACGTAAGATGTGGCAGCCTCGATGACAAAGTTGAGGATCTTTTGTGGCGCCCCGCGAAGTCGATCAAGTAGTGGTTGCCCATCTTCAGCATTGTCTTCCCGGGGATCCACCATCTCTATGAGTTCTTGAGCTGCCACCTTCAAATCATCGAGTTCCTTCTGGCGCTGCTCTTTCTCCTCGCCCAAAGTCTTGATCTGCTGGAGGCAGTCGACGAGTTGCTTCTCCGTGTCGGCCATCACCTTCCGCAGACCCTCGACTTCATCTGCGCGGCGATATAGCATGTTCTTCAAATCAGTAAGCAATCCTTCTTTATAATTTAAGAGCTGTTTAAGTTCTGCGATGATAAGCAGGTTTCAGATCATGAAGTTATCGACTACGGGTATGACTTCGAGAATTGAATTTAACATACCTTGATGGGTTTTCCGCTACTCCTTGAGTCGGCCTTGGAGCTCGATGATATTCTGCTCGAAGCCGGCTCGTTCCTGCATCAGCTCGTCGATACGCCTGGCGGACTCTTCCAGCTTCGTTGAAGATTTTTGATTCATGTCCTACATGTTCCTGGGCGTCAGAGCAAATCGACTTAATCATACAGTTACCAGCGGTTTAGACAAGATTTACCAGAGCAAATGAGTCGATCACCTTGATCATTTGGCGCAGGCGGCTTAGATCATCCCCTGGGAGGTGCACCTCTTGGAGTATATCTGTGTTTTCCCCCACAGGGGTCGGTAACCCGGGTGCCTCGCAAGAAGCACCCGCACCCTCCAAAGCTGACGGCTGCGAGGTCCCTGCAAAGGACAAGTGTTAATATAGCAATGATTGTGGCAGAAGGCAGTGGGATCATTTACCTGCACTGTCAACGGGAACGGCAGTGGTGGCCTCGACTTGCTCATTGCCGGGGGCTTCGGGTTCTGTGTGCTGGAGCTCGGGTAGTGGCGAATCAAGCATGATTACATCTGCCCCCCTTGCTGGCTCCAGCGCGTTGGGTTGCCCAGGCGAAGGCTCGGGGGCTGGTGGAGCCAACTCGAGTTCGGGCGTCACCGCAGCTGTTGATCTGCTCAAGACAACAGCACAACATTTTTACTGTGATTTTTACACATGGCTAAGGGCAAGGTCCAAGGCATTACTTACTTCTGGGATCGGATCATTGTCGGTTTCCTCCACACCAGCTTCAACGGCTTCTTTATCATGGTACTCGTGGCTGGAGGAGTTGGCGTACAGGATGAGGGGGCTGGCAGCTCTGGCAGGGCGATGTCTGTGGCGCCTATTGCCGGCGGCGGCGCTGTTTCAGTCGAGGGCGTGAGCTGCCCCGACCTTGTGCCTGCCACGGCAATAGTTACATCGTCTGCGATAGAAGGTGACGGATCGGCCCTATCGACCTCTATGGGCCTGGCTTCTGGTGCACCTTTTCTGGTGGGGGGCACTTCGGCTACCCTTTGGCGCTGGGAGCCGGGCAAGGAAGACGAGGGGCTGCAAGTCAGGGTTGCCATCAGCGTTCAGCAAAACAACTCGACAGTTTTTATAATTCGATAAACACTTACCCGGCAAGGTCAGTGGTGCTGGCTTTGCGTTTCCGCATATCTCGACGTCGCCGGGGAACTAGAGGTGCGTCGTCAGACCAGTCCACGGATGATCCGGAGGAGTCGTCGACTTGCACCCTTTCCCCAGCCGCCTGGCTGCCCGTGGCTGATTCGCTGCCTGCAATTTGTTCCTTCTGTGCTTTGGTGACGACGCTGGGCAGCGTATGGTAAGGACGGGGCAGATCAGGGTGTGGTGGGTAACTCCGATACAATGCTGATGAATCCTGTGTTAAGACAATCAGTTAGTATTAACTCTTCAGATCAAGGGAAGCAGTCGAGAAGTCGAACACTTACTGCTGGTGGTCGATTCTGGGCTGTAAACCCTGCTGGAACATACGGGACAACATCCACATCTAGTAGAATTCGCCTGACGCGCACAAGTGCAGCATCATCCCCAAGCTCTTCTGCGCACATACGAGATGGGTCTTCAGTACCCAAGTACTCGAATCCTAAGGTATGGCGCTGCTGAATGGGTTGGACTCGGCGTTTGAAAAATGATAGCATCACTGATGCCCCGGTTACCCCCGTCTCTTTGTGCGCGGCAATCAACTCGAGCAGTTCTTTTACTTGGTCCATCTCGGCTTCATTTGGCTCCAATGTCCATTCGCCACGTTGAACAGGGGGCCTGCCGGACCGCACAGGGAGTTGGGGGGCATGGTTCGCAATGTAGAACCAGTGTTGTTTCCACCTGGGGACATTTGACGGAAATTTGTATGATATATATTTGTCACTAGCGTGTTGCCTAAGCTGGATTCCAGCGCCCCCTATTGCAGAAGGATTTTTTGAGGTGGGCTGGGGCTTCACGCGGAAAAGATAGCGGAAAAGAGCCCAATGTGGTTCAATTCCGAGGAAAGCTTCGCAGAAATAGATGAAGATGGAGATATGGCAGATCGAATTGGGGTTGAGGTGTTGCAGCTCAATCCCATAGAAGTAGAGAAGACCACGGAAGAAGGAGCAAGTGGGGAGGGCGAATCCCCGTTCAGAGAAAGAGCAGAAAGAAACGATTTCATCGACATTTTCCATGGGAAATGGATCGCGAAGAGGAAGGCGCCAATTGATGAGATCCCTTTCCTGAAGCAGACCCCCAATACCAAATTTGCTAAATTATGGCGAGAACACTTACTAATTGCCCATTCTCCAGTTGCTGCTTGCGCTTCTTTCAGGTCCTTCTGGTTGTTTTTCTTCAGGGCCATTTCGAATCCTTACAGCCACGAGTTGTTTTCACAAGCGCTCGGGGGCTGCGGCGGTGGGCTCGACGATCTTCGACTATGCTGGGCGGCGGAAGGGCTTGGGCAGGTCAGACTCTAATTGGGGTTTTGTTTTTCTCTGGTGGCGGCGTCAGATCTGAAGGCACAGGAAAAACCCAAACTGACCGCGGGGTTAAATAACCAGCGGTCAGGTAGTGGTTTACTGTGTGTAAGATGAAGTGTCGCGCAATGGGATTAATTGGATACAGGCGGTTTTTTGGCAGATTTTTGGGCTGTTACCCGATTCACCATTTTTTCTGGGTTAGTTGTCCCGAAAAAAGAGGTTTTTCTGGTTTCGAGTCTAATTTTTGCTAAGTGCCTCCTCTTAAGACTTTATTTTTCAAAAGGAACTCTTTTTTGCCACGACCTTTGGGATCCTTTTTTCCAAAAGATTTGGACTCAAGGCTCGGGGGCTGTAAGACACGTGGCATCGACTACTTATTTTTCGAAAGTACTCGAAGGATAAGAAGGAAAGATTCAAGGCTAGTTTGACCCTCAGCTTGATTCTTTGATTCAACCTAAGGCTCGGGGGCTACTCCATATGGAGTGCGATTATTCATCGCACCCCATATAAAAGAAAAAATTCAGGGCATGAGCACCTCATAGCTTCGATGAAGTCAGAAGAGTACTCGAAGAGAAGTATCAAGATGGAGCTTCGAAAGAAGTCAAAGACAGCTTCGGAAGTACTCGAAGAGTCTGCAGTACTCAGCTACGAAGAGCTCGGGGGCTTGTCAGACCCGGGGCCACGGGGCTGTGTACATCAAGGAGTCCGTATTGGGCTAGGGGATAGGACGTGTCCTGTACCTTATTTATGTTGTATTCTACCCGCATGCGGAGTAGAACTAGTCGATACAGAAGGAAACTACTCGAGTTGTACTTGAGTACGATTTCTATATTAGTATCAGACTAGGATTCATGTAACCCTGTCCCCCCGGATATATAAGTGTGACAGTTCGTGTATTTGTAATGCTAGGCATATATTTTGTTAGTGTGAAATATGTGTTTGTTAAGTGTAAAGCTTGTGTATATCTATGTGAAACTTTTGAAAATTCAAAAGTGCAAATAAAAAGGGTATTTTTGTAATTACAGAAAACCTAGGGTTGTTTTTGCAAAATGTGTTTGGAGGGGAGGTAATTTCGAAATAAGTAAAGGGTGGTTTTGCAAACGTGTTTTTCATACTTTATTCCCTGTAAAAAAAATATATATTTATCCAAAAGTTGCATTTGAAATGCATGTGTTGAAGTGGGTAAAAAGTTTGGGTAAAATAGTAAAAATAAGGGTGTTTATGTAATTTTATAAAAGTACAAGTCCTTTTATGCAAATATTTCATTTACAAAAGTAACTTTCAAAATTACTCGGGACTAAAGTGTAAAAGTGCAAGTCATCATGATATGTCTATCCAACCATTATGACGAGTTTATCCCGTCATCATGACATGTCATAAATACTTGCATTTAGGTCCTGAATATTATAAAATTTTATTCTTTAGGACAAAAGCAATTCAAATCCGATTTTTGTTCAAAGATTCACGTGTAAAAATATAACTTTTGAGTTTTTGAACTTGAGCCCTAAAGCAATGTTGTAGAGTCTGAAAAACTCTCCAACTTTCATTTTGGGCATTTCTTCATTAGGGTTTTAAATCAGCGGGAAATTTTGCTTTACAAATAGGCCCTTGCAGTTTTCTGTATTTATGCATAGGTCCTTAGGGAAATCTGTTCATCCTTCTCTTCTATTTCTTTTCTCCCCTGGCGCCTCTATCTTATCCTGTTCCACCGGCGGCGGCAGCACCAAAACGTTTCTTTTCTTCCTCTTTCTCTCTCTGTTCTTCTTCCCGTTAGCTTCCTCTTCCACTCACGGACGCTGGAGATCCGGCAGCCAGGGGCCCGAGCGGCGTGCGGCGCAGCAGGTCATGCGCACGTGGCAGGCGGGCCTAGGCGGGGTGTGCAGCAGGCGTGCGGAGCAGCGGGCGCTCAGTGCGGCTCGGCAGGCGCTTGGGCGAGCGCGTGATAGCGGGCGGCCGCTGAGGGCGCGAGCCGATGCGAGCGCAGGTGGCAGACGGCCGCGGCCCGAGCGGCAGGCGGGCGTGGGCCGGCGCAGGAGCGGGGAGTGCGCAGGCGGCGGCCCAGCGCGGGTGGCGCGCAGCAGTGGGCGGCGGCCCAGGCGAGCGGAAGCTGAAGCGGCTGAGGCTCTAGGCGGCGGCGCGTGCGTCGCGGGAGGCGCTCGGCCGGCTCGTGGGCGGACGCGTGGCGCGGCCCAGGCGGCCCGACGTGCGGGGCGCAGAACGGCGTGCGTGAGCGCGCAGGCGCTGGTGGCAGCGAAGCAAAGCGACGGCTGGTGTCGCAGCCCAGGCGCGTGGACGGTAGTGGCTCGGCCGATGCGCAAGCGCGTGCGGCAGGCGAGCGGCGTAGCAATGGCAGCTCGGCAAGCGTGCGCAGAGGCGGAGCGCGCGCGGGAGGTGCTAGAGGTGGGTGCTGGGGCGAGCAACTCGCAGGAGCAGGTGTGGCGTGGGCTCAGGTGCGGGCGAGCCCGAGGCAGAGCGATGCCAGAGCAGAACGCGCGAACGGCTCAGGCGTGAGCTGATGCGGCGCGACGCAGGCGAGTTGGCGTCAGGCGAGCATGAGAGCTGAAGCGGCATGATTTAGAGGGTGCAGGAGCTCGCGTGCTGGAGAGCCGGTGTAGGCGCTGGAGCGGCAGGAACGTGGGCGATGCCGAGCGAGTGGCACGAGCGTGCGCGCAGTGACGCGCGGAAGCTGGCGGTGTGTGTAGGTGTTGGGCGGCCGGAGCAAGCACGGGAAGGAGGCGGTCGCCAGTCTGGGGCACTGCCACCAATGGAGCACGCCCGACAAAGGCCGACGAATTGAAAGGAAAGGTGCGAGCTCATTCGCTCATGAGATGCACGAGGAGCGGCGAGCCGAAAGGAAAGACGGCAAAGCTGAGGTGGCGACCGGATGCAACGAGCTCGGAGGAGCCACGCACGGCGAACTCCCTTCATCCGTGCGGAAGTCAAGGCAGGAGTAACGTAGCGCGGGTTCGACGCACAGCGCAAGACCGGCGGCGGTGGTAGACCGGCCTTAATGGCATCGCAACAGGTGAAGAGGGCGGCGGAATTGCAAGACCCGGAGGTCCGAGCGGAAGTGAACTGGCGCGTTCGCGAGTGCGAGCGGAAGTGTTTGCCAGTGGCCAGCACGACTCGATTCAGCAAGCGCGTGCGAGACAACAGGCCATCTTCCACCCACGGCAACTCTCCCTGACAAACTCCTTTGTCATCCACGGAATCTCGTCATCGCCGAGCTCATCTTATCGTTGCCAATCCTATTCACCACGGGAATTTACTTTCCGCGTGTCCTTCTTCATAACCAAGGCTACCCCAAGGTTTGCCCTGATTCACTGAATCTTCTTAATACCGGCGATTCCTTTGCCGGAATATCATCATTATTTTCCTGTTATCTATTTTCCCGGACCAGGGACTTGATTGCTATGTTTTAGGAAGTTCTAGTGTGTTCTTTGTAAAATTTCCAAAGCTGTTTGTATTTCAAATCGGTGAACTTCTATATTTCATAGATTTTTGTAAGAAGTTCATAAAATTACGAAAATAGTTTTGTTTGAAACCCTAAGTCAAACTCTACAAGTTTTATGTTGTGATTTTGAATTGAAAGTCTTTGGATTGTGAGCTAAGTTAAATCTTAGGAAATGAGTGCTTTATTATACCTTGTATTGTAGACATGTGATATAGCTGGAAGACAAATTATAGAGTGTGATATCTAGTTGATCTTATCACCCTGGTGCTTATATCCTTGCCGTCAAGATGTTATCCTTGTCTTGATTGCCGTTTCCTTAAGATCCTTTTCGTAAAAGAATCCCTGTTAGTTTATGTGTTTCTGCTGCTTAGCTTTTACCCCTCTGCGGTTATGCTTCAGCGTTGACTATCAGTTCAGCCGCTAAGCATCCGTTTCCCTTGAGTCTAGAATGTTTCTGTGTAACAACTGTCAGTCGATGCTTCTACCATCGGCTGGTTAGCTGATACGATTGTTACCTTTCTAGTATCGGCTACTGCTGAAACAACTCTTTTGTTCTGTCCTACATCGGCTGCACATAGTCGATGCATCGAAGATGCACCCACAATCTTAGGGTTCTTGCCATCGGCCGACCCAAGCCGATTTTGGTTACTTTTCCATATCGGTTATGGCCGATCGATCCTTAGTTTTCCCATCTTCTTATCCACACACTTCTATCAGTCAATTTATCGACTGAGAGGTCGGCTTTATACTTATCAGTCACATACCCTTAACCACACTCCATTCGGCTATACGTCACTCAATAGTTGTGCTGACGTAATCGAGCCGATGCAACCACACTTAGTTATCTAGAATAACCCTTAAGCACATCTCAGTTAGGACACGACTGTTTTAGGAATCATCCTTCTGCCAGGGTAATCGATGCTTTCATCGATCACCTAGGAAATCGATGCACCTTTCCATCGGCTAAACCTCTGTTGTTTCCAATCGGCTCTGTTGTAACCCTCAACAAGTAGCCGATTCTAATTAGTTGTCCTCCTAAAGCTCTATCTAAGTTTAGCTTCAAACCTTTTTGGTTGGTATGTGAATAATGTGTTATATGAGTGCTGGATTGCAACTGTGTTGTAAAGTAAGATAGTTTCTTAGGCACACTTTGAATGCAATGTCGCATTTCATGTAGATACGATTACTTCAGCAAATGGTACCTACAAGATCTCCCAGGAGTCTGCCAAGGATGTTTCTGAAGACCAAGCGAACATCACCAAAGGATTAACTGAAGCCCCGAACCAAAGTTCGGAAGATATTGACATTTCTAACTTCAGACCCACCAGTAAAGGCAAGCCCCGGACATAACCCACTATTTTAATTATACTGCAATCTATATCTATTTACGTATTCTATGCACTAAGTTCTTAGGAATTGCTTGAAACCCTAGTTGCATTTCCCTAGGAACCAATGTGATGAATACTAGCACTTGAGTCCGACTAGCTGCTATGCTAATAGGACCGGTAGAAGTCGGGTGATTTCCTGTCACTCGCGCGATATAGGAATTGTAATGTTTTCATTCCTGTTATCACTATAAGGATGCCGGACGGGAGTTTTGTGAGGTATCATGGTTGAGGTGATACCCCGTCTGTGTTGTTGAATTGGATAAGGCCGCGGGGTGTGTTAGCGGTGGTTAAGCATTTGAAAGTACTAACCACATGCCGCGAAATATGGTAAGCGGTAAGCCTAGTAGCCAATCGGCCCAAGGAGTGGACATACCTCCCACCACTCGATTTGCTTCTTTTGGTTACTCATGTTCGACTGAGGAAATACATGTTGCAAGGGCAACCAGGAATACAGGTTTTGTAGTCGCGCTACAGACGTATGTCCTGCACGGGTGATGTGCGTATGTTCCTGCAGTCGCTTGTGGTGGATCTGATCCACGAGTCGGAATGAAAGGCAAACGGTTGCTTTGGAACTATCGTTGGATGTCCCAAGCGTGTGAGTTAGGTTTACCTTGCAAGGTTAAATTCGATTCAGAATCGTCCGCCTCTCACGAAGATTGAGACTGCTTAATCCCTTTATCACATAGAGTAACAAGAGCAATATTATGGTTATCAAAGATGATGCTTGACCAAAGATTACACCATGCTTGCTTAGTTATAAGTGCTTATCTAGAATGGATAATCACATAGAACTTGAAAGCTAAAAGTTGAAAATAAGGATCTACTCTTAGTTGCTTTTCAGCTGAAATTAAACATAGAGCCTTTATAATGCCTTCATGAGTCTAGTTATGGGCTAAAGTATACCCAATCCCGGGTAAGCCTTGCTGAGTATTAGTATACTCAGCCTTGCTAGTTTTATGTTTTTTTTTCAGGTAAAGCCTTTGAAGATCCTACTCTTCCCTGTCTTGGCCCTATGCTCTTCCAGAAGATTGGTCCGTGGAATGGGATCCGTCCTCGGCCAATACTGATGATCTCGAGTGATGTCGTGCCCGGGCTTAGCATGGCATCCGTCTTGACGACGTATTGTAAATCATCGCGTATGTTTTCCGCTGCCAAAAGCCAAAACTTCAACAGTTGTACTGTTTTCTCTAAGTTGAAATTTTGTATTACTTTTGAAAACTCTTATCATGTAATTCCTTGTGATGTAAAATATGATGGTGATTGTATCCCTGGACTCACCTTCGTGTGAGGTAACCTTATTTGATCCTGTATATCGGTGGTTTATCGGGACGTTACCCGACAGGCCAAGGGATTATACCGTTTGAAGCATGTTGGAGCCCTCAGGATTGGACTCGCGTACTTGAGCCGGTATAATTCAGGTTGGTTCCGCCACAATAAGGGCGGGCAGGGACCCCCTCAAAACATAAGATCACCAGATCAACATCAAGGCAATACAAACCAACATACAGGACGTAGGGCATTACGCATATTGCGGCCTGAACCTGTCTAAATCTTGTGTTGTCTGCACCATCGAGTTCCTGATCTCGGCGCATCCCAACCCAAAACCTACCACCTTGGGTATACCCCTCGGTGGGCAGCCGGATAAAACCCGACACCCTGCTCTGCCTCGCCGCCGTTCAACTCCTGCTGCCCTCTCCCCACGTGTCGCCCTACCTCTGGCCGCCGCTGTAGCTTCTCCCCGCTGTCCCCTTCTCTGCGCTCCACGGTGCCCTCGGGGTGCTTGCCGGTCGCCACCTCGCCGCCGCAATCCAGAGCACAGCTGTGGCCCTCCCTTCCTCCACTCTTTTCCCTCTCTTCTATGAACTAGTGCCGCTACAAACTCGATCACATTCCCCTCTTCTCCCAACTGCAGTGCCCCTTCTTCCTCCACGCGACACCGAACCACCGCCGCCGCTCCCCGCCAGAATTCCCCCTAACCGCGCCACCCCATCCAAATTCCTTGGGCCAGTTGCTTCGCCACCTCCTCCACTAGCCCCTGACCGAAGCTGATCCAACTCCGGCCCTTCCCTTCACCGAAATTGCTTCCACCCCGAGCCGCCGCTCGCCGGAGCCGTCCGAGCTCACCCCGTCGTCGACAGCCTCCTCCGCTTGGCCTCCAGCCCGACCAGGTACACAAATCGCTTCCTTGTGGCCTGCTGGTGCTTGTGCGCGCCTTCCCTACTCATGTTCGCCGGCCCTTCATCGGGAACGCCAGTGACCCGAACACGGCCGCCGCACCTCTCCATCGCCGGCCGTGCTGCACCGCCGTTCATCCAGCGCCATCTTCGCCAAACCATTCCCTAGATCCCGTGGATCGTGCTAGGCCTACTCCTTTCCTCCATAGAGCTCGTCGCCGGCGAGAACGCAGGTGACCCGACTGGCCGGCCATCGTCAACGACGAGCAAGGGTGTATCTGCAAGTAGAAAACCTTTTTCAGGGGCCTGGACGTAAAAGAACCGAGACCCCCCCCCTTAAGTGCTTGTTATTTCATGTGATGTTTGTGCTGTCTTATAAAATGCATAACAAATCATAGAAAATTCCAAAATTAGCAAAACCTATTTTGTTGGAAACTAGATTATGAACTCTATAACTTTTGTAAAAAGAGTTTGATATGAAACCAAATCTTTTTGAATCTATTTTAAATTTGAAACAAGGGAGTGTAATGTCTTTAATTCCTACATGATAACCTTGTAGTTTGCAATTTTCATATGCAATTTTTATAGATGCTGTATGAAATTTTCAAATCTAAATTTATGTTGTAATTTAAATTCTTTTAAGTTAACCATTCCAAATTATTTTGAACTAAAATTTGCTAAGCATAACCTTTGAAACTTAACTAATTAAATCCTTTGGTCATGGATTATTAAATATGTAAATGGTCTATACTTAGATGTTCAAAACCATATGACATTCTTTACCCAAGGTTTAAATTCAGATTTAAATTTAAATTTAACCTTAAACTATATTTTAATGCTTGTTTTTAGTTAATTCAATAATATGCTTAAAGGTTAAACAGAAAGTATAAGTTTGGGCTAAACTTGTTTCTTGTTTGCCAATTCTTGAATATTAACCTCTTTAAGGTATAGTTTTTAATGTGAGCTAAATAAAAGAGTGTGCATTCCCTAATATAATATTTTTGCATATCATGTAGAACCGTTTACTCTCGTCGACGGTGATTACGAGCTGATCACGGACCAAGCCGAGGAAACTCCTATAGATCCCGGAGACATCGTCGAGAATCTAACTGAAGCTCCGAACCAAGGTTCGGAAGACCTCGACCCTACTGCCCCCAACCCTACACAAGAAGGCAAGCCACCGATATAAACCCTATTTTATTTACGCTGCAATCTATGTTATTATATCTATACCTCCATTAAGTTCGTAGGAATTGCTTGAAACCCTAGTTGCATTTCCTTAGGAACCAATGTATTGAATATTAGCACTTGAGTCTGACTAGCTGCTATGCTAATAGGGCCGGTAGAAGTTGGGTGATTTCCTGTCACTCACGCGATATAGGCATTGTAATGTTTATATTCCTGTTATCAAGGATGACGGACGGGAGTTTTATGAGGTATCATGGTTGAGGTGATACCCCATCTGTGTTGTTGAATTGGATAAGGTCGCAGCGTGTAGTAGTGCGGGTTAAGCGTTTGAAAGTACTAACCACATGTCGCGAAAGATGGTAAGCGGTAAGCCTAGTAGCCAATCGGCCCGAGGAGTGGACATACCTCCCACCACTCGTCTTGCTTCTTCTGGTTACTTATGTTCGACATGTGGGAATACGTGTTGCAAGGGCAACCAGGAGTACGGATTTTGTAGTCGCGCTACAGACGTACGTCCTGCACTTTGGAAGTGCGTATGGTCCTGCAGTCGCTTGTGGTGGCTCTGATCCACGAGTCGGAATGAAAGGTGAACGGTTGCTTCGGAATGACCCTATGGTGTTCCTAGCGTGTGAGTTAGGTTTACCTTGCAAGGTTAAATTCGATTCAGAATCGTCCGCTTCTCACGATGGTTGAGACTGCTTAATCCCTTTGCCACATTGAGTAAGAAGAGCAATCATTTTGTTATTATCTAAAATGATGAATGATTAAAGATTATACCATGCTTGTATAGATTTAAGTGCTTACCTAGAAAGGATATTCAAATAGAACTTCAAAGCTAAAAGATGAAAGTAAGGATCTACTCTTAGTTGCTTTTCCGCTGAAAATTTATCCCATGACTATTACCAGATTTCATGAGTCTAGTTATATGGCTATGTATACCATCACCGGGTAAGCCTTGCTGAGTATTAGAATACTCAGCCTTGCTTTATAACTTTTGTTCAGGTAATGCTTCCGCTGATCCAGCTCTGCCTGTACCGTGGCCCTACCCTCTACCTGATGGTTGGTCCGTGGAGTGGGACCCGTCCCCGGCCAACCCGGACCCCTCCGAGTGATGTCATGCAAGGGCAAGCATGACATCAGAACTAACGACGTGTACCATACCGTACTTTAATTTCCGCTGTTTAACCTAAAACTTATGTCGGTTTGTAATAATCCCCTGGATGGGGAGGTGATGTTACTTTTAAACACTCATGTAATTTTAACTGCCTGTGATGTAAAATGTGATGGCCTTGTATCTCTGGACTCGCCTTCGTGCGGGGTACCTTGTTTTGGTCCTGCTTTCGGTGGTTTATCGGCACATTACCCGACAGGCCAAAGGATTATACCGTTTGAAGCACGCCGGAGCCCGCTAAAGTGGACTCGCGTACTTGAGCCGGTGTAATTCGGGTTGGTTCTGCCACAGCTGGTATCAGAGCTAACAAGTGTACACTGGAGATGTGAGGTGCCTTAAAAACACTTTTAGTATAAAATTTGGTCAACAAAGTATGTTATAAAAATAAGTGGGATACGTTAAGGTTGTGCTTAGTACGTAAAGCCCTAGGGTGATGTTTATGGGAAAATAGAGGTGGCTATATTATATATATGTATATAAAGCTAACTTCCAGCATTACTTTTCTGTCAAAACTTAAAATTCATGCACAACCCAACCTTACATTTTGTAATGACACCTTCGATGGTGAGGTAAGGAGGTAAGGATCCTCAGCCAACTGAGGGAGATTGGCCTTCCTGTCGGTGATGCGAACCGAACGCTGTTTCTCAAGCAGTGGCCTACTTGAGATGCTGCCAATGTACCAACTTAGGTTGACTACATTGGGAGTATAAGGTTCGGCATAGGGTATGGCGATCGCTGTTCATACCCCCGCATTTTGTGGTACCCCCGTGAATACGTTGTTTCGACGACGTATGTTAACATTGTCTGTACGGCGGTAATTGTACAGATGCTGTTTCTATAGTGAGCAGTAATGAATGGGGACGCTTTCATGACATGTTGGCATGAAAGGTTCATTGGATATATATATGTATTGTGGTTTTCTGCAGGTACACTACCACGATAACAAAATTAGGACGGATAGGGCTTATCAACTAGTTATTAAGGAGAGACGTATGTGTTATGCCACCGAATCTAACCGCGTAAGTCCGAAGGTATTCGGCAGTTGTTTTTGGTTGAGAGGACGAGTAGTACGTGCATGCATAATCCTTTGATAAACAAAAGAATGTGCTGTATGTTTCAGTTAGATAAAGATGAATAGTACGTTGTTTATCTTTAATATGAGTTAATGGGGTTCTTGTGGTGGTGTTGGTCAAAAATCTTAAGTTTATATACAGGTTAGAGATCCTATGTTGTTAGTACCAATCATTTCTTCCATTTACCTTGTGACTTTCTAACGAGGTAAACACATTTCACCATTTGCATTCTTGATTGCAGATGGCAGCTCCACCTAATGTTTTCTGGGATCCGGAAGGGCATCTTCACACCAATGCCCTCCACTGGGAAGGTTTCCCTTGTTTACTCTGGGAATCCTTACAGTCTTTTCATTATACAGAGCCTCCTCAGTATGATGCTGTCGAGTTTGTGGAAGATGGAGTTCATAGAGCTCATGTTAGAATGACTATTCCACAACATCCATTTCGCTCCCAATGGTCGCCCATTGAAGTTAACATGATGGGTTATCGAATTGTGGATACGGTTGAAGGAGCGGCATTAGAGGCAATCTATCGTTTCTGCATTCAGCATCCGAAAGAAGTTGCAGGAAAGCCCATCAGGTTATTCTCAACGACAAACCCCGATGAGCCAGAATGGAACCTTAGAATTGTTCCTGAGAGTCATCGATTGGATGGTCCCCCGGATGAAGCACTCCAGGGAATGATGCGGTTTATGAATGTGCAATACCATTATCATCTGCTTTTGCATCGTGAGTTGGGTCGGGTGATCTATATTGCCCGAGGTCACTACAGAAAGGCTGATAGACAAAATACTCAAGTGGATCAGCTTCAAACTTTAGTGACTCAAAAGGATGAGATTATTGCAGCACGGGACGAAACTATCCATCACCGGGAGGATCAGATCAATGAGAGTGATCACATAATCACTCAACGTGATACTGTTATCGAGTTTCTACAGGCACAAATTCATAATCTGATACTTGCGGTTGATGATGCTCAGGCTCAAATTGAAGAACTGCAGCAGCCACCGATCCCTCCCGTTGCACCTGCAATACCTGAGGCTGAAGAAGAAGATCCAGAGCAGATTGAAGGAGTCTCAGAACTTGATTCTGAGCATGGTGATCCTGTTCTTAGTCCTCACCATTCTTCTTCTGGTAGTTAGTCTTCCGTAGGCAACCTCGACGATTTCTAGTTGTCGAATCGTTGACTTTCTTTTAGTTGTACTCTGTGAAGAGTGAGATGCTTTAGTTAAGGTGTAGTTTGTTTAGACCTAGTGCCATTTAATGTAATATAGATGGCTGGTATGTGAATCCTATAGTTATGTAATGAGAAGAACCCTTGTATCCATGTTGTAATATAAGTTTTATGTTTTTATCTCTCTAATCTTTATCTTGAGATGTTGATATGAGATAATTGAATGGAATGTGTGCATGGTATATATGGATGATGCATTTTCCGAAACTAGGAGTAAGATTATGTGAATATTAATGGACGTCTCCTTTATTTCAGATGGTGAGAGCCACGTGTGGAACCCCGGAAGGTTTCCGGGCAGATCGAGCCAGTGGTTCTCAACAGCCGCCCCCGCCACCTCCCAACCTAGCTGAGGTGATGACACGGCAAATGGAGCTTCTTAATCTGCTGGTGCAAGCACAACAGAACCAGCAGCGTCAACAGTTCCGTGGAGGTCGTGATGACCTTCCCCCTCCAGTGGCCAGCTATCAGGACTTCCTTAGCACTCAACCTCCATTCTTCAGTAAAGCTGAAGAACCTTTGGATGCTGATGCCTGGCTTCATATCATTGAGTCCAAGTTTGCTCTGTTGACTATACCTTGTGCGGATGCAAGCAAGGCTTCTTTTGCTGCCCAGCAGCTACGCGGTGCTGCTCGTATATGGTGGGATAATTTTTATGCCATGCAGCCCGCGGGACATGTCATCTCCTGGGATGAATTCTGGACCGCCTTTAGGGCACATTATATCCCTGAAGGATTACTGGAATGGAAGTCAAACGAGTTCTTGGCACTTACTCAGGGTTCCAGTACAATATTGCAGTATGCACAGACGTTTAATCATCTGTGCCAATATGCTGGTCATCATGCAGACAATGATGCCAAGAAGCAAGACCGCTTCCGTCGTGGCCTTAATACCAAGCTCAAAGAGCGCCTGAATCTTGTTAGGCCCAATAATTTTAGTGAGCTGGTCAATATGGCCTTAACCCAGGAGGACTGTATCATAGCACATCGTGCTGACAAGAAAAGAAAGATCCCCACGGGATCCTCGAGTGCTCAACCACCAAGATATCGGGTCGTTCCTAATGCCCAAATAAGAGCACCACAGAGGAATGCCCCGTTTGGTCGATTGGTTTTTAGACCGCCTCAACAACAAGGAAGATATAGACCTTCTGCACCACCATAGCAGCAACAGCAATTTGGCCCAAGGCCAAATGTGCGACAAGCTCCACCAAAAGGCAGCAACTATCACTGTTTTAATTGCGGGAGTGCAGATCATTTCATCAGGGATTGTCCACGGCCTAAGAAACCTAACCAAGGGCAGAGCTCTAACCAAGGTAATCAAAACAAGGGTAAAAGGCCGCTGATGCAAGTTCGGCAGGGGCAAATTAACTTCACCACCCTTGCGGAACTTCCTAATGGAGCCCCTATCATGTCGGGTACGTTCTCTATCCATCACTAGCCAGTTGTTACCTTATTTGATTCTGGAGCAACTCATAGTTTTATTAGTAACAACTGTAGTACCCGAATAAGACTTGATTCTTGCCCCACTCAAGGATCATATATGATTTCTACCCCTGGTGGCGAGATTACTTCTAATCAAATGGTTAGAAGTGTGCCAATTCGATTAGGCAATCAAGTGATTAAAACTGATTTGGTTTTGCTAAACCTAGAGGGTATTGATGTTATACTTGGGATGAACTGGATGACTGAACATAGAGTACCACTGGACATTTCTTCCCGAGTTATTGAAATTGATTCACCATATTATGGAGCCATTACCCTCTATCTGCCCAAGCAGGAATATCTCTATTCTTGCACTTATGCTATCACAGGCCTCAAAGTAAAAGATATTCCGATAGTTTGTGAATACCCTGATGTTTTTCCTAATGATTTGCCTGGGATGCCACCTGATAGAGATATTGAGTTCGTTATTGAACTCCAACCGGGCACTGCTCCTATCTCTAATAGGCCATATCGTATGCCCCCAAACGAATTGGCCGAGCTTAAAATTCAACTTCAAGACCTTCTTGATAAAGGCTTCATAGGCCCAAGTGCGTCGCCTTGGGGTTGTCCCGCTCTTTTCGTCAAAAAGAAAGACAATAGCCTAAGGCTATGTGTTGATTATCGTCCACTCAATGCGGTCACTATCAAAAATAAGTACTCCCTTCCCCGTATTGATATTTTGTTCGATCAATTAGCTGGAGCTAAGGTCTTCTCAAAAATTGACTTACACTCTGGCTATCATCAAATTAAAATCAAGCCTTGTGACATTCCAAAGACAGCTTTCTCAACCAGATATGGGTTATATGAATATCTGGTTATGTCCTTTGGGCTTACTAATGCCCCGGCATATTTCATGTATCTCATGAATTCAGTTTTTATGCCGAAACTTGATAAATTCGTCGTGGTCTTCATCGACGATATTCTAATATATTCCAAAAATAAGGAAGACCACGCCAATCATTTACATATCATTCTTCAATGATTACGTGATCATCGTCTTTATGCCAAATTCTCAAAATGTGAATTTTGGCTGGATAGTGTGAAATTTCTGGGACACACTATCTCTAGCGAAGGTATATCAGTTGATCCAACTAAAGTCCAGGAAGTTATGGGTTGGAAGCCCCCAACTTCAGTCCATCAAATCCGAAGTTTTCTTGGATTGGTAGTGTATTATCGCCGATTCATTCCAGATTTCTCCAAGATAGCCAAGCCTATGACTGAGCTACTTAAGAAAGAAGTAAAATATCGATGGGACGATAAGTGTGACGAAGCATTCCATACTTTTAGGAAACTTCTAACAACTGTTCCCATATTAGCTCAGCCAGACAATACCCAACCTTTTGATGTTTACTGTGATGCTTCTGGAACTGGTCTCGGTTGTGTTCTAATGCAAAATGACCGAGTCATTGCTTATGCATCCAGAGCGCTTCGGAATCATAAACAAAATTATTCAACTCATGATCTGGAATTAGCAGCCGTTGTCCACGCTCTTAAAATTTGGAGACATCATCTCATGGGTGCTAAGTGTAACATTTACACTGACCATAAAAGCCTCAAATATATCTTTACCCAAGCGGATTTGAATATGAGGCAAAGACGATGGCTAGAATTGATCAAAGACTATGACCTTGAGGTATATTACCATCCTGGTAAAGCTAATGTGGTTGCGGATGCACTTAGCCGCAAAGCACATTGCCACTGTTCATCTATAACGGCTATCAATGACACTCTCTGTGATCAGATGAGAAAACTCAATCTAGAAATCCTTCCTCAAGGTAGCCTAAATCTTTTAACTCTGGAGAATACCCTTCGGGACAAAATTATCATGTCACAGTTACATAATGAGGTATCAAAATCATCAGATCAAAACTATCTCAAGGAGAGGCTAAATACAAGTGTTTCCATACTGATCCTCAAGGAATCTTGTGGTTCAACAGACATCTTGTTGTACCAAAAGATCATCAGCTTCGAAAACAAATTCTTGATGAAGCTCATCTATCCAAATTCTCTATTCATCCCGGTAGCACCAAAATATATCAAGATCTACGACAATATTTTTGGTGGACCAGGATGAAAAGAGAAATTGCTAAGTATGTATCTGAGTGTGATACATGTCAGAGAGTCAAAGCTAGTCACCTTAAAGCCTCTGGTACACTCCAACTATTACCCATTCCATCATGAAAATGGGAAGACATTAGTATGGATTTTATTGTCGGTCTTCCTAGTACCTCTCAAAAGCATGACTCTATATGGGTAATTGTTGATAGACTTACTAAAACTGCTCATTTTCTTCCTGTGCATACCACTTACCTAGCCAAGAAGTATGCCGAAATCTATCTTGATCAAATTGTCCGATTACACGGTATTCCCAAAACCATCATCTCTGATCGAGGAGCACCTTTCATTGCACGCTTCTGGGAGCAATTGCAGTCCGCTCTTGGGACTAAATTGATCCGAAGCTCAGCATATCATCCTCAGACAGATGGGCAAACTGAGCAGGTTAACCAAATTCTTGAAGACATGCTCCGAGCTTGTATCATCCACTATGGTTCAAGTTGGGACAAATGTCTTGCCTTGGCAGAATTCTCTTACAATAACAGTTATCAATCTAGTCTTCAAATGTCACCATTCGAAGCATTATATGGTCACAGATGTCGAACTCCTCTGAGTTGGTCTGAGACTGGTGAGCGCAAGATCTTCGGACCACATCTAGTCGTCAAAGCCAAAGATAAAGTCAGAATTATTCAAGCCAATCTTAAAACAGCCTAGTCCAGGCAAAAAAGTTATGCGGATCGAAGAAGGAAACCTCTGCAGTTTCAAGTAGGAGATTTTGTATATCTCCGAGTATCTCCTATCAAAGGTGTTCAACGTTTTGGAATAAAAGGAAAATTAGCACCTAGATATATCGGACCCTTTGAAATTCTTCAGGTTTGTGGCCCAGTGGCCTACAGACTTCACCTTCCATCTCAAATGGCTGCTATCGATGATGTTTTTCATATCTCCCAACTCAAAAAGTGTATTAAGATACCTACGGAGATTATTGAAGCCCCAACCATTGAGATTGAGCCCGATCTATCCTATGTTGAACAACCCATTAAAATCTTGGATACTAAGGAAAGGGTCACCAGAAGAAAGACAGTAAAAATGTATAAGATCTTATGGGATCATCACACCGAAGAGGAAGCAACTTGGGAAACAGAATCTTATCTTCAGCAGAATTTCCCAACTTTCCTTTCAACAAATTCCCAAATTTGATCATCTAATTCTATTCAGCTTCCGAATCTCGGGACGAGATTCCTTTTTAGGGGGGAAGGCTGTGACATCCAGGTAATAAGATTCATAAAAACTAAACCTTGGATGTATTTGAAAATTTTCATGTACTATAAGTCTTTAAGTGCAAGGTGTGTGCTTTGGATATGATCATAAGGAGAAATAAGCCCTTAAGTAAGGATAAGGGCCTATGTGTAAATAAATACAGGTATAGGGTCTTTTGTGCAAATAGTTGAGGAATAAAAGTAATTTTTATATTTACCTGAGGATTTATTTGTAAAATTATTTATCATCATGGCATTCTAGGAATACTTGCAAAAATGTCAAAAATTTGATTAAAACCTTGCTTAGTAAGGACAGGGGTAATTTAAATTTTACCTTGTTCAAAATTTAACAAAGTTAAGCTGCAAAATTTGAGTTTTTGAATTTGAGTCCTAAATAAAATTTGTAGAGTTTGAAAAACTCTACAACTTTCATTTTGGGACTTTTCTCATTTGATCCTTAGATCACTGGGAATTTTTAGTTTACCAATAGACCCCTGAGCTTTCAAAGTTTTGCAAATCAGTCCTTGGTCTCTTTTCCCCTTCTTCTTCCTCTGCACCCCCCCTGCTCTCCCCCACTTCACCTCTGGCGCTGGCGATAGAGCATCCCCCCTGGTCCCTGCTCTGCCTCGCCGCCGTTCAACTCCTGCTGCCCTCTCCCCACGTGTCGCCCTACCTCTGGCCGCCGCCGTAGCTTCTCCTCGCTGTCCCCTTCTCTGCGCGCCACGGTGCCCTCGGGGTGCTTGCCGGTCGCCACCTCGCCGCCGCAATCCAGAGCACAGCCGTGGCCCTCCCTTCCTCCACTCTTTTCCCTCTCTTCTATGAACCAGTGCTGCTACAAACTCGATCACATTCCCCTCTTCTCCCAACTGCAGTGCCCCTTCTTCCTCCACGCGACACCGAACCACCGCCGCCGCTCCCCGCCGGAATTCCCCCTAACCGCGCCACCCCATCCAAATTCCTTGGGCCAGTTGCTTCGCCACCTCCTCCACTAGCCCTTGACTGAAGCTGATCCAACTCCAGCCCTTCCCTTCGCCGGAATTGCTTCCACCCCGAGCCGCCGCTCGCCGGAGCCGTCCGAGCTCACCCCGTCGTTGACAGCCTCCTCCGCTTGGCCTCCAGCCCGACCAGGTACACAAATCGCTTCCTTGTGGCCTGCTGGTGCTCGTGCGCGCCTTCCCTACTCGTGTTCGCCAGCCCTTCATCGGGAACGCCGGTGACCCGAACACGGCCGCCGCACCTCTCCATCGCCGGTCGTGCTCCACCGCCGTTCATCCAGCGCCATCTTCGCCAAACCATTCCCTAGATCCTGTGGATCGTGCTAGGCCTACTCCTTTCCTCCATAGAGCTCGTCGCCGGCGAGAACGCAGGTGACCCGACTGGCCGGCCATCGTCAACGAGGAGCAAGGGTGTATCTGCAAGTAGAAAACCTTTTTCAGGGGCCTGGACGTAAAAGAACCGAGACCCCCCCCCTTAAGTGCTTGTTATTTCATGTGATGTTTGTGCTGTCTTATAAAATGCATAACAAATCATAGAAAATTCCAATATTAGCAAAACCTATTTTGTTGGAAACTAGATTATGAACTCTATAACTTTTGTAAAAAGAGTTTGATATGAAACCAAATCTTTTTGAATCTATTTTAAATTTGAAACAAGGGAATTTAATGTCTTTAATTCCTACATGATAACCTTGTAGTTTGTAATTTTGATATGCAATTTTTATAGATCTGTATGCAATTTTCAAATCTAAATTTATGTTGTAATTTAAATTCTTTTAAGTTAACCATTCCAAATTATTTTGAACTAAAATTTGCTAAGCATACCCTTTGAAACTTAACTAATTAAATCCTTTGGTCATGGATTATTAAATATGTAAATGGTCTATACTTAGATGTTCAAAACCATATGACATTCTTTACCCAAGGTTTAAATTCAAATTTAAATTTAAATTTAACCCTAAACTATATTTTAATGCTTGTTTTTAGATAATTCAATAATATGCTTAAAGGTTAAACATAAAGTATAAGTTTGGGCTAAACTTGTTCCTTGTTTGCCAATTCTTGAATATTAACCTCTTTAAGGTATAGTTTTTAATGTGAGCTAAATAAAAGAGTGTGCATTCCCTAATATAATATTTTTGCATATCATGTAGAACCGTTTACTCTCGTCGATGGTGATTACGAGCTGATCACGGACCAAGCTGAGGAAACTCCTATAGATCCCGGAGACACCGTCGAGAATCTAACTGAAGCTCCGAACCAAGGTTCGGAAGACCTCGACCCTACTGTCCCCAACCCTACACAAGAAGGCAAGCCCCGGACATAAACCCTATTTTATTTACGCTGCAATCTATGTTATTATATCTATCCCTGCATTAAGTTCGTAGGAATTGCTTGAAACCCTAGTTGCATTTCCTTAGGAACCAATGTATTGAATATTAGCACTTGAGTCCGACTAGCTGCTATGCTAATAGGGCCGGTAGAAGTCGGGTGATTTCCTGTCACTCGCGCGATATAGGCGTTGTAATGTTTATATTCCTGTTATCACTATAAGGATGACGGACGGGAGTTTTATGAGGTATCATGGTTGAGGTGATACCCCGTCTGTGTTGTTGAATTGGATAAGGTCGCAGCGTGTAGTAGTGCGGGTTAAGCGTTTGAAAGTACTAACCACATGCCGTGAAATATGGTAAGCGGTAAGCCTAGTAGCCAATCGGCCCGAGGAGTGGACATACCTCCCACCACTCGTCTTGCTTCTTCTGGTTACTTATGTTCGACATGTGGGAATACGTGTTGCAAGGGCAACCAGGAGTATGGGTTTTGTAGTCGCGCTACAGACGTACGTCCTGCACTTTGGAAGTGCGTATGGTCCTGCAGTCGCTTGTGGTGGCTCTGATCCACAAGTCGGAATGAAAGGTAAACGGTTGCTTCGGAACGACCCTGTGGTGTTCCTAGCGTGTGAGTTAGGTTTACCTTGCAAGGTTAAATTCGATTCAGAATCGTCCGCTTCTCACGATGGTTGAGACTGCTTAATCCCTTTGCCACATTGAGTAAGAAGAGCAATCATTTTGTTATTATCTAAAATGATGAATGATTAAAGATTATACCATGCTTGTATAGATTTAAGTGCTTACCTAGAAAGGATATTCAAATAGAACTTCAAAGCTAAAAGATGAAAGTAAGTATCTACTCTTAGTTGCTTTTCCGCTGAAAATTTATCCCATGACTATTACCAGATTTCATGAGTCTAGTTATATGGCTATGTATACCATCACCGGGTAAGCCTTGCTGAGTATTAGAATACTCAGCCTTGCTTTATAACTTTTGTTCAGGTAATGCTTCCGCTGATCCAGCTCTGCCTGTACCGTGGCCCTACCCTCTACCTGATGGTTGGTCCGTGGAGTGGGACCCATCCCCGGCCAACCCGGACCCCTCCGAGTGATGTCATGCAAGGGCAAGCATGACATCAGAACTAACGACGTGTACCATACCGTACTTTAATTTCCGCTGTTTAACCTAAAACTTATGTCGGTTTGTAATAATCCCCTGGATGGGGAGGTGATGTTACTTTTAAACACTCATGTAATTTTAACTGCCTGTGATGTAAAATGTGACGGCCTTGTATCTCTGGACTCGCCTTCGTGCGGGGTACCTTGTTTTGATCCTGCTTTCGGTGGTTTATCGGGACATTACCCGACAGGGCAAAGGATTATACCATTTGAAGCACGCCGGAGCCCGCTAAAGTGGACTCGCGTACTTGAGCCGGTGTAATTCAGGTTGGTTCTGCCACATCCGTGATGCGGTAGGGACCCACAAAACTGGGCTTCAGCTTCCCTGTCGTGGTCCTGGGCAGCGAAGATGCAGCGCGTTGACGAAGACGAAGAAGGGCCCAATCGCCGACCTGGTAGGTGACCTCCCGATGTGTCCGGTCGTAGTGGAGTTTCTGGAACGCCTGTGCTTGTCCAAGCGAGAACGGACGTCCACCAAGAAGGCTTCGCGAGCCTCCCACTCCTGAGCGACGGCGGCCACCCGCGTCTCCCCTGGCTCATAAGAGTGGATGGTGGGTGGATCACGGCCATACACCACACAGAACGGCGTATCGCGGAGCGACGTCTGGTACGCCGTGTTGTAGGTGTACTCCGCCCAGGGCAACCAGCGAAGCTACTGGCGGGGTTGGTCACCGGTGAAGCAGCGTAGGTACATCACGATGATGCGATTTGCAGCCTCCGTCTGACCGTCTGACTGCGGGTGGAATGCCGACGACATGTGTAGCTTGGTTCCCATAAGCCGCATGAGTTCGCGCCAGAACGCCGAAGTGAACACCGGGTCGTGGTCGGAGACGATGGACTGCAGAATACCGTGGAGGCGAACAATATCGGCGAAGAAGACATGCGCCACGGACTCCGCATTGTACGGGTGCGCGAGTGGAAGGAAGTGGCAGTACTTGCTGAAGCGGTCCACGATGGAGAGGATGAAAGTCTTCCCATGCACACGCGGCAGCGCCTCCACGAAGTCGAGGCCGATGTCAGCCCAGACTGCCAACGGAACATGCAACGGCAAGAGATGATATGCACACGTCTAGGCAGCACCTGTAGCAAGTTGTTGTGGCCCGATCTTCTCGTAGGATCTGCAAACTTGATAAATTGTCGCTGCGTGACCTGGTGAAGAGGCAGCGCACCGCGAGGCTGTCCACGCGACGAACTACCAAGACAATCACCCTTCCACGTATCGACGAAACAGCCCACGCAATCACGCCCTATAGATGTGAAGGCACGAACTGGGTGAACTGCAGTTCGGCATTCTACAACTCCCTCAGGAATCGAAAGAACAAAATATTGCAAGCCTCTCAAGACTCACACATAAACAAAACTCCACGAGTTTGTGTATTCTGAATTCAATAAAATAAGATCCATCTTTTCATTGTCTAGTACAAGATATATATAGAGATAGGGGCGTTCAGCTTTGAGTAAATGGCTGCTTGCGCATGCTCTAGTGGATTTCGTGGCTGGTTCGCGCGTCTTTTCAGCTTCTGGCAGCAGTTAATAAAATGAGCATTACTCCTTATTAGGACATCCAAATAATGAACCGTTTGATGGGCTGGGAAGTAGACTTAAAGACGCTTCCATCCACTTATAGAACACCATCTAACTCCTTGTATTCTGTCCGCAGTGATGCTTGGAATTCGTACCATGTGTCAGTCATCTAGCTTCTGGTTGCATTCCCATGCTAAGGTGATGAACCACCATTTTATTCATGCACACCATAGGCTTCTTGGTTCAGATGTCCAGAGGCTTGAATCCATCTTGATCCCATGCTGGTTCATACACTCCATCATTCCTAAGGACATTGAAACAAGAACTCAAAAGCATAGGCTCATTCAACATAGACTGATTATTAAACATAAGGTTAGCGTTCACCTGAGAATGAATTTCCTTCTGCAATTGTTTAGCTCTACTCCTTGTAATTGGACCAGCTATATCAAGTGGAGTTTCATTTGAAGATGAGTGAATGCTAGGCATGTCCTTATTAGCCTCCCCCTCTTGAGAAGGAGTCGTCCTCGACTCAGGCTTACCAACAAATGGAAGCAAGTCCTTGACATTGAATGTTGTACTCACATTGGAATATTCAGGTGGCAGCTCAATTTTGTAAGCATTATCATTTATCTTTTGGAGAACCTTGAACGGACCATCACCCCAAGGAGATAACTTACTCTTACGCTGTTGGGGAAAGCGATCCTTTCGTAGATGCAACCATACAAGATCTCCTGGCTGAAATGTAACCTTCTTCTTACCTTTGTTTGCTTGCTTTGCATATTGTGCTGATTTCTTCTCAATATTCTTTCTTGTCTCCGCATGTAACCGCTTGATAAAGTCTGATCTTTTTATGGCATCCAAGTTAACTTGTTCCTGTAATGGTAAAGGCAAAAGATCCATAGGAGTATGCGGTTTAAACCCATAAACTATTTCAAATGTCATGTAACCGCTTGATAAAGTCTGATCTTTTTGTGGCATCCAAGTTAACTTGTTCCTGTAATGGTAAAGGCAAAAGATCCATAGGAGTATGCGGTTTAAACCTATAAACTATTTCAAATGGACAAGAGTTTGTTGTGGAATGGACTGCCCTGTTATAAGCAAATTCAACATGTGGAAGGCAGTCTTCCCAGAGCTTAAAATTCTTTTTCAACACAGCACGCAACATGGTTGACAAGGTACGGTTGACAACTTCAGTTTGCCCATCCGTTTGTGGATGACAAGTGGTTGAAAATAACAACTTTGTGCCAAGCTTAGCCCATAATGTCTTCCAAAAGTAGCTGAGAAATTTTGTATCCCGGTCTGAAACAATAGTCTTTGGAACTCCATGTAAATGAACAATCTCCCTGAAAAACAAATCAGCAACGTGTGAAGCATCATCACTCTTATGACAGGAGATAAAATGTGCCATTTTAGAAAAGCGATCTACAACAACAAAAATAGAATCCCTCCCCCTCTAAGACCTAGGTAACCCCAGAACAAAGTCCATAGATATATCTTCCCAAGGTACATGTGGAATAGGTAATGGAGTATATAAACCATGGGGATTCAGGCGGGACTTAGCTTTCAAGCAAACGATGCAGCACCCAACGTGCCGCTGGATATCACGTCGCATATGTGGCCAAAAGAAATGATCGGAGAGCATGTCCAATGTCTTTTTGACACCAAAATGACCAGCTAGTCCACCTTCATGTGCTTCCTGCAAAAGAACTGGGCGAATCGAACAAGCTGGGATGCATATTTTGTTAGTCCAAAATAAGAAGCCATCATGCACATAATATTTATCCCAACCTTTTCCATCAATGCAACGAGAGAAAGGTTCTTTAAAATCAGCATCAGCAGCATAAAGTGTTTTAATGGATTCCAAACCAAGCACTTTTGTATCTAGTTGTGTAATCAATGCACATCTTCTAGACAAGGCATCGGCAACAATGTTATCTTTACCACGCTTATGTTTGACAACATAGGGAAACGTTTCAATGAACTCAATCCATTTAGCATGTCGACGGTTCAGCTTGCCTTGGCTTTTAAGATATTTCAAAGCTTCATGATCAGAATGGATTACAAATTCTTTAGGGAACAAGTAATGTTGCCAAACTTCCAAAACACGAACTAACACATAAAGCTCCTTGTCATAAACTGAGTAATTCAGATGTGGACCATTTAGCTTTTCAGAAAAGTAGGCAACAGGTTTACCTTCTTGCAATAGTACACCTCCTATGCCAATACCACTTGCATCACATTCGATCTCAAATGTCTTACCAAAATTAGGAAGTTGTAGCAGCGGTGTTTCACAAAGCTTTGTTTTCAGCTCATTGAAGGCTTGGTCCTGTTCATCTCCCCACTTGAATGGAACATCCTTCTTTGTCAAATTAATGAGGGGTGCAGCGATCATGCTGAAATCTTTAACAAAACACCTGTAAAAACCTGCAAGACCATGAAAGCTTTGAACTTGGCTCACATTTACTGGTGTAGGCCAATCCTTTATTGCTTTAACCTTCTCTTCATCAACCTGAATACCATCTGCGGAAACAACAAAGCCAAGGATATTGCCATACAATTTCTCTTCCCTCAAAACAGCAAGTACTTGATGGATATGATCAAGATGTTCATCAAATGATTTGCTATAGATCAGAATATCATCAAAATAAACAACTACAAACTTACCAATGAAAGCTCGTAAAACATGATTCATTAAGCGCATAAAAGTTGAAGGAGCATTTGTCAAGCCAAATGGCATCACAAGCCATTCATAGAGACCAAATTTAGTTTTAAACGCTGTTTTCCATTCATCACCAAGTTTCATGCGGATTTGATGATAACCACTACGCAAATCTATCTTGGTGAAAATGATAGAACCACTCAATTCATCTAACATGTCATCAAGTCGTGGAATGGGATGGTGATATCGAACAGTTATAGCATTGATAGCATGACAGTCAACACACATGCACCAAGAGCCATCTTTCTTTGGGACTAAAAGAACGGGAACTGCACATGGTGATAAGGATTCACGAACATACCCTTTGTCCAAAAGCTCTTTTACCTGTCGCTGAATTTCCTTTGTTTCTTCAGGATTGGTGCAGTAGGCTGGACGATTTGGAAGCGAAGCACCTGGTACCAAATCAATTTGATGCTCAATTCCACGGAGTGGAGGAAGTCCAGCTGGTATCTCATCAGGGAAAACATCTTCGAAGTCCTGTAAGAGATCAAGAACAACACTAGGCAGCGATGAAGGTAAATCGTGAGTTGAAAGTAGGACCTCCTTGTGCAAGAGCACAAAGAATGGGGCTGTGGTGTTTCTCACTTCTCTCAAATCACTCTTGCTCACAAAGAGACACTCAGTGTGGCGTGGCTGTTTAGGATTGGCATGAGGCTTTATGTGGCTGGATGGGTTAGAACTCTCTCCCTTACTTGGGTTGGGGGTCTCACTCAATTTTCTTTTGTCTGATTCCTCTCTTTTCTTGCAAGCCATATCTGAAGTATGTATCTCCTCTGGAGATAATGGAACAAGAACCACCTTCTTGTCATTGTGAATGAAAGTGTATTTGTTAGACCGTCCAAAATGCACCGAGTCCACATGAAATTGCCAGGGCCGACCAAGCAGCAAATGGCATGCTTGCATGGGGACAATATCACAATCCACCTCTCCATGATAATCACCAATGGAAAATGACAAATGAATCATGGCTGAAACCTTAACTGTCCCGGAATTATTCAGCCATTGCATATGGTACGGATGTGGATGGCGACGTGGCTGCAAACCAAGCTTCTCAACAAGCAAAGCACTAACAATATTATTGTAGCTCCCACCATCTATGATGAAACGGCACACTTGGCCTTGCACTTTGCATCGGGACTGAAATAAATTATGGCATTATCCTTGTTCAGCAGCAACAAACTGAGTGGAAAGAACTCTCCTAACCACCAAAGAAGGAGATGGTGTATTCATTGTAGAAGGCTCGAAATCAGGAAAATCAGCAAGCAACTCATCAAAATCAACACTAGTAATCTCGTCAGAAGATGGAGAAATAACATTTTATAACATGTCATTGTGAGCAAAAGTTGGAATAGGTTGAATCGCTAAACAATTCAGACCTAGCTCAAATGTACCATCCTCTGCTGAATACTCACAAGTGTCAAGATTAAAATCTGAAAATACATTGGTAAACTCATCCTCCTCTTCACTTTGTGAATCATAAGAACCATCAGCAAGGGCAATAATAGTATGACGATTGGGACATTCAGCTTGTTTATGCCCATGACCACCACACTTAAAATACTCAATCTTGCTTGTCTTGCGTTGGGTGGCTGCAGTAGAAGAAGTGGGCTGATTTGAACTCACAGCTTTACCTTTCGCATCCAATTGTTTGGAAGAAGATGGAATGGATCTATTTGTTCCACGAGATGAGGATTTGGGTGTTGCAGCTCCTTGCTGTTGGAATTGAGGAGTGACATCCCCTTGCTGTTGGGAATGACGCCATGAAGCATTGTATTTGGAAGACGTAGCAACTTGCCGTTCAGCCCTCTTTGCAAAATGAACCAACTCAGTGAGACAAGTGTAATTTGTCATATCCACTTTATCAGCAATGGATTTATTGAGGCCAACCATAAACCGGGCCATTGTGGATTCCTCATCTTCAGTTATCCCTGTACGAAGTAAACACATTTCCAATTCTTGAAAATATTCATCAACAGTATGAGTACCTTGTACAAGATGTTTCAGTTTCAAATGTAGGTCACGAGAATAATATGCAGGAACAAAACGACGTCGCATTTCCCTTTTCATGTCTTCCCAAGTTATACGAACATGCCCAACTCTTTGATATTCAGTATGGACCTGATTCCACCAAGTTATGGCATAGCCTTTAAACTCAATGGCTGCAAGCTTTGCCTTCTTTTCAGTAGGGTATTCATACAAATCAAATAGTTGCTCCACTTTGGTTTCCCATTCAAAGTAATCATCAGCATTCTCCTTGCCGCTGAATGGAGGAATGGACACTTTAACCTTGCCCAAACCATCATCATTGTGATGTCGTTCATGATGACATCGACGGTGATCACCATAACAACCACGGGCTCCAAAACGGCCAAAGTTATCACCACCATGATCATCATATGCACCATGGCGACCATAAGGATCACCTCCATGTTCAGCACTATAATTTGAAAATGTTTCAGCATCAAACTCAGGAGGATGCCCAATAGGAACACGTCGTGCAGGACCAAAACCAGCAGCAAATCCTCGGCCACGGCCACCTGCAAAGTTATCAAAACCAGCAGCGAATCTTGGGCCACGACCACCACCACCGCCACCAGCATGTTGATCATCATCCTCAATGTGTTCATCATCATGAGGTGGATGCTCCCCATCGTGCTGCTGTAGTGATCGTTGAAGCGCTTGCATCCCTTGCATCAATTGTTGCATTTGTGCACGCACTTCCTGAATTTCTTGTGCAGAAATAGTGTGAGAAGGGGAATCTTCATTTCCTGCCATGTTAGTAACAAAGAGAGAAAGTAATAGGACAAAATATATGTGGAATCACTCCCTCACCACTTACAAAACAAGTTCTTTCTCTCCCTGAAAAGAGCAAGAACCGGGGCTGCAATTTGTAGTGGAAGAGTGATTGTAACAGTGACGATGGTGCAACAACTCACGGTGCGTTTTAAGTGGAGCTTGGTGGGGTAATATATAAGTGGAATGCGCTGACAAATATAGTGATGCAAAACCGAATAATAATCCAAGAACACAAGTCTAAGTTGCTGAATATAAAGGAAAAGATGCACAAAGAAAGGAACAAGATGTAGGAAGTGGATAGATGAACACCAATTGCACCAAACGAAACTTGTTGCTGCCCAAACCCCTTTTTGGTGTGCTGAACTCAATTCTCTTTTATTTCTTTTCTTTCCTTTTTTTTTTGAACAAGAACTCATTATTTTCAGTCCTTCTTTTGACCAATATACATCTTTTCTTTTAACATTTATGACAACACAGCACAACTTTCAACTGAGGGGGCGCACAAGGATCAACCAAGATGGATGGTGCAGCACAAAAATAAGAAACTTGGGAGGGGAATATGTGGCGGGTAGAAAACAAGAGTGGGACGGGTGGGTATTTTTTTTTGGTTATATATATGCAGCAAGCAATGACGATCAGATCAAGGATGGGATGGAACAAAGATAACAGCTAGAACGATAAGGGAAAAAAAATTTCAGCAACTAGACAAATCTTAAAGGATTAAAACTCGATAAAGCAAACTACAAAATCAGTAGCACGTATGAATTTGGGCTGTAGGTTTTCTTTTTGGCTATTAGTGGATAGTAGGTATATAAAATCTATCCTACCAGAAACAAGAATAATCCTACTGAGGAAACGGAGGCTTTGATACCAGATGATATGCACACGTCTAGGCAGCACGTGTAGCAAGTTGTTGTGGCCCGATCTTCTCGTAGGATCTGCGAACTTGATAAATTGTCGCTGCGTGACCTGGTGAAGAGGCAGCGCACCGCGAGGCTGTCCACGCGATGAACTACCGAGACAATCACCCTTCCATGTATCGACAAAACAGCCCACGCAATCACGCCCTATAGACGTGAAGGCACAAATTGGGTGAACCGCAGTTTGGCGTTCTACAACTCCCTCAGGAATCGAAAGAACAAATGTTGCAAGCCTCTCAAGACTCACACATAAACAAAACTCCACAAGTTTGTGTATTCTGAATTCAATAAAATAAGATCCATCTTTTTATTGTCTAGTACAAGATATACATAGAGATAGGGGCGTTCAGCTTTGAGTAAATGGCTGCTTGCGCATGCTCTAGTGGATTTCGTGGCTGGTTCGTGCGTCTTTTCAGCTTCTGGCAGCAGTTACTAAAATGAGCATAACTCCTTATTAGGACATCCAAATAATGAACCGTTTGATGGGCTGGAAAGTAGACTTGAAGACGCTTCCATCCACTTATAGAACACTGTCTAACTCCTTGTATTCTGTCCGCAGTGATGCTTGGAATTCGTACCATGTGTCAGTCATCTAGCTTCTGGTTGCATTCCCATGCTAAGGTGATGAACCACCATTTTATTCATGCACACCATAGGCTTCATGGTTCAGATGTCCAGAGGCTTGAATCCATCTTGATCCCATGCTGGTTCATACACTCCATCATTCCTAAGGATATTGAAACAAGAACTCAAAAGCATAGACTCATTCAACATAGACTGATTATTAAACATAAGGTTAGCGTTCACCTGAGAATGAATTTCCTCCTGCAATTGTTTAGCTCTACTCCTTGTAATTGGACCAGCTATATCAAGTGGAGTTTCATTTGAAGATGAGTGAATGCTAGGCATGTCCTCATTAGCAGCCCTGGTAGATGGTGATGCTCCGACTTGTACCTCTGACATGTAGGACACGCCCGTACGAAAGCCTGCACCAAACGACGCATGTTGGGAAAATGAAAGTCTCGTCGGAGACGGTGAAGCGTGCGGTGGACGCCCTCGTGACCATCATCGTGGACGGCCACCGTGATTTCCTGTAGGAGCGGTGATGCGGGAGGAATGTAGAGACGCCCATCATAGGCGACCATGTCGTCGACCACCGTCCAAGGCGCGGCGCGAGACCCCGCGCGGACCCCATCGTGGATGGCCACCAGCGCCGGATCCGTGGCCTGTGCATGACGAAGGCGACCGATGAAGTCAAAGCGGGGCGCTGAAATGGCCAGCAGGGCACCCTCCTCCGTGTCAAAGCTCTAACCTTTGCCGTGATGCCTGTTCCATCTCCTAGGACAGCCTATATAAAATGAAAAAAATTATATCCATTCCTTGTATGAATGCCATGCATAATATGGAGCAATTTTAGATTGTCACACCTTTTGCTCCAACCAGTCAGGAAAATATTCATCATCAACTTCTCACTGAAAAAAGATGTCAAATTAGTTGAGTGACACAATTTTCTTTTCTCCTCATCCAAGAATTCTCTGCAACAATAGGAGCAATGTCATATCATAAAGTTAGAAAATAAATAAACATAGCTGGGAGAACTATATAAACTACCTGCAAAAATCTTCAAGTTCATCACAATGCCGCAAGATGTACCGATGTGCTTGAACAAGAAGCTTCTTATCAAGGTTGATAGCACTACACTTTCCAATTGGTACACCAACACTATCAAACAGGTACTTGTCTTTTTTCTCATCAGAAGGTGCAGGATTCCTGGAATACACCCTTGTCAAACATGTAGTTCCTTCTATAAATCTCGAAAAAAAGGTCATGCACTCCTCCATGCAATATCCTTCAGCAATTGATCCTTCTGGTTGAGCTTTATTCTTCACAAGTGCCTTTAGCCGAACAAAATATCTAAATGCAAAATCATGGACACATGTAAGTGTTAAGAAATGTTAACAATGACAATGGAAATTTAACGTAATTATACCTCTCCATGGGATACATCCACCGGTACTGAATGGGGCCACCCAATTTAACTTCTTCCACCAAGTGCACCATCAAATGCACACTAACAGTAAATATTTATGGCAGGAAAAGTCTCTCCATATCACAAAGTGTCATCACAATACTCTCTTGAAGCTTTACTAGCTCATCTGCATCTATAACCTTAGAGCACAACTTCTTGAAGAAATTAGATAATTGAACAACAATTTTCATGACATCTTTGCTGGGGTAATAGGAACGGAGTGCCACTGGAAGAATGTCATGTAGTAAAACATGATTGTCGTGACTCTTTAGTCCGACCAATTTACAGTCTTTCATGTTGACAGATCTAGATATGTTTGATGCATAGCCATTAGGGGTTCTTAGGTTTTGGATTACTGAGCAAAGCATCTCCTTTTGTTCTCTAGACATGGTAAAAGGTGCATCAGGAATTTTCTACTTTCTTTCATCATCTACAATACGATGAAGATCATCTCGAATTCCAAGTTCAACTAAATCTAGTCTTGCATTAAGGTCATCCTTTATTTTATGACAAATAGCTAATAAAGTTGCTATAAAGTTGTCACACACATTTTTCGCTAGGTGCATTACATCTAGATTGTGTCTTAATAAGTTGAGTTCCCAGTAAGGCAGCATAAAGAAAATTGACCTCTTTTTCAACCAATCTTCTGGTTTCTTCGCCTTATCACCGCACCTATTTTGTTGCTTCTTTTTTCCTAGTCTTTTACGCTTGCATTTCTGATCACTAACAACATCCAATTTCTTGTTCTTGTCTTTCTTATTGACCTTCTTTGCCATGCGCCCCTTTTTTCCTAACACAAACTCTTTGCCTTCTAAGATTCTCAAAATAGTAGTGCCACTCATTTTTTCAGGTGCAAGTCCAGTTTCAACTGAGCCATCAAATTGCCTCTTTAGTTTTTGGTATCTATGATTCCTAGCAGCCATCAATGATGACCCATATAGCACATCTTTTTACCCTTTTTCAGGTGAAGCGATTTTGTCTCAGGATCACAAGAAGGACATGCATATGTTCCACCAGTGCTCCATCCATATAGGTAAGCTAATGTAGGAAAATCATTGATAGTCCATAATAGCACAGCATGGAGAGGAAATTCCTTTCCTGAAGATGCATCAAATTTTTCAACTCCTTTCCACAACTGTAATAGCTCATCGATCAAGGGCCACAAATAAACATTGTTAGACCTAGGGCCACGGGACTGTGTACATAACGTAGTTTAAACAGGCTTAAGAGATTAAGTCCGCCTTATCTCTTATTTATCTTATTTATCTCTTATTTATCTCATATAAATAAGAGATAAAGCTAATCGGTATAGAGGGAATCTACTGGAGATTTGTTCTAGTACGATTCCTTGGCTAGTATCGGTTAGAATTCATGTAACCCCGACCTTCCGGATATATAAGGGAGGACAGGGACCCTCTCAAAACAAATCATCTAAGATTATTCTACACCCAAGGGAATACAAACCACCACACAGGATGTAGGGTATTACGTACCTTGTAGCCCGAACCTGTCTAAATCTTATGTTCCTTAAACCTTTGAGTTCCTGATCATGGCGTCTCCTCGCTTAAAACTTACCACCTTGGGCATATCCCTTGGTGGGCAGCCGGTTAAACACCGACAGTTGGCGCGCCAAGTAGGGGAGCACGTTGAAGATCCACCGGCGAACTCGATGGCATCTTTCCAGTTCATCAGGTCAGTTCCCTCTCAGGGTACAACATTTGTTTTTGGCTCGTGGGTT
Organism: Panicum hallii; assembly: GCF_002211085.1. Classification (NCBI taxonomy): domain Eukaryota; kingdom Viridiplantae; phylum Streptophyta; class Magnoliopsida; order Poales; family Poaceae; genus Panicum; species Panicum hallii. The sequence continues at coordinate 15,672,448 of NC_038048.1, forward strand.
TGCATCGCAGATGGTGCAGGCAGTTTTAGTCGATTTCTCATCAACATGAAGCCAAAAACTTCCGCGGCAAGTTCTCGCAACAACCTTGACAAGTTCATTGATGATCTCGATGACCTATCAATTCATGCATCGGCTGCGAGAACCAAGGTGGAGTCTGCTTCCAGTACGACTTCATCCGGCGCTGCGACAACTTTCCTTGGGTTGGACTCATTTCAATCTAAGGATTCGCGTAGCCAATCACGACTCGGTTCGTGCAATTTGGCCACTGATCTCCAGGAGGCCAACATCTCCGAGTCCCTCTCTGTGTTAGAGAAGGACTTGGACTCTCTGCTCCAACTTGGAGGACCTGTAGCCACCGCATGTCGGGGGGCTTCGGGTTGTATCGGAGCCGGTGATCTGATGATCACCTCCACGCCGGAGGGGCGTTTTGTGCATTGGAAGGGCATGAAGCCCTCCGATCTACTCGAGGCTGAGGATCAACTTGTTGGCCATCTTGAACCTTTGCCTTTTCAGGAGGGCAGGCCACTAGCCACCGTGGCAGAGGAGTCGACTGAACTAGTCGATGAAGGCTCTGAGGAGCTCATCTCGCACCAGGTGCTGATGGCGGAAGAAGGCGAGGACGATGGCGATCTGCCCATCGATGAGCTCGATACGGTCTCCGAAGATGAGGCCACAGCCAACGCTGGTGATGAAGATGACACTGGTCGTGAGGCACGGAGGACCCGGAACAGGGCTCGCCCAGCTCGCCGAAGGAGGGTCAATGAGCGCATGCGATCCATGCATCGCGAACTTGATGCCGAATTCGCTACCGTGAGCGAGCGGGGTTTTAGGACTCCGGTGGCCAACATCGTGAACATCTCAGAGGAGGACATCATCGATTGCTTCTACAATGGCATAACCGATCCAAGCATCTACACAGACTTCGGGCGGAACAGGCCGAAGTCTGTTGCGGGACTGCGTGATATGATGCACGAGTGGTCCGAACAGGAAGAGAAGATGCGGGAGCGGTTCCCACAGCGCCAAGATGGCAATCTGAGGCGTCCTCACGACAACCGCAACGACAAAAGCCAGCGGGACTTTTTGGGTCCACACTGAAAGCGCAAGCCAGATGATCTCATCGCGGCTGTGGATCATCCTTCACGAGGCAAGAAGTCGACGATGTAGGAGGAGTTCGAGAAGCTCCTGCAGAAGAAATGCCCATGGCACCCAAGTGCCAATCATGCGGCAATTGATGTTACCACCTCTGGAGGACTTTCAGTAATTCCGGTGGTGGCAAGAAGAACAAGAAGCCCATGGATAAAGAACCCGAAGACCAAGGGGACCAAGGGCGCAACCCAAAGTTCCAGGATGCTTCGAAGACCGTCAACGTCATCTTCGGGGGGGGGGGGGGATGGAGATTTCAGTTCCAGACGGGAACAAAAACTGCTTTTCCGAGAGATCATGTCCGTCGAGCCGGCATCACCACGACCATTCCGCTGGTCGGAGGTGCCCATCTTGTTCTCCCGCGAGGATCAGTGGACAAGCTTCTTGGAGCCTGGTAAGTTCCCCCTGGTTCTTGACCCGGTGGTGGCAGAAGTCAGGCTCACCAAGGTGCTCATTGACGGTGGGAGTGGCCTCAACCTCATCTTTGCCAGCACTTTGAGGAAAATGGGTCTGAACTTCGCGGACATGCTGGCTCCAAGCAAGTCTCCCTTCTACGGCATCATCCCAGGTAATGCGGCGCACCCTCTTGGCATGATGGTTCTCCCAGTCACTTTCGGCATGAGGGAGAACTATCGCACCGAGTTCATCAAATTCGAAGTTGCTAACTTCGAATCTTCTTATCATGCTATACTGGGCCATCCGGCGCTTGCCAAATTCAGGGCAGTGCCGCATTACGTTTATTTGCCTCTCAAGATGCCAGGACAAAGTGGTGTGCTCACTCTCTGAGGCGACTTGAAGAAGTCGTATGATTGCAATCAGGAGGCAATCCAGTACGCCTCAACTACACGTATGCCAGATGCTTCAGGGGAAGTACTCGCGGCCGCGCAGCAGCTCTCCCAGGCCGGGCTGGAGATCCCTTCGAGAAAGGCCAGCAAGTCAAGCATCCAGTTGATTGGCGACGTGGCCCTCAAGTCGATGCAGCTCCAGGAGGGTGACTCATCCAAGACCGCCGTCATCGGCGCAGGCTTAGATGAGAAATAGAAACTCGCGCTCGTCAGTTTTCTTCGGGCCAACCGAGACATTTTCGCTTGGAAATCAGCAGATATGCCAGGGGTGCCCAGGGAACTCATCGAGCATAGTATGAATGTACACCCAAAGGCTGTGCCCAAAAAGCAACGCCTTCGACAGTTTGCTCACGACAAGCGTGAGGCAATTAAACGTGAAATAGCTAAACTCCTCGCGGCTGGCTTCATCAAAGAAGTGATCCATCCAGAGTGGGTAGCTAATCCCATTCTTGTAAGAAAAAAGAATAATGAATGGAGAATGTGTGTTGACTACACTGATCTCAACAAGCATTGCCCAAAAAATCACTTTGGGCTGCCGTGCATTGATCAAGTCATCGACTCGATGGCTAGTTGTGTCCTTCTTTGCTTCCTTGATTATTATTCAGGATATCATCAGATTACGCTCAAGGAGGAGGATCAAATCAAGACAGCGTTCATCACCCCATATGGGACGTATGCTTACAAAACTATGTCTTTCGGGTTAAAAAACGGAGGAGCAACCTATCAGCGTGCGATCCAGATGTGCTTCGCGGATCAGCTGCTACGGAACGTGGAGGCTTATGCGGATGACGTGGTCATCAAGACCAGAAATCCCAATGGCCTGATTGCAGATTTGGAAGAAACGTTCAGCAGTCTACGCAGGTTTTGATGGAAGCTCAACCCAACCAAATGCATTTTCGGAGTACCTCCAGGGAAATTGCTCGGGTTCATCATCAGCAACCGGGGAATTGAAGCTAACCGTGTGAAGATTTCGGCCATCACTGATATGGGGCCTCCAGCCACAATCAAGGATGTGCAGAAGCTAACAGGTTGCATGGCAGCCCTGAACAGGTTCATCTTTCGACTTGGGGAGAGAGGACTACCCTTCTTCAAGCTCCTGAAGCGCCAAGACAAGTTCCAATGGACGGAGGAGGCCGAGCGAGCCTTACAAGACCTGAAGCATCACCTTCAGTCTCCTCCGGTCCTTACAGCACCATTGCCAGGAGAAGATCTACTACTCTACATTGCGGCGACAAGTCATGTTGTCAGCAGTGCTATTGTAGTTGAATGCAGCGAGGAAGGCCATGCGTTTGGAGTGCAGAGGCCTGTGTATTTCGTCAGCGAGGTACTCTCCAAATCTAAGGTATGATACCCGGCAGTTCAGAAACTCTTATGAAAGTTGCACCATTACTTCGACGAGTACAATATCACTATGATTACGGATTTTCTGTTGGCGGATATTCTTCATATTCAAGACGCCACGGGGCGTATATCAAAGTGGACAGTGCAACTGGGGGCTTTGTCAATAGACTTCAAGCCACGCACTGCAATCAAGTCTCAAGCTCTAGTTGATTTTATGGCTGAGTGGAGGGAGAACCAAATTCCAACTCCAGTCGACAAGCCAGAGCATTGGACCATGTACTTCGATGGATCTCTCAAGCTCGACGGCGGTGGCGCTGGAGTCCTATTTATTTCTCCACGGGGAGAACGGTTGAAGTATGTCCTTCAGATCCTTTGGGAGGTATCCAACAATGAAGCCGAGTATGAAGCCTTGCTTCACGGCCTACGTTTGGGATCAAGCGACTACTTGTATATGGCGATTCTCTTCTTGTCATTTAGCAAGTCAACAAAGAATGGTGTGGCAGAACCGCCTGAATTATTCCGGCTCAAGTGCGCTAGTCATCGCTATGCTGTCGATATGGACTGAACGCACTTCAAACGGAATAACCCATTGGTCTGTCGGGTCTCCGCCCGATACAACCACGGTTCAACAGGATCGAAGCAGGTTTACCTTGCACAAACATACTCCCGCATGTCGGTGCGTGAGAAAAACCAAATTACGAGTGGTGGGAGGTATGTCCACTCCTCGGGCCGATTGGTTACTAGGCTTACCGCTTACCATATTTCGCGGCATGTGGCTAGTACTTTCAAACGCTTAATCACCACTATCACACACTGCGACCTTATCAACTTTTATCAACACAGATGGGGTAACCTTCCGAGTCATGATACTGCACATGACCCCGTCCATCATCCTTATAGTGATTGCAAAATAGTAAACATTCAACTCCTATATCACGCGAGTGACAGGAAATCACTCGACTTCTACCGGTCCTATTAGCGGAGCATCTATCCGATAAGGACTCGGGTACAATACATTGGATTCATAGGATTATGCATCTAGGGTTCCATTTCAACTCCTAGACATAATGCAAGATACATAATATGTAAGTAAGTCGTAATGAAGTGAAATACTGGGTTATGCATCGGGGCTTGCCTTCTTGAGTGGGGTTGGGGGCAAGAGTGTCAGAGACTTCCGAACTTTGGTTTGGGGCTTCAGTTAGATTCTCGGCGACGTTTGTCGGGTCTTCAAAAAACCCTTGGTCTTGATCCAAGACTAGCTCGTAGTCTCCGTCATCGAGTGTCGTTGATTCTACATGATATGCAATAATTTAAGTGAGATGGTGCTTGAGTTAAAGATTTTATTTCACGATAAAGATGCAATCCAACAAATTAACACACATGAACTCATGAAACAGGGGGTTAATCTTAAGTTACCATTTACACTTAAGTTATGGTTATAGCATTAGAATTACTGAAAACAGAAACTCAAACATTTGAATTTGAATTTAAACTTCAAGTTTAAATTCAAATCTTAGGTAAATAGAATTATAAAGTCTTGAAACTTTAATTATGAACTAACTATCAACATATTAGATTATGATAAAAAGATCTAAATAAATAAGCCTTAGGAAAAAGCTTAACTAAATTCAAATCCTTTTAAATTTGATTTGCACAAGTTTAAAAGAAATTAAACTACAAAACAGTACTGAGCATGAAATTTTAACACTAGCTCATACATGATCTAAAGATACTACATACCAAAAATCACAAGAAACTAAGCTAGTATGTAGAAGTTATGCACAATATACCCTTTTATCTTAAGTTTAAAATAGATTCAAAAGTATTTAGTTTTAGACTACATTAATAAAAGTTGTAGAGTTTGAAATCTAGTTCCCAACAAAACTAGTTTGGCAATTTTTAGATCTTTCTACAATTTGCTACGAATTTTACAAGTCAGCAGCTTTGCTCACATAAAATAACACATGAGTTTACACTGGGGTCCTTGGTTACTTGCACAGAGATCCCTAGAACAGAAAAAGATATCACAAATAGGCCCTTGACAGCCCACGACGGCAGCCGGCGCGTCGGTCCGACCTGTTCTCGCCGGCGGTGAGGTCCGGGGTGGGGAGAGATAGGTGCTACATGACCTACAGGAGCTACTACACACGATGGGGGGTGATGTGCTCGAAGAGCAGTAGCGGAGCCCGGTCGGCGATGAGAGATGGCAGCGCATCATCGTTCTCGGCGAGGGGCTGGTGAACATGGGGGAACAAGATGTGCATGAGCACCGGGGAAGTGCAGGGATGCTTTCCCCCAACTTAATTTGGTCGGAGACCGAGCAGAAGGTGATAATCGACGGTGGGGTGGGTCGGGTTCTCTCCGGCGGTGATGGCGGCCGGTGTTCTGCAGGCTGGGGCCACAGAGGGTGGTGTAGGAGGGGTGGGATTGCTTCAGGGGGATGATGTGGTGCTGATGATATCTTTGGTCGGGGTGGAGGGGTCTGGTACCGGCGGGTCGACGAGAGGCCGAGCGGCGGTGGAGGAAGGAGCTCGTTGGAGCTGCAGGAAACGGTGCTGGGATGCAGGAAATCGAAATTGGTGGGGTTGAGGAGCACCAGCGGATCACGGCGGAGCTCTTGCTGCACTGGATCGGGGTTCGGGAGTGATGTGGGTGGCTGTTGACGATGGCCAGGGACGGCGGCGGAGGTTGGGTGGAGGGAGGTGATCGGAGCAGAGAAATTGAGTGGAAAGCGTGTGTGCAAATGCAAGGACTAGTGCGTGAGGAGCATTTGGACGTGTTCGGGGTCTCAAAGGGGACGTGGTCGTGCGGAAGCACGAGCTGTCACGCCGGCGGCGCGCGTGGCTGCAACGCAGGCGGCAGCAATGCGACGTGGGAACGCAGGGGCGAGACAAAGCAAGGTCGGGAGGGCGGCGGCAAGGCAGGGGAGTGACGCGTGGGAGCGCCGGGAGTAGGAGGGTGGCGTTGGAGTCGCTGCAATAGCGAGCGGCGGTGAAGCGCAGCTCGGGCAGACGGCGGGCGACGTGGCGGGACGAGCAGAAGCCAGCGCGAGGCCGGTGAGCGGCAGGGCAAGTGGTGGGGCGGCATGTGGCTCGGACCAGAGCAGCGCAGGGGCGGCAGGGCGTAGCACATGATCGGCAGAGTGGCGGTGGCGTGGCATAGAGGAGAAACAGAGGAGGGAGAGAGAGAGGTAGACAAAGGAGGACCTAGGTGCAATTTCATAGAAATGCAGGGACCTTACTGTAATGCACAAATAACTTTCAAACCAGAGCTCAAATGAAGATGGGCCCAAAAGCAAAAGTGTAGGGTTTTTCAAGATCTACAACTTTGCTTTAGGGTTCATCTGTAGAAGAGCAACAGTTTTGAAATTAATATAAAACTTAGCAAAGTTTTCAAACTTTATATAAATCCTATATAAAAACTACACTACATTTACATCCTAGGTGTAGTTTTACCTGCATTTACGATTTAAATGCAAGTTTTTGACTTTGCAAAACAACCCTCATACTTTTAAATTCTACCCTCCATGCTTACCCATTTAACACTAAAGGACCTCTATTAAAATATAATTATATAAACAACCATTTTTCCTTAGCATTTAAATTTTTAAACATACTTTCACCATATTTTGCACACAACATTACACTAAAATCTAGGGTGTGACAATGCTAAATACCTGAGTGTCACAGCCTTCCCCCCTAAAAAGAGTCTCATCCCGAGATTCCGAAACAGGATAGAAGGATCAAGTTCAGAGGTTGGCTTGAAAGAAGTGTGGAAAAATTATGCCGAAGATAAGATTCGGTTTCCCATGTTGCTTCTTCTTCTGTGTGATAATTCCACTGAATCTTGTACATTCTGATGGTTTCTCTTCTAGTGCTTCTTTCTTTGGTATCTAGCACTCTGATCGGATGTTCTGTATAGGTTAAATCAGATTCGATTTCGATTGTTTGAGGATTGATGATTTCGGTAGGAACTTTGACACACTTTCTAAGTTGAGATACATGGAAGATGTCATGGATGGCTGCTAATTGAGGAGGAAGTTGAAGTCAGTAAGCTATGGGTCCACAAATTTCAAGGATCTCAAAGGGTCCGATGTATCGAGGAGCAAGTTTCCCTTTTACGCCGAACCTTTGAACACCTCGGATAGGAGATACTCGAAGATAGACGAAGTCTCCGACTTGAAATTGTAATGGTCTTCTTCATATATCTGCGTAGCTTTTCTATCGAGATTGAGCTACCTTTAGATTAGTCTGTATAGTCTTCACCTTATCCTCTGCTTCAGTGACAAGGTCCGGTCCAAAGATCTTACGCTCACCGGTTTGTGACCAACTCAAAGGAGTTCGGCATCGGCGACCGTACAATGCTTCAAACGGGGCCATCTGAGATTGGTCTGATAACTGTTATTGTAAGAAAATTCTGCCAATGATAAACTTTTGTCCCAGTTCTTGTCATACTGAAGGACGCAGGCTCTAAGCATATCTTCCAAAATTTGATTTATTCTTTCGGTTTGTCCATCTGTCTGAGGGTGATATGCAGAGCTTCCAATCAACTTAGTTCCAAGAGTATATTGAAGTTGCTCCTAGAACTGAGCAATAAACTGTGCTCCATGATCAGAAATGATCATCTTAAGTACTCCATGAAGACGAATAATTTGATCCAGGTAGATCTCGGCATACTTCTTGGCATTATACGTAGTATGCACGGGAAGAAAATGTGCAGTCTTGGTTAATCGATCAACGATTACCCAAATAGAGTCATGCCTCAGAGAAGTATTGGGTAAGCCAACAATAAAGTCCATACTGATATCCTCCCATTTCCATGAGGGAATAGGTAGAGGTTGAAGAATACCAACAGTTTTCATATGACTGACTTTAAATCTTTGACAGATATCACATTCTGAGACATATTTGGCAATTTCTCATTTCATACGAGTCCACCAGAAGTTCTGTTTCAGATCTTGGTACATCTTCGTACTGCCAAGATGCATAGAAAATTTAGATAGGTAGGCCTCGTCTAATATTTGTTTACGGAGCTTATGGTCTTTAGGTACAATGATACGTTCGTTGAACCATAAAACTCCTTCTGGATCTACTCAGAAGCACTTATACTTCCCTTCTCCTTTTGTTACCTTCTGTTTAATAATTCTGACCCCTTTATTGCGCTGTTGAGCTAGAACAATGTTATCCCAAAGTGTAACTTCAACCGAGAGATGATTTAAACTACCTTGAGGAATGATCTCAAGATTGAGTTTTCTCATTTCCCAACAAAGAGTCTCATTGAAGGCTTCTACTGACAAGCAAGAGCAATGCGCCTTGCGACTGAGTGCATCTGCAATGACATTGGCCTTGCCTGGATGATAATGTCCCTCTAGATCATAATCTTTGATAAGTTCTAGCTAGAGTCTTTGCCTCATATTCAGATCTGCCTGTGTAAAGATGTATTTGAGGCTTTTGTGGTTAGTAAAAATATGACACTTTGTACCCATCAAATGATGTCTCCAAATCTTCAGGGCATGGATGACAGCTGCGAGTTCAAGATCGTGGGTGGGGTAGTTCTGTTCATGAACTCTAAGTGCTCGTGATGCATAAGCAATTACTCGGTTGTCCTGCATAAGCACACAACCAAGCCCAGTTCCTGAAGCATCATAGTAAATGTCGAAAGGTTTCGACATATCTGGTTGAGCCAAGACTGGAGCATTTGTAAGATGGTCTCTGAGAGTGTGGAATGCATCTTCACATTTTTGATCCCAAGAGAATTTAACACCTTTCTTTAGTAGTTCGTTCATATGTTTGGCTATTCGGGAGAAGTCAGGAATGAAGCGACGATAATAGCCAGCTAAACCAAGAAAACTACAAATTTGATGGACTGAGGTGGGAGGTTTCCAATCCATCACTTCTTGTACTTTGCTGGGATCAACAGATATACCGTTACTAGAGATAGTATGGCCCAGAAATTTCACAGTATCCAACCAGAACTCACACTTGGAAAATTTAGCGTACAAGTGATGGTCTCTTAAGCGCTGGAGAATAACATGAAGATGTTTTGCATGATCCTCCAGATTTTTAGAATAGATCAAAATGTCATCAATGAAGACCACAACAAATTTGTCGAGTTCTTGCATAAAGATAGAATTCATAAGATACATAAAATATGCTGGGGCATTGGTAAGACCAAACGACATGACTAGGTATTCATATAGACCATATTGAGTGGAGAAGGCCGTTTTTGGAATGTCACTTGGCCGGATCTTAATTTGATGATAGCCGGAACGAAGAGCAATTTTGGAAAATACTTTAGCTCCGGCTAGCTGATCGAAGAGAATATCAATGCGGGGTAGGGGATATTTGTTTTTGATAGTTACCGCATTGAGAGGATGATAATCTACACATAGCCTTAGGCTATTGTCTTTCTTTTTCACGAAGAGGGCTGGACAACCCCATGGTGATGCACTTGGACGAATGAAACCTTTATCTAGAAGGTCTTGGAGTTGGATTTTTAACTCAGCCAACTCATTGGGTGGCATACGATAGGGTCTTTTAGAGATAGGGGTTGTACCGGGCTGGAGTTCTATGATAAACTTGATGTCTCAATCCGGGGGCATTCCAGGCAAATCGTCTGGAAAGACATCTGGGTATTCACAAATGACAGGGATATCCTTTAACTTGATCCCGGTGGCAGCATAGGTGCAAGAATTGATGTATTCCCGTTGTGGAAGATAAAGGATAGTGGATTCATGCTCAGGTGAACCTAGTTCCACAGTTCGGGAAGAGATATCTAATGACACTTGATGCTGGGTCATCCAATTCATACCTAAAAGAACATCCATTCCTTCTAGGTCTAATAGAAGTAAGTCCGTTTTTATCAACTGACTTCCCAGCTGAATTGGCACCTTCCTGCAGATTTGATTTGATGAGATTTTCCCGCCAGGAGTTGTTATCCTATATGCCTCATTGGTAGAAGAAATATTCAATCCTAGCTTAAGCCCACAGTTTGTACTGATAAAACTATGGGTAGCACAAGAATCAAAAAGAATAATCACGGGTTGATAGTTGATAGAGAAAGTACCCGTCATTATAGGCGCACCCTTTGGGAGTTGGGAGAGAGTGGTGAGGTTCACCCTTCCTTGGCGGACTTGGACCACTTGCTTCTTGCCCTTACCCTTATTAGATGGGTTGGATGTTTGCCCTTGAAAGGATCTTCTGGGTTGGGGGCAATCTTTGATGAAGTGGGATGGGCTTCCGCAGTTGAAACAATGGTAGTTGTTGTTTCCTTGGTTGACTGGTGGAAATCTCAGCCGCGGACCTTGTTGTTGTGGCTGCTAAGGTTGAGGGCTCAGTGGTCGGTTGAATCGTGCTTGCTGGGGTGGTCTGGCTACCCATCTGCCAGGCGGATTGCTTCATGGCGGTGCGCGGGTAGCAGCGGTCTGGACCAACCAATACCTTGGCTGTTGTGGAGCTGAAGGACCTGTTGGTGTCTTCCTTTTCTTTTCTGCTCGATGGGCTAAAATGCAGTCTTCTTGAATGATGGCCATATTGACCAGTTCATTGAAATTATCGGCCTTCACCAAACTTAGTCGTTCTTTAAGTTTGGTACTCAGGCCTCGACGAAAGCAATCACGTTTGCGGGCATCAGTGTGACATCTCAGGTATATGGGAGCCAGACATAGTGCATTGAGTGTAGGATGTGCTCTTGTATGCTATTTAAGGGCAACATTTTAGGGTGTTTTTTGTAATTTTAGAAAAATATAGGGCTTAATGTGCAAAATGTGTGTGAGGGTGGATAATTTTGAAACACAGGAAGGGCTGATTTGCAATGATGCTTTTACTTTTAAACCACTGTAAAAAGTGAAAACAAACCAGGGAGCTTTTTGAAATGTAAAATTCAAATAGGTTTTAAAAGAAATTTGACTAGTTGTATGGTTTTTAAAATAACTTTGAAACCTCAACTCTCCTGAAGTTGAACCCTAAAGCAAAGTTGTAGAACTTTTTATTCTCTACACATTTTGTTTTGGGAGCATTTTCATTTGAGCTCTGGTTTAAAAGTTACTTAAGCTTTACAGTGAGCTCCCTGAACTTTTGAACATTTACAACCGGGTCCTCGTCGTCCACCTCCAGCTTCTCTGTTTCCCCCGTGAGTTCCTGCCACCGCCGCTTTAGCTCCGGCGAGCTGCCCCGGCCACCATCTGCCCCCACGCCGCTTGCCAATGCCACCTCCACCTCCAGCGCATCGCCCCCGCCGCTTGCCAGGCCCTGGTGGCCATTTTCCCGAGCTGCCACGCCATCCCCGAGCTCTCCACGGCCGCCACGACGTCGCCGGCGTCCAGCTCCTCCTTGCCGCGCCCCAGTGCTTCTCCGAGTGTATAAAGCCCTTCAGTACCTCGTGAGCAACCCCTTTTGCCTTTTCCCGGAGCTCAAATCACCCCCGGTCCTCTTCCTCCTCGCACCGCCGCCGTCCAAGCCACGCCGCTGTTCGGCCTCGCTGTCGGTAGCCTCCTCCAGAGCCTCCCACCTTTGATCCAGACCTCCATCAGCACCACAGCTACTCCCTAAAGCTCATCGCACCGGCCATTTTCCTTTTCCCCCACCGGAGACGTCTGCCCGCGAGCACGCCGGAGTTCTTCCTCCGCTGCCGCTCGGCCTCGTCGTCGTCCCGCTCCTCCAGTACTCCCCAGCCCCGGCCAAGCACACCATCAGCACCACATCATCCTCACGAAGCTCCCCAGGCACTTCTCATCCACCCTCCGGCCCTCCGGCCACCGGAACGCCGCCATCGAGCTTCCAAGCTCCGCCGCCGCCTCTGTCACCGCCGTTCCGCCGCTATAGTTCCTCCCCAGCCCAACTTCGGCCACCCACGTGATTGCCATAAGCCCCTGAGCATTTCCCCTCACTTTGCCCTCACCGTCGACGCGCTATCTCACCGGAATTGGTCGCCGGTGATCTACCCCGAGAGGAAAACCGGCCAGGGACCGGATTGCTTCGTTTTAAAACTTTCCAGGGGCCTTTTTGTGAAGAATTAGTACCTTTTTCCAATTCCATTTCAGCCAGCTTTGAAAATTCATAGGGAATTGTAGAAAAATCCAAAAAGGCAAAACCAGTTCTGTTGTGTTCATAAAAATGAGATCTGCAACTTTTGTTACCAAAGTGTAGATTGAAATCAATTATTTTTGAAGTTATTTAAATGTTTTCAAAAAGGGATCTTTTGTGTATAACTTGTGTGATTTAATTTTATTTCCTGTAATTCTTGGCTACTAGTTAGCTTAAGGAGTGTTTAGTTTTGTGTGAAAAATTGAAAACCAGGACAATTTTGTAATTTGAGTAATTTCAATTTTGGTCAAATTAAGTTCAAATCAAGATAGGTTTAATTAAGTAAGTCTTTAATAAAATCATGCTTATATATCTTTATGTTAGAATCTTATGGACTTAATATGGCTGCTAAAAATATTTGAAGAATTTTTATCCATGTTTGAATCAAGTTTTAAATTTAAATTTTAAATTTGAATGCAATTTAAATTGCTTTAGGAAATATTAGCCAAAAATTAGGAAAAATTTATGGTAAGCCTTTTTATTATTAATAAACCCACTTAGATAAAATTTGAGGTTACTTTCCATATAAGTTCAAATAACTAAGCTTTGGGTATAATTAATGCTAAATGTGTTTAAACCTATGATTAGGAATAACTTGCCTTAGCTTTGTGATACTTACGTTAGGACAAATACTTAGCTGCTTAATGAGTTTGGCATTTTGTTGTTAATGATGGGTGTGTGTTGATTTGTTGAATTACAACTTTATCGTAAAGGAAAGGCTTAACATGTTTGTCACTAAACATCACTCCTTGCATATCATGTAGACTCGCCGATACTTGAAGACGGAGACTACGAGTTGATCTTGGAACCCGAACCCGGGCTATTTGAAGACTCCGTCCAAGTTACTGAGGAAGTGACTGAAGCCCCAAACCAAGGTTCGGAAGTTTTTAACTCGTCTGACCCTAACTTCGCTTCTGAAGGCAAGCCCCGTGGCATAACCCAGTTTTCAAATTACGCACTTATTTATTATTTCAGTTTTGTGCATTTAAGTTCTAGGAATTGAAATGAAACCCTAGATGCATGTATCCTAGGAACCTTTGTAATGCTTATCCCGAGTCCTATCGCATAGATGCCTTGCTAATAGGATCGGTAGAAGTCGAGTGATTTCCTGTCACTCGCGCGATATAGAAGTGATTGTTTATCAATTCTGTCACTCATTATAAGGATGATGGACAGGGTTATGGTTATGGTAGAAATGATAACAGCATACCCCGTCTGTGTTGATGAAATTTGTTAAGGTCGGAGAGTGTGGTAGTGGTAGTCAAGTGTTTGAAAGTACTAGCCGCATGCCGTAAAATATGGTACACGGTAAGCCTATTACCTGATTGGCCCGGCAAGTGGACTTACCCCACCACTCGACGTTGACTTTGGTTGCATGCACCGACGGGCGGGAATACGTTCTACATGGCAGACGGGGGTATGGTCATACAGTCGCGCTGTAAGAATACGTCCCGCACAGTGATGTGCGTATGGTCCTGCAGTCGCTTGTGGTGGCCCTGTTCCATGACCCGGAATATGATGGAAACGGTTGCCCGGAAAATTGAAGTTTCCGAGCGTGCGAGTTAGGATCCCTTGCAAGGTATTGAAATTCGATTCAGAATCGTCCGTTTCTCGCGGAGATTGAGACTACTTGACACTTTTGCCACACGGAGTAACAAGTGTAACATGAGGGATACAACTTGTTGTTTGATGAAGATCTACCTTGCTTGATTAGAAGCAATGCTCACCTAGAATGGATAAAACTACTAGAATTTGATGGCTAAAATATGAAAAGTTAGTTCATACTCTTTGTTGCTTTTCAGCAAAAGAAACTTAGAGCTTCCAACCCAGCATGGTCTAGTTTCTAGGACTTTTCCTAGAACCCGGTTAAGTCTTGCTGAGTATCATCATACTCAGTCTTGCTAGAACTGCTTTCAGGTATGCCGGTTGAGAACCAGGCCGATAGTGCATCCTGCCCCTTTGCTGTTCTGCCTGGTTGGTCCGTGGAATGGGATCCGTCCCCGGCCGGCATTAACCCCTCGGAGTGACACCATCGACTGGGTTACGCATGGTGCTGCTGATGGCGACGTTGTTAGTCGCGTTGTCTTTCCGCTGTGACTTTGGTCAACGGGTGGTTACCCGTTGCTTTTAACAACCCTTTGTTAATTTGCTCCGGTCAAGGCTGGAGAAAACTGGTTTGTAATAATGCTACTTACTCTGTCGTAAAGGCTTGCACTGTTATGTACCTGGAGCTCATCTTGTATGAGTATAACCTACTTTGATCCTGTGTAACCGTGGTTGCATCAGGCAGTGACCCGACTGTCGGTGTTTAACCGGCTGCCCACCGAGGGATATACCCAAGGTGGTAAGTTTTGGGTGAGGGAACGCCGAGATCAGGAACTCGAAGGAGCAAAGAACACAAGACTTTAGACAGGTTCGGGCCGCGCGGAGCGTAACACCCTACGTCCTGTATGGTGGTTTGTATTCTCTTTGGTGTAGAATGACCTAATGATCTTCTATTTTTAGGGGGGTCCCTGACCTCCCTTATATATCCGAGAGGTCAGAGTTACAAAGATGCTAACCAACCCCCACCGAGGGATCACACCAGAACTGATCTCGAGTAGATCCTCTCCGTGTTGGTTAGCTCTATCTCCTATTTAAACAGGATAAACAAGAGATAAACAAAACGAATAAGAGATAAGACGGGCTTAATCTCTTAAACTTCGTAATGTGCCCAGCCCGGTGGCCCCGGGTCTGACAAGCCCCCGAGCTCTTCGTAGCTGAGTACTGCAGGCTTATCGAGTACTTTCGAAGCAGTCTTCGACTTCCTCTGAAGATTCGTCTTAAAGTTCTTCTTCGAGTACTTGCTTGGCTGCATCGAAGCTATGAGGTGCTCATGCCCCGAATTTTATTTCTGATATGGTGTGCGATTGCAAAATCGCACTCCATATGGAGTAGCCCCCGAGCCTTAGGTTGAATCGGAGAGTCAGGCTGAGGGTCCCACTTGTTTGTAGTCTTCCTTACCCTTCAAAGAAATTTGAAAAATAAGTAGTCGATGCCACGTACCCCGCAGCCCCCGAGCCTTGAATCCAAATCCCACAAGGTTGGAGATAAGGGTCCAAAAATCGTGGCATACAGGCTAAACAATGACACGTTAAGGGGAGACCGAAGCGATGGTACAAATGATGTAATTAGACCAAAGATTCGAAAAACCCCTTTTTTCAGGCTGATTAGCCCTGAAAAAATGATTAATCAAATGTGCAATCTAATCAAATCATCAAATGACCCCTCATCTTCGGAATATTCCACAAAATGACTCTTGAACTTCAGAACAGTAACTTTCCCCCACTCCGCTGGTTATTTAACCCCGCGATAACTGTAAGAAAAAACCACGCTTTCAATCTGCATTCCATCAAGAGCCACCAAATTCCCCAATCCAAACCAAGTGCCGCCGCCTTCCCCCAAGAAAAACTCCCACCCCGACCTCTCCGCCCCTCTCCCCGCAGCCCCCGAGCATCTCGTGGCCGGCGCATCGGAGATGACGTCCAAGAAGTCAGAGATCGAGGGAATAAAGAAGGATGCGGAACCAACAACCGCGGAGTGGACACACAGTAAGTGCTCCCTCAACAATCTGAAAAAACTTGTTTCCGAGGGGTTGCTGCAAGAGAAAAATCTCGTCAACTGGTGCCCCTCTTTCCGTGAACCTTTCCCCATGGAGAATGTCGACGAAATCGTCACATTCTACCATTTTGCCGAACGGGGATTGGCCCTCCCCACTTGTTCTTTCTTCCGCGGCCTTCTTTACTACTACGGGCTTGAGCTCCATCACCTCAACCCGAATTCCATCTGCCACATCTCCATTTTCATCCACTTTTGTGAAGCATTTCTTGGAATTGAACCCCACTGGGATCTATTCCGCTTCCTCTTCCGCGTGAAACCCCAGCCAACCACGAAAAAACTCGCCGTGGTAGGGGGCGCCGGCATCCAACTGCGACAGCAGGCCGGCGAAAAATACCTTGCATATAGATTCCCCTCCAACCTTCCTGGGTGGAAAAACCTCTGGTTTTACATCGAGAACCATGCTCCCCCCTGCCGACGAAGTCGAGCAAACCGCCCGTGGTGAGGGGGGAATGGAACCTTGAACCCTCCGGCATGGAAATGATTCAAGTCAAGGAGCTGCTGGAGGCCATCGATGCACTGAAGAAGGAGGGGGTGACCGGCGCCTCCGTCATGTTCTCCTTTTACAAGCGCCGTGTCCAGCCCATCCAACAGAGATGTTGCCTGGGCTTCGAGTACACCGGCCCTGCTGACCCTTCTCGCATGTGCACAGAGGAGGTGCCAGATGAAGTCGCGCTCCAGCGGGTTCAGCGGGTGCTGCTGGACGTGAACACCGTGCCGTACGTGCCCACCTTGTACTCCGCGCAACATCCGCCCCCGCCGGTAAGTGCTCGACTTCTTTTGCTGAAGAAATCGACTACTGCGCCGGTACTGAACTGAAGGACTTTCCGCAGGGACATTCGGAACTGTACTGCAGCTACCCGCCGCAGCCGGACCTCCCCCGAGCGTATCACCTCCTTCCTTCTGCAGTCACGGCGGCCAAGAAGGCTCGCCTTGCTGCGACCCAAAGCCGCAACGAGGCCGCCGAACGCGTGGACTTGCCAGCGGGGGAAGAAGCCGAGGGAGGTCCGCGCCCTGTTGTCGTCGTTGCCACCAAGGCGGCACGCCATGCTGCGGTTCAAGGCAGCAGCGAGTCCACGGAGTGCGTGGGCTCGCCGGCGAGCGGTGGGACAGTGGGGGAGCCGCGCGGGGACAACTCCTCCGATTAGAGCGTGGAGTTGGCCGGCGCTCTGCCACCGGTGCCGAAGGGCCAGCGCCAGGTGCGCAAACGCAAGGCTCAAGAAGTCGAGTCCTCCAGGTACGGAATTGCTGTTTTGGCCAGTTCCAAAGTTTCCATGGTGCTGAGTACTGACAACACCCCCTTGCAGTCGTCCTGCTCTGCCATCCGGATCTGAACCCAAAAGGGTGGAGGCAGGCTCCGCCGCGGCAGTGACAATTGCCGTGGCGGGAACCCCTCCATCAGCCGGCCAGGCCTCGCCATCAGCGACGAGCGTTCCTCGGCGGGCCTGGCGGGTGAAGAAGGCTGCCAAGAAGAAGTCGACACTGTAAGTTTTACTTCAATCGCTTGAAGATCTTGACCGTGCCCGCGTGGATAACCATGTTGTCGATGTCACCAGGGCTGCGAGTGCGGTGCAACTCCAGCTGGAGCCGAGCAGGGCTGCGGCGCCTGCCTCAGCTGCAGCAGCCCCCGAGCCCTCGGCGCCTGGGGGGCCCGTACCCGCAGAGGTGGCCCCTGAAGCAGATGCGGGGCTCCCCGACTTGCCGCCTCCCGAGTCCCGACAAGAGGGAGCCAGACCCGGTGGCGATGAACAAGTCGTGGCCCCGGCAGTAGAGGCGGGGCTCCCCGACTTGCTGCCTCCCGAGTCCCGACAAGAGGGAGCCGGGCCCAGTGGCGAGGAACAAGTCGTGGCCCCTGGTGCCGCTCCTACCGGTGGCATAGGTACGTGCTTACCCGCCCGCGGCTTGATGCCAGGGTCCGGGCATAATGTGGTGACCACTTCGTATGCTCGCAGGTGTCCAGCCGCCGCCGTCTGGAGAAGCCGCCGGGCCCTCGGGGAGTCCCCGTGAGGTGCTGAGGGCCAGGCCAGGGCACCAGGACATCATCACCACCGACCTGGTGGATGATCTTCTGCTGACGGCCGAAAATGTGAAGACTTTCAAGAGCACCTTCAAGGAGTTATACGACTTCTCCATGGTAATGCTCGGGTAATGTTCCGGGTGTGCGCGTTGATGAGTAGTTTAGGACTCATTCTCCTCCTTTGGCGCAGCATGTGATCACCAAATCCCAGAAGAAGTCGGATAAACTCCACTCGGTTGTGAGTGATGCGCGGGGGTTAGGCGCCCTGCACAAGCGCATCTCCGAGGAGAAGACGAAGAATTGCTATATGCAGCACGAGCTTGATATACTGAAGAAAGAAAGGACTCGAGAGACCTGGCTGCTCAAGAATGACCTGAAAAACATGGAGAAGGCCAACTCCGAGCTCCAGCAACAGCTCGAGGAGCAACAAGCGGAGTACCAGGAGCAGCTCAAGGCAGAGAAAAAGGCGCACCAAGGTAAGCTCTCGCTTTCCTCGAGTACTTTTTCCTTAGTGAGTCTCCTTAGATGCTGAAGTACCCTTGCCGCAGAGCTTAGGAAAATAACAAAATAGAAAGAGGAGCTGCTTACTGACGTGAAGAATATGCTGTATCGTCGTACAGATGAAGTCGAAAAGCTGCAGAAGGTGATCGGCGACACTGAGCATCAGTTCGTCGACTGCCTTCAGCAAGTCAAGGCGCTGGGCGAGAAGGACGAGCAGATGCGCAAGGAGCTGGAGGACCTCCGGGGGGCCGCCCAGGAGCTGGTGTACATGGTGGATCCCCCAGAAGAAGGCGAGGCAGGCCCGCGGCCCCTGCTGGAGCGACTCCGTGAAGCCCCAAAGAAAATGCTCAAGTTCCTGTCCGAAGCTCCAGTCGCTTGCGTCAGCAACGCCCTCGCATATGTGAAGTCCTTCGTGCCGAATGCGCAGCTAGGCATTTTTGCGCAGGGGATGGCGTCGGACTGCTCGGACGAGCGTTTTGAAGAGTACCTGCGAGAAGCCCAACCTGTAGCAGAACAAATTGTACGCAGTGTACTGCAGGATTAGGGTATGAGAAACAAGTAATCATTCTCTTGTATATGTGGTTATTTTGATGTCTCTACTTGTATGTGTGTGTGTGTGTGCCTATGCTGAGCGAATGTCCAGGCTTACAAGGCGCAAGTAGTAGACACTACCCCGGGGTGCAACGACCCTGAAAAGGTAGCCATAGCTCCGTGTAGGAACTCGTCTAACAAGTTGTCCATGACCCGATCTTGAAGGTCTAAACTCGTTAGGAAAGAACGCGAGCATCGTCGCGGGATTGCCGTGCGTAGGGCAAAAAGCTAGGACTAGCTCGAGTGCGGCGACTCTGAGTGTAGTCGAAAATCGCTCCTGCTTATGAGCGTGCTCCGTAAGCTGAGTGAGACCCGGGCGGACGGATCGAGCTTGTTAGGAGCAGGTGCGGTCGTTGCCGCGTTTTGGCCATTCTTTTGGCAAAAACATGACTGTTCTGAGTGCAGCCACTCAGGATGTAGTCGAGGTGGCTCTTTATGCGAGCCTTTCCAACGTGCTGTTTTTTAGCCAGTCGAGCGGATCAACTGAGTTGGACAAAGTGCGACTTCGATCGCGTGCGACCACCTAAGGTCACGGCGGAACTCGATATTTCGAGGAGTTTTAGCTGGAGCGGATGGTTCGACAAAAAATAAAGTCGATAAGTTGTGAATGTAGTCATAACTTTCTTCACGACGAGTAGCCAGCTTACACGAGTGTTTCGCTCGTGGCCGTGGCTGTCGTGCGCCTGAGAGGGAATGTGCAACCCGAATATTGTGGCTCGTAGCCTCCAATATGAATCAGGGAAAGGAGATCTTCCAAGCCCCCGGGGAATTCGGATATCACCGGGCATTTGCTTATGGGTAGAACTTGCGCAGGTGTTGGACGTTCCAGGAATTTGGGATGTCCTGGCCTTTGGGGCACTGTAGTCGATACGACCCTGGCCGTGTCACCTGCTTGACGACGAACGGGCCCTCCCACCTTGAGTTGAGCTTGTGTAGGCCAGATTCGTCCTGGATACGACGCAAGACCAATTCGCCAACGCTGAACGACCGCTCCTTGACGTTGCGATCATGGTATCGGCGGATCCCCTGCAGGTACCGGGCTGACTGGACAAGAGCGGTGCAATGAGCTTCTTCCACAGAATCGAGCTCTAACTGCCGCGCCTCGTCCGCCTCGCCTTCGTTGTACATTTCGACCCTTGGGGACTGCCACATGATATCGGCTGGTAAAATGGCTTCGGATCCATATACAAGGAAGAAGGGTGTTTGACCTGTGGCTTTGGACGGCTGAGTCCGAAGCCCCCAGACTACATGCGGCAGCTCGTGTACCCATTTGCCTCCCTTCTTGCTGTTTTCATCATATAGTCGCTTTTTGAGACCGTCGATTATCAAGCCGTTCGCCCGCTCGACTTGTCCATTGGCTCGTGGGTGTGCGACTGAGACATATTTAACTTCAATGCAAGTATTCTCGCAAAATTCCCAGAACTGGTTGGCCATGAAATTTGACCCCAAGTCCGTGATGATGGTGTTGGGGAAGCCGAAACGGTGCAAAATATCCAAGATGAAGTCAACAACCCGATCTGGCGTGAGCTTGGCGATTGGCTTGTACTCGATCCACTTCGTAAACTTGTCGATAGCCACCAGCACATGGGTAAAACCGCCTGGCGCTGTCGTGAAGGGCCCGATCATGTCGAGACTCCAACAAGCAAACGGCCAAGATGGCGGTATAGTGATGAGGCTATGGGCCGGAACATGCGTCTGTTTGCCGAAGAATTGACAATTTTGGCACCTGCGCACGAGATCCTCCGCGTCGGTGACTACGGTGGGCCACCAGAAACCAGCCCTGTACGCTTTCCCAACCAGCGTTCTTGAAGCCGCATGGTTGCCGCAGACGCCTTCGTGAATCTCCCGCAGTATGTCGTAACCGTCCTCCGTCGTGATGCACTTCATGAGAACTCCTGACCGAGCGCCACGCCTGTAGAGCTTGCCTTTGACCAGGACGAAGCCCTTGCTCCTTCGCAGGATGCGTGCCGCTTCTGCGCTCTTGGCGTCAATTCCCGCTGGTAGCCGTTGGTCTTGAATGAAGTCGATAAAAGCCGCTCGCCAATCCTCCCCCAGCATCAGAACCTCTCGATCGGGTTGTTGGGAACCCGAGTCGATGGTTGCCTGCGGAGAAGGCTTGATGGATGGCTGAGCGAGCTCCTGGATGAAGACTCCCTGCGGGACTTGAGCGCGTGTTGACCCCAGTTTGGACAGGATATCTGCACCAACGTTGTGCTCTCGTAGCACATGGTGGACCTCCAAGCCGGAGAACTTGCTTTCCAGCTTGTGCACTTCCTGAACGTATGCCTCCATTGTCTCCTTGTTGCGGTCCCATTCCTTATTGACCTGTTGAACAACAAGAAGAGAATCGCCATACACAAGTAATCGCTTGATCCCTAGTGATATCGCCAAACGAAGCCCGTGAAGCAAGGCTTCATACTCGGCTTCATTATTGGACACCTTCCATAGGATCTGAAGGACGTACTTCAATTGTTCGCCTCGTGGGGAGATAAGCAAGACACCAGCGCCCCCGCCGTCGAGCTTGAGGGACCCATCAAAATACATGGTCCAGTGCTCTGGCTTGTCCACTGGGGTTGGGACTTGATTCTCCCTCCATTCAGCCATGAAGTTGACTAGAGCCTGTGACTTGATTGCAGTGCGTGGCTTGAAGTCGATTGACAAAGCCCCCAGTTCCACTGCCCACTTAGATATGCGTCCCGTGGCATCTTGATTATGAAGAATATCCGCCAGCGGGAAATCCGTAACCACAGTGATCTTGTACTCGTCGAAGTAATGGTGCAACTTCCTTGATGTGATTAAAATTGCATATAAGAGCTTTTGAACAGCTGGGTACCGTACCTTTGACTCGGAGAGGACCTCGCTGATGAAGTAGACGGGCCTCTGCACTCCAAACGCATGGCCTTCTTCGCCTCGCTCGACTACAATAGCGCTGCTGACAACATGGGTTGTTGCCGCAATGTAGAGTAGTAGGTCCTCTTCCGGTAGCGGAGCGGTGAGGATCGGAGGCGACTGGAGGTGAATTTTCAGGTCTTGTAGGGCCCGCTCGGCCTCCTCCGTCCATTGGAATTTGTCTTGGCGTTTTAGGAGCTTGAAGAAAGGTAGTCCTCTCTCCCCGAGTCGGGAGATGAACCTGTTCAAGGCTGCCATACAACCTGTCAGCTTCTGCACATCCTTGACTGTGGCCGGAGCCTCCATATCAGTGATGGCCGTGATCTTTACAGGGTTGGCTTCGATGCCCCGGTTGCTGACGATGAACCCGAGCAATTTCCCTGAAGGTACTCCAAAAACGCATTTGGTGGGATTGAGTTTCCACCGATATCTGCGTCGACTGCTAAAAGTTTCTTCCAGATCTGTGATCAAGTTATCGGACTCCCTGGTTTTGATGACCACGTCATCCACGTAGGCCTCAACGTTCCGGTGCAGCTGATCCGCGAAACACATCTGGATCGCGCGTTGGTATGTCGCTCCTGCATTCTTCAACCCGAAGGACATTGTTTTGTAAGCGTAAGTCCCGTACGGGGTGATGAAGGCAGTCTTGATTTGGTCCTCCTCCTTGAGCGTGATCTGGTGATAGCCTGAGTAACAATCAAGAAAACAAAGAAGGACACAGCCGGCCGTTGAGTCGACAACTTGGTCAATGCGCGGCAGCCCAAAATGATCTTTTGGGCAATGCTTGTTGAGATCAGTGTAGTCGACACACATTCTCCATTCATTATTCTTTTTCTTTACAAGAACGGGATTCGCTACCCACTCTGGATGGATTACTTCTTTAATGAATCCAGCCGCGAGAAGTTTAGCGATCTCCCGTTTAATGGCCTCACGCTTGTCGTGGGCAAACCTCCGCAGCCGTTGCTTCTTGGGCGTAGCCGTCGGGTGTACATTCAAGGCGTGCTCGATCAACTCCCTGGGCACCCCTGGCATATCCACTAGTTTCCATGCGAATATGTCTCGGTTAGCCCAAAGGAAGTTGACGAGCGCGAGTTCCTATTTATCACCCAAGCCCGCGCCGATGACAGCGGTCTTAGATGAGTCTCCCTCCTGGAGCTGGATCGTCTTGAGGGCCACGTCATCAGTCGACTGGATGCTCGACTTGCTGGCCTTCTTGGAGGGGATCTCCAGCCCAAACTAGGAAAGCTGCTGCGTGGCCGCGAGTACTTCTCCCGAAGCATCTGGCACACGAGTAGTCGAAGCGTACTGGATCGCCTCCTGATTGCAATCGTACGACTTCTTCAGGTCGCCACGGAGGGTGAGTACTCCACCGAGTCCTGGCATCTTAAGAAGCAGATAGACATAATGCGGCACTGCCATGAACTTGGCAAGTGCCGGACGACCCAGTATTGCATGGTAAGAGGAGTCGAAGGTAGCCACCTCGAACTTGATAAACTCGGTACGATAGTTCTCCCTCGTGCCAAAGGTAACTGGGAGGACCACCGTACCAAGCGGATGCACCGCGTTACCTGGGACAATGCCGTAGAAGGGGGACTTGCTGGGAACCAGCATGTCCTTGAAATCCAGGCCCATTTTCTTCAGAGTGCTGACGAAGATAAGATTGAGCCCGCTCTCGCCATCGATGAGGACCTTGGTGAGCTTAACCTCTGCCACCACAGGATCCAGGACCAAGGGGAACTTACCGGGCTCCGAGAAGCTCGTCCACTGATCATCGCGAGAGAACGAGATGGGGACCTCCGACGAACGAAGTGGCCGTGGTACCGCCGGCTCAATGGACAAGATCTCCCGAAGAAGCAGTTTCTGGTCCCTCCTGGAACCGAAATCCTCATCTCCTCCGAAGATAACGTTGACGACCTTCGAGGCATCCTGAAACTTCGGATTGCGCCCCTGGTCGTCGTGGTCGTCATCCTCAGGTTCTTTGTCAGCAGGCTTCTTATTCTTCTTTCCACCACCGGTGTTTCTGAACGTCCTCCGAAGATGGTAGCAGTCAATGGCGGCATGGCTGGCGCCCGGATGCCATGGGCACTTCTTCTGCAGGAGTTTCTCGAACTCCTCCTGCGTCGTCGACTTCTTGCCCCGCGAAGGACGATCGATAGCTGTGATAACATTATCTGGCTTTTGTTTTCGGAGTGAACCCGAAAAGTCCCGCTGGCTTGTGTCGTTGCGGTTGTCGTTTGGGCGCCGCAGATTATTATCTTGACGCCGCGGGAACCGCTCCCGCATCTTCTCCTCTTGTTCGGACCAATCGTGCATCATGTCATGAAGGCCCGCAACAGTCTTTGGCCTGTTCCGCCTGAAATCCCTGTAGATACCGGGGTCGGTGATGCCGTTGTAGAAACAGTCGATGATGTCTTCTTCCGAGATGTTCGCGATGGTGGCGCGAACATCGAAGAAGCGACGCGTGTAGGATCGCAGGAGCTCATTGCGTTCTTGCTTGCACTGGGCAAGATCATGTCGAGTACCTGCACGAGCAATCGCTCCCTGGAAGTTGTCGATGAAGACCTTCTTAAGCCGTTCCCAGGAGTCGATGGAGTTGCTGCTGAGGCTCTCCAGCCAAGTGAGCGGCGCAGGATCCAAAGCCATCGGGAAATAGACGACTTTGTAACGTTTGAGCCCCCTGCTACCTCGATAGCCGTGGAGTAACAACGGAGCCATTGCTGAGGAGCCTGCTTGCCGTTGTACTTGGTGATGCCGACGGGTTTGAAACCCTCCGGGTACTTGTAGCTGCTGAAACGTGCAGAGAAAGCAGGAAATCGATCGCTACAGTTAGTACCTTCATTTTCGACTTCTTCACGGGTCTTGCGCCTGGAAGAAATCACGGTGCGCGCATCGCGGCCTTCATTGATGTGCTGGCGCAGGTCCTCCGGAGGGAGTCGATGATGGGCTTGTCGTGGCTGACCCCCGTGCGGTGGCTGCTGCCTCCCGCCAGGGGTCTGGCTCCCGCAAGCGTTGTCGTTGCTAGGTTGGCGTCAAGGACGGCCGCCTGCCGTTCGGCTGTGAGCCTGACTTCGACTTTCGCCCACGCGCTCCTCCCTGACGGTAGGCGCCGGGTTGTGTTGATCCAACTGGATCCAAGCCCTCTGCGCGTAGAGGAGTGCTTGACGTACCTCCGGATCATGGCTACGCTCGAGGATGGCCGTTACCCTGGCGATGTTGGCCACCGGAGTCCGAAAACCCTGTTCGCTGACGGCGGCGAACTCAGGATCAAGCTCGCGATGCATAGATCGCCTACGCTCGTTGGCCCTCCTCCGCCGGATTGTGCGGGCCCTGTTTCTGGCCCTCCGCGCTTCACGATCGGCGTCATTCTCATCACCGACGTTGGCTGTGATCTCATCCTCGGAGATCGCTTCAAAGTCGTCGATGGGAAAATCCCCATCGCCCTCGCCTTCTTCGGCCATCAGCACCTGGCGGGAGGAAAGCTCATGAGAACTTTCGTCGACTAGTTCAGTCGACCCCTCAGCCTCAGTGGCCAACGGCCTGCCTTCTTGAAAAGGCAAAGGCTCGAGGTGAGCCACGAGTCGACCCTCTGCCTCGAGTGGCTTGGGGAGCGTCACGCCCCTCCAATGCACCACGTGCCCCTCCGGCAGGGAGGTGACCACCAGATCACCGGTACCGGAACAACCCGAAGCCCCCCGACACGCAGTGGCTTCAAGCTTTCCGATCTGGAGTAACAAGTCCAGGTCCTTCTCAAACATGGAGAGGGACCCAGAGTCGTGGGCCTCCTGAAGATTAGTGGCCAAATCGCACAAACCGAGTTGAGATCGGTTGTGCAGGTCCCTAGATTGGAACGAATCCAAACCAGGGGGAGTTGCCACAACACCAGAAGAAGTCGAGGCTGGAGCGGACTCCAACTCGATCTGTGCTGCGGAAGCGTGGAGCGGCAAGTTGTCGAGCCCGTCGACGAACTTGTCAAGGTTGCTGCGGAGATCCGCAGCGGAGGTTTTTGGCTTCATGTCGACGAGGAATCGCCGGAAACTGCCCGCACCATCTGCGATGCAGACCCATGAACCAAAAACAAACGTCATGCCCTGAGAGGGAACTGACCTGATGAATCTGAACGATGCCATCGAGCTCGCCGGTGGATCTTCGACGCGCACCCCTACCTGGCGCGCCAGCTGTCGGTGTTTAACCGGCTACCCACCGAGGGATATACCCAAGGTGGTAAGTTTTGGGTGAGGGAAAGCCGAGATCAGGAACTCGAAGGTGCAAAGAACACAAGACTTTAGACTGGTTCGGGCCGCGCGGAGCGTAACACCCTACGTCCTGTATGGTGGTTTGTATTCTCTTTGGTGTAGAATGACCTAATGATCTTCTGTTTTTAGGGGGGTCCCTGACCTCCCTTATATATCCGAGAGGTCAGAGTTACAAAGATGCTAACCAACCCCCACCGAGGGATCACACCAGAACTGATCTCGAGTAGATCCTCTCCGTGTTGGTTAGCTCTATCTTCTATTTAAACGGGATAAACAAGAGATAAACAAAACGAATAAGAGATAAGATGGGCTTAATCTCTTAAACTTCGTAACGTGCCCAGCCCGGTGGCCCCGGGTCTGACACCGACAGACTCATGGGTTGTTCCGTTTGAAGTGCATTTGAGATCATCTTGCCTTTGTAGCGATGATTAGTGTACTTGAACCGGAATAATTCAGGCGGTTCTGCCACAGCTGGTATCAGAGATGTAGGTTAACCTACACTCTATAAAAGATGTAGGAGAAGATCCAGGGATATTACAGTGCTTAAAAATGATTTCAGAATAAAAATTGGCATAACAATGGAATTTACAAAAGGCGTTGGATTCGCTAAGGTTGTGTGTCTAGTTCGTAGAGCCCTAAGGGTTTATTGGGAACTACCAGGTGACTGCTAGTTACTATACTAGGTTTCTAACTTCCAGCACTACTTTCTGCAAAAATTTATTTTCAAGTACAACCAACCTTAGAACTGTATAAGTCATCATCGTCCGCCGCCAAGGTAAGATGGTAAGGATCCTCAGTCAACTGAGAGAGCTTGGCCTTCCCGTCGTGATGAGAACCGAACGCTATTTCTCAAGCAGTGGTGTGGCAGAACCAACCTGAATTATATCGGCTCAAGTACGCGAGTCCTCGCCGGAGGGCTACCTCGTACTTCAAACGGTATAATACTATTGGTCTGTCGGGTAACGTTCCGATAAACCACCGAACGCAGGATCCAACAAGGTACCTCACACGAAGGTGAGTCCAGAGATATAATGCCAATATAATTTTACACCACAGGCAGTTATATTACAAAAATATACAAAGTATCATTAGCTCCCACTGAGGAGAGATTATTACAAAACAAGTTTAAGTTTTCAGTCAAAGCAGCGGAGTTTGAAAAGCGTAGACATTGTACACGTCGTTATTACAGATATTATGCTAGCCCTGGCATAATATCACTCGGCGGAATCTGTGTTGGCCGGGGACGGATCCCATTCCACGGACCAACCATCAGGCAAGGGGTAGGGCCACAGTGTAATGAAAGCTGGCTCATCAGTGAGATTACCTGAAGTAAATCAACAAAAGCAAGGCTGAGTATACTAATACTCAGCAAGACTTACCCGGAATTGGGTATATGTTAGCCCATAACTAGACTCATGAAGGCTTTTAGCTTTAGGTAAAGTTTTTAGCTGAAAAGCAACAAAGAGTAGATCCTTATTTTCAACTTTTAGCTTTCAGGTTCTAGTTGATTAACCATTCTAGGTAAGCACCTATAACTATTCAAACATGGTAGAATCTTTAATCAAATATCAGCTTCATAATCACAAAGTTGCTCTTGTTACTCTATGTGATAAAGGGGATAAGCAGTCTCATTCATCGTGAGAGGCGGACGATTCTGAATCGAGATTCAACCTTGCAAGGGTAAACCTAACACACACGCTTGGAACACCACAGGGTCGTTCCGAAGCAACCGTTTGCCTTTCATTCCGACTCGTGGATCAGGGCCACCACAAGCGACTGCAGGTCATACGCACTTCCAAAGTGCAGGACGTACGTCTGTAGCGCGACTACAAAACCCGTACTCCTGGTTGCCCAGCAATACATATGCCTACACGTCGAACAAAGTAACCAAAAGAAGCAAATACATGTGGTGGGGGGTATGTCCACTCCTCGGGCCGATTGGTTACTAGGCTTACCGCTTACCATATTTCACGGCATGTGGCTAGTACTTTCAAACGCTTAACCACCGCTATCACACACTGCGACCTTATCAAAATTCCACAACACAGACGGGGTATCATCTCAACCATGATACCTCACAACTCCCGTCCGTCATCCTTATAGTGATAATAGGAATATAATCATTACAACTCCTATATCGCGCGAGTGACAGGAAATCACTCCACTTCTACCGGTCCTATCAGCATAGCAGCTAGTCGAACTCAAGTTCTAGTGTTCAACACATAGGTTCCTGGAATTATGCAACTAAAGTTTCCAAACAACTCCTAAGAACTTAATGCATACAGATATATATAAATAATATAGGTTGCAGTGTAATAAAGTAGGGGTTATGTCCGGGGCTTGCCTTCGCTGGTGGGGCTGGGGTTAGTCAAATTATTTTCTTCCGAACCTTGGTTCGGAGCTTCAGAGAAATCCGCAACAAAGTTCCCGGGATCTTCAGAATAACCTCCTTCTGGTTCCGGGATCAGCCGATAATCTCCGTCAGCGAGAGTGGTCGAGTCTATATGGGATGCAGAGTTTACAAGTTATGGAATGCATATAATTTTATGTTACTTCATAATAAAGTTGCAATCCAATTAATAGAATATTACATTATAACAATTAACCTAACTACCCTGTACTGGGCAGTCATTTATCGAGTATCAATTAAGTTATTTAGTTACATTAAGCAGCAGGGTTACCTACACCAAATATTTAGCTATCTACTTTAAGTAGCAGGATTATTTAAAAAGTCACACTAATCTCACTTAAGAATTCTATTTAATTTAGGAGTTCTACACATGATCCTAGGTTCATAATTTGTAGTTATGCTATACTACTAAGGAACAAAGCTTTAAATTATTTTCATAAATTTTTATGAACTAAAACTATGGATCATGAATTTTGCTTTGAATCTAAACTTAAATTCATGGCTGAGATTACATTAGGTTTTTAACTCTCAAATTTTTATCTTAGATTACTCCTGTTGTAACAAAGCTAGGATAATTTTTTCAGCCCTAAATATAAAGGAATACATTTGGAATTAAATTAAGTAACTTTTATCAACATATAACAAAAAGTACTCGAAATCTAAGCAAATGAACAGTAAAGTACTCGAACTTCTTACACAGAGCTATACATAGCACATACAATCTAGGTTCCAAATTTCAGCTTTAACACATGCCTACAACATGAGATACAATTAAAACACTTATTCTCTAATATTTAATCTACATCAGAAAATACACACCTACAGCTCAAACTTCTTAAATAAAAGTAGTCGAGTTTTACTTAAGGATTCCAACAAAATTTAGTTTGCATTTTTATGATTTTTCCTCGAATTGATATAGAATTTTAAAGTTGACAGCTTAAATTACACAAGAGGTCCTTCGGTTACTATTCCTCTAAGTCTAAGGCTATGCACATAACCCCCTGAACTTTTGACTCTTCTAATCCGAGGTCCTTGGCTGTGAACCAGAATAGAGCAAGGCGGGGGCGGCCGTGTTCCGACGACGGTGGTCACCGGCGGCGAGGTCCAAGGGCAGGGAAAGACTCAGAGGCTTACGGTGGTCTTGTTGCGCTACTTGTCGAGTACTGAGATGGCCGGAGAGAGAGATCTCGACGAGGACAGTGGCGGCGGCGGTGAAGAGGAATACCGGCGATCGTCGGGAGGGAGATGTGCTGGACTAGAGGGTCAATGGATGGTTCGCGAAGCTTCACAGGGGTGATGTAGTGCTGGCTAGGGTATCGTGGTGGCGTGGAAAGGCTCGAAGCGAGCTGCCCACGGTGAGGCCGAAGGTGGCGGCGGCGGCGCTTCATCGGAGACGAAGTTCCGGTTGCAATTGGATGGCAGCGAGTGGTCGAGGAGCACCAGTGAGCTGCGGGAAAGCTTGCGCAAGGGTGGATTGGGACGGAGGAGGCCTGGTGCTTGCTGTCCACGAGCGTGCCGTGCGTGGCCGGAGCGGAAGAGGACGGCGGCGGGGAAATGTGGCTCGGATGCTCGGAATTGGGTGCTGGGAGTAGCAGAACAGGATGTAGGCGTTGAAGTGGTGCTGCTGCACGTGAGAGGGAGGGAGTTAAGGCTCTGCAGTGAGTGTTCCACGGCGACGAGGAGGTGGCGGCCGGAGGAGGCTCGGGATCATCGTGGCGCGCGCGAGCGAGGCCACCAGGGGAGAGGAAAGGGGTCGGGATCGAGAGGGGATGACACGTGGGCATGTGTAGCAGCTGGAGGTGGAGCTCGGAAGCCTGCGCCGGCGGTGAGCGGCGGTGGCAGGAGCAGAGGGCAGAGAGGGAAGCGGCGATGGCAGAGGAAGACGAAGCAGGGAGGTGTCAGGGGGACTTGTTTGTGATTTCCAAAAAGTTCAGGGACCCCTCTGTAAACTAAAATTTCTCACTGCTACAAAGGTCAAAAGAGAAAATGGTCAACATGAAAGTTGTAGAGTTTTTCAAACTCTACAATATTGTTTTAGGGCTTAGGTTCAGAAACTCAAAGTTTATAGCTATTTGGATTATATTTTGAAACAAGATGGAATTTAAGTTAAATTTGTCTTTGCCCACCTAAATTTGATCAAATTTTGGGCTTGTTTACAAATTTTCTGACCAGTCATGATTACTTGTATTTTTACACATTAGTCCTTAAGTAAAACTGAGTTTTACTTTTATCTCTCAACCATTTACATGTAAACCCTTATACCTTTGGTTAATTCCACATAGGTCCTTAGTTTCCTACAAAATCTATTTCTCTTATGTTTTAACTTAATATTTGTACTTTTCTTCACTATAGATATTTGATTTTGACATTAAAAGCATTTTTCCACAATTACATATAGGGACTTATAACATTCATAATTCACAAATACACCCCTAGCTCTCTGTACAACCCATAACATACATACAATTCACTAATACCTAGTATCTAGATATCTTATTACATGAATGTTACAAGTGGCCTACTTGAGATGCTGCCAATATATCAACTTAGGTTGGTTATATTGGGAGTAAATGGTTCGGCGCAGGGTATGGCGATCGCTGTTCATACCCCCGCATTTTGCGGTACCCCCGTGAATACGTTATTTCAATGACGTATGTTAACATCGTCTGTACGGCGGTAATTGTACAGATGCTGTTTCTATAGTGAACAGTAATGTTTGGAGATGCTTTTATGATGTGCTGGCATGAAAGGTTCACTATTCAACTATGGTTTCCTGTAGGTACACTCACCATGAGTAATAGGCTTGCAAATAGGAAATACGACTAGTTATATAAGGAGAGGCGTATGTATATGTCACCGAAACTACCCTCGTAAGTCCAAAGTTTCTTTGGCAATTGTGTGTTGGTGAGGTCGAGTAGAACCGTGCATGCATAATAAACCTGTTTGAATGTCTTGTCTGAATGCTTAGCTAAGGACTGATGAAGAGTGGTCTATCCCAGATGCAGACTTGTCATGATCTTTCAGACAACCATTGAGTTTAGTATCTCCCCATTGCTTATCCATTTTTAAGATCCGTAATGTCCATCTAATTTCCAATCTTTGCTGTTATCAGAATCAGTTATCTCCATACAGCTATCTTGTGAGTCTTCTGTAGAATAGTTACATTCCAGCCATTCAATGTAATTGTGTCATCATTTCATTAGACTCTTGTTCTGTGTTGCTGTACCTTTATATCTCACCATTTGAAATCTTGCTTCAGATGGCTGAGACTCCAAATATTCTTTGGGATCATGAACGACACGCTCATACCAATGCCTTGCATTGGGAGGGTTTTCCCCGTCTCTTGTGGGAGTCACTTCAGATTTTCGGCTATGACGCACCCCCACTTTACGACGGACATGAGTTTGTTGAAGCGGGTGTTCCTCGGTGTAGGGTGAATATGACCATTCCACAGCATCCCTCTCGCTACTTGTGGCAACCTGTCACAATTAGCACGATTGGTCATCGCCTTGTGGATACCTTTGAGTCTGTAGCACTTGAAGCTATTCACGTCTTCTGTGACAAGCACCCCGAGGAAGTGGCTGCCTATCCGATCGGTTTGTTTCCAGCCACGGACTCTCGTGACCCCAAGTGGACCTTTAGGATCTCCTGCTGCAGTCATTTATTGGGAGATCTGTCTCTCGAGACACTGCAGGCTCTTATCCGGTTCATGAACGTGCAGCATCATTATCAGTTGCTGCAACGTCGGAGCATGAACTAGTTGTCCACCTTAGCTCAAGCTCACCATGGAACTATCAACCAGCAGCTTGATGAGCTGGATGAGCTTCACACTATCACAAATGCCCAAGTCGACCTGATGGCCCAGCGTGACGTGATCATCAACAACCAGGAGAACCAGATCCACGAGAGGGAGACGGTTATTGCCCAGCACAACACCATTATTGAGTTCCTCCAGGATCAGGTTCAAGATCTCACCATTGAGCTTGATGATGCTGTCAACCATATCAACGAGCTCCATGAGCAGCCCGCATCACCTGTAGTGCCAGAAGAAAATGAGAGTGAGGAAGAAGAAGAAGAGCCAGAAGAAATAGAAGGAGAATCGAGTCTTGACTCCGAACACGGTGACCCTGCCCCAAATCCCCGATCCAATCACTCTTCTTCCGGAAGTCTATCGTCGGTGGGAAACCTCGACGACTATTAGCCCATCGCTCTCCTCGCTGTACTGGATGTACCTAGTGTAGAGTAGGAGGATCTCGTGGGTAGAATGAGCAGTTGTACAGACTAAGGACCACTTGGGTGTAATATAAGTGGTGTGCCTTGTACTGTGAATTGTGGAAGTTGTGTTGTACTATATGTTGTACCACATGTTCAGTTATGGAGTTTAAGTTTAGCATCCAATTGCTGTATATTTTGTCCCCATACCTGTGTGTGATGGATCAACTGAACGTATGATACGCATGCCTATTAACAAAAGGAAACAAGCATGAGTGAACATAATGGACTTTTCCTTTTGTTTCAGATGGTTGGAGCAACACGTGGAACCCCTGAAGGTTTCCGGCCCGACCAGGCCAGCGGTTCGCAACAATCGCCACCTCCACCACCCAATCTAGCGGAGGTAATGACCCAGCAGACTGAACTACTGAACCAGCTAGTGAGGGCACAGCTGGGGCACTTCCAACACCAGTCCAGAAGCCGCGAGGAGTATGCCTCAGCCGGGTATCACGATTTCTTCGGTACCCAGCCCCCGCTATTTCACAAGATAGTGGAACCTCTAGACGCTGACGCCTGGCTCTGCACTGTGGAGTCCAAGTTTGCCCTACTGTCGGCCCCATGCTCGAAGGCGAACAAGGCCCTCTTTGCAGCACAACAACTCCGTGGTACTGCCCGTATATGGTGGGACCACTATTTCGCGATGCAACCAGATGGTCATGTGGTATCCTGGGAAGAGT
This sequence comes from Panicum hallii, assembly GCF_002211085.1. NCBI lineage: Eukaryota > Viridiplantae > Streptophyta > Magnoliopsida > Poales > Poaceae > Panicum > Panicum hallii. The sequence goes on from NC_038048.1 coordinate 15,706,127, forward strand.
TCAAGGCCGCATTCCGCGCCCATCACATTCCCGAAGGCTTGATTGAGCGCAAGCTCAATGAATTCTTGGTGTTAACCCAGGGCACTCGCACTGTCATGCAGTATGCACAGGCGTTTAATCACCTATGCCAATATGCGAGCTATCATGCAGATACCGACGCCAAGAAGAGAGACCGTTTTCGTCGCGGTCTCAACACCAAGCTCCGGGAACGACTGAACTTAGCCCGGGCCGACACTTTCAACGAATTGGTCAACATGGCCATCACCCAAGAGGACTGTATTTCAGCTCATCGAGCTGAGAAGAAGAGAAAAATCACCCCTGGTCCCTCCGGCGCCCAACAGTCGAGGTTTAGGCTGGTGCCGCAGTCAGCGACGCGACCTCCACCTCGCGCCAATTTACCAGGGAGATGGGTGGCCAGGCCCCCACAGCAGTCCCAGTTTAACCGACAGTCGGCTCCTCCTCAACAGCAGCAACAGCAGCAAGGCCTCAGGCCCACTTCCCCTCCTTTTGGTCAAGGAAACAACGGCAACCGTTGTTTTAACTGCGGCAGCCCCTCGCACTTCATCAAGAACTGTCTGCAACCTAGGAGATCGTCCTAAGGGCAGCCCTCCAACACAAACCATAAGGGCAAAGGGAAGAAACAGATGGTACAAGTTCGCCAAGGCAGGGTGAACTTCACCACCGTCTCCGAACTCCCCGGGGGCGCTCCCATAATGACGGGTACTTTCACTATCCACCATCAACCCGCCATTATACTTTTTGATTCCGGTGCAACTCACAGTTTTATCAGTTCAAAGTTTGGAACCAAACTAGGCTTGGAATTATATCCGGTTAGGGGAAGTTATTTGATTGCAACCCCGGGTGGTAGAGTTGCATCCAGTCAAATATGGAGAAATGTGCCAATCCAGTTGGGCAGCAATCTGGTGAAGACGGATTTGCTTTTGCTGGATCTAGAAGGGATGGATGTTTTGTTAGGTATGGATTGGATATCTAGACACCATGTCTCACTAGATATCCCGTCTAGAGCTGTGGAGATAGACTCACCCTATCAAGTAACCACCACTCTTTATCTATCACAAAAAGGGTGTATCAACTCTTGTGCCTATGCGGCAGAAGGGATTGAACTCGAGGCCATCCCTATTGTGTGTGAATATCCGGATGTTTTTCCAGACGATCTGCCAGGGATGCCTCCGGATAGGGATGTTGAGTTCATTATCGAGTTACAGCCAGGCACGGCACCTATCTCCAAAAGGCCCTACCGTATGCCACCCAATGAATTGGCAGAACTGAAAACCCAATTTCAAGATCTTCTTGATAAGGGTTACATCCGTCCAAGTGCTTCACCATGGGGATGCCCAGCCCTATTCGTGAAAAAGAAAGACAATAGCCTACGAATGTGCGTAGCCTATCGCCCTCTCAATGCGGTGACAATCAAAAATAAATATCCTCTGCCCCGCATTGACATTCTTTTCGATCAGTTAGCCGGAGCCAAGGTGTTTTCAAAAATTGACCTTCTCTCTGGATATCATCAGATCAAGATAAGACCTTGTGACATTCCAAAAACAGCCTTCTCTACCAGATATGGACTTTACGAATATCTGGTTATGTCCTTTGGTCTTCCAATGCTCCAGCTTATTTCATATATCTCATGAATTCAGTTTTCATGATAGAGCTAGATAAATTCATCATGGTATTCATCGACGATATTCTTAACTATTCTAAAAACCCTGAAGATCATGCCAAACACCTCCGGATAGTTCTTCAGAAGTTAAGAGATCACCATCTGTATGCCAAATTCTCCAAGTGTGAATTTTGGATTGATACAGTAAAATTCCTAGGCCACACTGTTTCTAGTGATGGCATATCGGTGGACACAAGCAAGGTTCAGGAGGTAATGGATTGGAAGCCTCCTACTTCTGTTCATCAGATCCATAGCTTTCTGGGTTTGGCTGGCTATTATCATTGATTCATTCCTGATTTCTCCAGAATAGCCAAACCTATGACCGAGCTACTGAAAAAGGGAATTAAGTTTGTCTGGAGTGAGAAATGCGAAAAAGCATTTCACACCCTAAGAGCCCACCTCACTACTGCCCCAGTGTTGGCTCAACCGGACAACTCTAAATCCTTTGATGTCTATTGCGATGCTTCAGGCATCGGACTCGGTTGTGTACTTATGCAAAACAACTGAGTCATCACTTATGCTTCTCGAGCACTCCGGCCCCATGAGCAAAACTATCCTACCCATGATTTTGAGCTGGCAGCTGTGATTCATACGCTCAAGATTTGGAGACACCATCTCATGGGAACCAAGTGTAACATCTACACTGATCACAAGAGCCTCAAGTACATATTCACCCAAGTGGATTTGAATATGAGACAACACCGTTGCCTGGAACTAATCAAAGATTATGACCTAGAAGTCCATTATCATCCAGGCAAGGCCAACGTGGTTGCAGATGCCTTGAGCCGAAAGGCGCATTGCTCTTGTTTGTCAGTAGAGGCTCTGAATGAAACCCTCTATTGGGAGATGAGAAAGCTTAACCTTGAGATTATATCCCAAGGTAGTTTGAATCAGCTTTCAATGAAAGTTCCATTAAAGGATAGTATCATCATGGCTCAACAACATGATGATGGGATAAAGATCATCAAGCAGAATCTTATCAAAGGAGAAGAGAAATATAAGTGCTTTCGGATAGATCCTCTAGGGTACTCTAGTTCAAGAAGCGGATCATTGTACCTAAGGATCAGCAGCTCTGAAAGCAAATTCTAGATGAAGCACATCTGTCCAAGTTCTCTATGCACCCCGGTAGTACTAAAATGTACCAGGACTTGAGACAGAATTTCTGGTGGACTCGCATGAAAAGAGAAATAGCAAGGTATGTTGCTAGATGCGATATCTGCTAGAGGATCAAAGCCAGTCATCTCAAGACTGTTGGTGTCTTACAACCATTGCCTATTCCCTCTTGGAAATGGGAAGACATCAGTATGGATTTCATCGCTGGCTTGCCCAACACCTCCCAGAAACATGACTCCATTTGGGTAATCGTGGATCGATTAACCAAAACTGCTCACTTTCTTCCTGTGCATACTACCTTCACCGCCAAGAAGTATGCCAAAATCTACATAGAGCAGATCATTCGACTCCATAGAATGCCTAAGATGATCATTTCTGATCGAGGTGCTCAATTCATCGCTCATTTCTGGGAGCAACTTCAAACATCTCTAGGGACTAGACTTTTTCGAAGCTCAGCATATCATCCCCAAACGGATGGACAAACCGAAAGAGTCAACCAAATCTTAGAGGATATGCTAAGAGCTTGCGTCATTCAGTATGGCAAAAGTTGGGACCAGTGCTTACCATTGGCAGAATTCTCGTACAACAACAGCTTCCAGTCAAGTCTTCAAATGGCTCCATTCGAAGCTCTATACGGTCGCCGGTGTCGAACTCCTTTGAGTTGGTCACAAGTCGGCGAACGTAAGATCTTTGGACCCGACTTGGTCACAGAGGCTGAAGCCAAGGTAAAGCACATTCAAAACAATCTTAAGGTAGCCCAATCCAGACAGAAAAGCTAAGCAGACAAACGTAGGAAGCCCTTACAGTTTTCTGTAGGAGAGTTTGTGTATCTTCGGGTGTCTCCTACTCGAGGTGTTCAACATTTCGGCATCAAAGGAAAACTTGCTCCTCGGTACGTTGGACCCTTCGAAATCCTTGAGAACTGTGGACCCGTAGCTTATCGTCTTCAACTTCCACCTCAGCTAGTGGCTGTCCATAATGTTTTCCACGTCTCTCAACTCAAGAAATGCCTCCAAGTCCCCACAGAGATTGTAGATCTACAAGCCGTCGCTATAGAACCCGATCTTTCTTACACCGAGCATCCCATTAAGATCCTAGATACCAAAGAAAGAAATACCAGAAGAGCAACGATCATGATGTATAAACTTCAGTGGAATCATCACACTGAAGAAGAAGCAACTTGGGAAACCGAAGCTTACCTCCAAAAACATTTTCCGGGTTTCCTGAACGACAACCTTTATCCTTGAATCTCCAACACCATCCCGTTCCGAAATCTCGGGACGAGATTCTTTTTAGGAGGGAGGGTTGTGACATCTTAGGTATATGGGAGCTAGACATAGTGCATTGAGTGTAGGATATGCTCTTGTATGCTATTTAAGGGCAAGATTTTAGGGTGTTTTCTGTAATTTTAGAAAAATATAGGGCTTAATGTGCAAAATGTGTGTGAGGGTGGATAATTTTGAAATATAGGAAGGGCTGATTTTCAATGATGCTTTTACTTTTAAACCACTATAAAAAGTGAAAACAAACTAGGGAGCTTTTTGAAATGTAAAATTCAAATAGGTTTTAAAAGAAATTTGACTAGTTGTATGGTTTTTAAAATAACTTTGAGACCTCAACTCTCCTGAAGTTGAACCCTAAAGAAAAGTTGTAGAACTTTTTATTCTCTACACTTTTTGTTTTGGGAGCATTTTCATTTGAGCTCCGGTTTAAAAGTTACTCAAGCTTTACAGTGAGCTCCCTGAACTTTTGAACATTTACAACCGGGTCCTCGTCGTCCACCTCCAGCTTCTCTGTTTCCCCCGTGAGCTCCTGCCACCGCCGCTTTAGCTTCGGCGAGCTGCCCCGGCCGCCACCTGCCCCCGTGCCGCTCGCCAGTGCCACCTCCACCTCCAGCGCATCGCCCCTGCCGCTTGCCAGGCCCTGGTGGCCATTTTCCCGAGCCGCCATGCCATCCCCGAGCTCTCCACGGCCGCCACGACGTCGCCGGCGTCCAGCTCCTCCTTGCCGTGCCCCAGTGCTTCTCCGAGCGTATAAAGCCCTTCAGTACCTCGTGAGCAACCCCTTTTGCCTTTTCCCCGAGCTCAAATCACCCCCGGTCCTCTTCCTCCTCGCGCCGCCGCCATCTAAGCCACACCGACGTTCGGCCTCGCTGTCGGTAGCCTCCTCCAGAGCCTCCCACCTTCGATCCAGACCTCCATCAGCACCACAGCTACTCCCTGAAGCTCATCGCACCGGCCATTTTCCTTTTCCCCCACCGGAGACGTCTGCCCGCGAGCACGCCGGAGTTCTTCCTCCGCCGCCGCTCGGCCTCGTCGTCGTCCCGCTCCTCCAGTACTCCCCAGCCCCGGCCAAGCACACCATCAGCACCACATCATCCTCACGAAGCTCCCCAGGCACTTCTCATCCACCCTCTGGCCCTCCGGCCACCGGAACGCCGCCATCGAGCTTCCAAGCTCCGCCGCCGCCTCTGTCACTGCCGTTCCGCCGCTACAGTTCCTCCCCAGCCCAACTTCGGCCACCCACGTGACCGCCGTAAGCCCCTGAGCATTTCCCCTCACTTTGCCCTCACCGCCGACGCACTATCTCACCGGAATTGGTCGCCCGTGATCTACCCCAAGAGGAAAACCGGCCAGGGACTGGATTGCTTCGTTTTAAAAATTTCCAGGGGCCTTTTTGTGAAGAATTAGTACCTTTTTCCAATTCCATTTCAGCCAGCTTTGAAAATTCATAGGGAATTGTAGAAAAATCCAAAAAGGCAAAACCAGTTCTGTTGTGTTCATAAAAATGAGATCTGCAACTTTTGTTACCAAAGTGTAGTTTGAAATCAATTATTTTTGAAGTTATTTAAATGTTTTCAAAAAGGGATCTTTTGTGTATAACTTGTGTGATTTAATTTTATTTCCTGTAATTCTTGGCTACTAGTTAGCTTAAGAAGTGTTTAGTTTTGTGTGAAAAATTGAAAACCAGTACAATTTTGTAATTTGAGTAATTTCAATTTTGGTCAAATTAAGTTCAAATCAAGATAGGTTTAATTAAGTAAGTCTTTAATAAAATCATGCTTATATATCTTTATGTTAGAATCTTATGGACTTAATATGGCTGCTAAAAATATTTGAAGAATTTTTATCCATGTTTGAATCAAGTTTTAAATTTAAATTTTAAATTTGAATGCAATTTAAATTGCTTTAGGAAATATTAGCCAAAAATTAGGAAAAATTTATGGTAAGCCTTTTTATTATTAATAAACCCACTTAGATAAAATTTGAGGTTACTTTCCATATAAGTTCAAATAACTAAGCTTTGGGTATAATTAATGCTAAATGTGTTTAAACCTATGATTAGGAATAACTTGCCTTAGCTTTGTGATACTTACGTAAGGACAAATACTTAGCTGCTTAATGAGTTTGGCATTTTGTTGTTAATGATGGGTGTGTGTTGATTTGTTGAATTACAACTTTATCGTGAAGGAAAGGCTTAACATGTTTGTCACTAAACATCAATCCTTGCATATCATGTAGACTCGCGGATACTTGAAGACGGAGACTACGAGTTGATCTTGGAACCCGAACCCGGGCTATCTGAAAACTCCGTCCAAGTTACTGAGGAAGTGACTGAAGCCCCGAACCAAGGTTCGGAAGTTTTTAACTCGTCTGACCCTAACTTCGCTTCCGAAGGCAAGCCCCGTGGCATAACCCAGTTTTCAAATTACGCACTTATCTATTATTTCAGTTTTGTGCATTTGAATTCTAGGAATTGAAATGAAACCCTAGATGCATGTATCCTAGGAACCTTTGTAATGCTTATCCCGAGTCCTATCGCATAGATGCCTTGCTAATAGGATCGGTAGAAGTCGAGTGATTTCCTGTCACTCGCGTGATATAGAAGTGATTGTTTATCAATTCTGTCACTCATTATAAGGATGACGGATGGGGTTATGGTTATGGTAGAAATGATAACAGCATACCCCGTCTGTGTTGATGAAATTTGTTAAGGTCGGAGAGTGTGGTAGTAGTAGTCAAGTGTTTGAAAGTACTAGCCGCATGCCGTGAAATATGGTACACGGTATGCCTATTACCTGATTGGCCCAGCAAGTGGACTTACCCCACCACTCAACGTTGACTTTGGTTGCATGCACTGACGGGCGGGAATACGTTCTGCATGGCAGACGGGAGTATGGTCATACAGTCGCGCTGTAAGAATACGTCCCGCACAGTGATGTGCGTATGGTCCTGCAGTCGCTTGTGGTGGCCCTGTTCCATGACCCGGAATATGATGGAAACGGTTGCCCGGAAAATTGAAGTTTCCGAGCGTGCGAGTTAGGATCCCTTGCAAGGTATTGAAATTTGATTCAGAATCGTCCGTTTCACGCGGAGATTGAGACTACTTGACACTTTTGCCACACGGAGTAACAAGTGTAACATGAGGGATACAACTTGTTGTTTGATGAAGATCTACCTTGCTTGATTAGAAGCAATGCTCACCTAGAATGGATAAAACTACTAGAATTTGATGGCTAAAATATGAAAAGTTAGTTCATACTCTTTGTTGCTTTTCAACAAAAGAAACTTAGAGCTTCCAACCCAGCATGGTCTAGTTTCTAGGACTTTTCCTAGAACCCGGTTAAGTCTTGCTGAGTATCATCATACTCAGTCTTGCTAGAACTGCTTTCAGGTATGCCGGTTGAGAACCAGGTCGATAGTGCATCCTGCCCCTTTGCTGTTCCGCCTGGTTGGTCCGTGGAATGGGATCCGTCCCCGGCCGGCATTAACCCCTCGGAGTGACACCATCGACTGGGCTACGCATGGTGCTGCTAATGGCGACGTTGTTAGTCGTGTTGTCTTTCCGCTGTGACTTTGGTCAACGGGTGTTTACCCATTGCTTTTAACAACCCTTTGTTAATTTGCTCCGGTCAGGGCTGGAGAAAACTGGTTTGTAATAATGCTATTTACTCTGTGGTAAAGGCTTGCACTGTTATGTACCTGGAGCTCATCTTGTATGAGTATAACCTACTTTGATCCTGTGTAACCGTGGTTGCATCGGGTGGTGACCCGACAGACTCATGGGTTGTTCCGTTTGAAGTGCATTTGAGATCATCTTGCCTTTGTAGTGATGATTAGTGTACTTGAACCGGAATAATTCAGGCGGTTCTACCACAATTAGTGTCCGCATGATAACCCGCATATTGGCACAAGTGATTGAAAACTTGTGCGTATTGTATGACGGTGCGCGTTCCTTGGGTCAAATTTAGAAATTCATTGAGCTTTCGCTCAATGAGTCCCTACGGGATGTGATGCACTCGAAAGGCAGTCCGAAATTCATCCCAAGTGATGACATGACCGGCAGGCTGCATAGCATAATAATGATCCCACCAGATGCGGGCGGTGCCTCGAAGTTGTTGAGCGGCGAAGAGCGCTTTGTTCTCATCTGAACACGGGGCAGACAATGGTGCAAACTTGGACTCAATGGTGCGGAGCCAAGAATCAGCATCGAGAGGCTCGTCTGCCTTATGGAATAACGGAGGCTGTGTGCTGAGAAAATCCTGATAACTGGCTAATGAAGGTTCATCAGGGCCTCAGGGTTGTTGATGATAATGGCCCATCTGAGCTTGCACAAGCTGATTGAGGAGTTCTGTCTGTCGGGCCATAACTTCAGCCAGATTTGGTGGGGCTGGTGGCGGTTGCTGAGAACCGCTAGCTTGATCAGGCCGAAAACCTTCTGGAGTTCCGCGGGTAGCTCCAACCATCTGAAACAAGGGAGATGTCCATTATCAGTCATATTCTTAATCCGAATTTCAGATGATATACAGTTACCCAAGAAGATATGTAACATATGCTCCATTCAATCAACTCATTTCAGATGCAAGGATATCGAGTAAGATAAGACAACACTAGATTTAGATTACTATATAAACATTGATGGTCCTTACATCTTACATCCGGACACTCTGACGACTACAAGTCATTCCATCAAAACACAGGCCACATATAATACAACAAGTGGCTCTAGATCTAGATGGACTATCCTCTACCTATGTTACACCTTTCTACACTAACTACAACTAAGACATTACCAACTAAACCCAAACTTAAAGTCATCAAGGTTGCCCACTGATGACTGACTGCCCGAAGAGGAATGATAAGGACTAACAATAGGATCTCCGTGCTCAGAATCGATCCCGGAGACTCCTTCAATTTCTTCAGGATCTTCTTCTTCTTTGGGTGCTGGTACAGCAGGAGGTACAGGCTGCTGTTGAAGTTCATTTATTTGCCCATGAGCATCATCAACTTCGAGAATGAGATCATGGATCTGTTCCTGGAGAAACTCAATCATCGTGTTGCGTTGGGTGATTATCGCGTCACTCTCATTGATTTGATCTTCTCGATGATGAATAGTCTCTTCTCGGGCGGCGGTGATCCCATCTTTCTTGATCACCAAAGCTTGAAGTTGCTCAACCTGGGTGACTTGTCTATCAGCCTCCCTATAATGACCTCGCGCGATATTGATCAACTGACCTATACCGCGACGTAGCAGCAATTGATAGTGATGCTGCACATTCATAAACCGCATAGTACCTCGAAGTGCTTCTTCTGTTGAACCTTCCAGCCTATAACTCTCAGGGACTACCCTGAGATTCCACTCAGGATCATTAGGATCTGTTGTAGAGAATAAACAGATAGGCTGTCCCGCGACTTCCCTTGGGTGTTGATTACAGAAAAGGTATATGGCCTCCAATGCTGCTCCTTCAATGGTGTCAACTATACGATAGCCCATCACGTCAACTTCAATGGGCTGCCATTGGGAACAAAAAGAATGTTGAGGAATAGTCCTTCTGACTTCAGCTTGATGAACACCTTCTTCCTGATACTTCACTGCATCATATTGTGGAGGCTCTGTATAGCAGAATGACCTTAAAGATTCCCAAAGAAGATGAGGAAAACCCTCCCAATGCAAGGCATTTGTGTGGAGATGCCCTGCCGGATCTCAAAAGATGTTGTATGGGGCTGCCATTTGCAACAAGAATGCAAATGGTGAGATATATTTACCCTGCTGAGAACTCACAAGGTAAATAGAATGAAATAAATGATTCTGATAACAGCAAAGGCTGGAAATCAGATGGATACTTAAGATACTTGACCAACGCTACCACAAGAATCCCATTAACCCATACTAGAGAATAACAACATATTATAGATCCTTAAAAGAACAAAACATACATTGTATTCATGTATTTGATGACGAGTTATGCATGCACGTTCTATTCGACCTCACAACTAAAACAACTGCCGAATATCTTCGGACTTACGTGATTAGTTTCGGTGGCATAACACATACGTCTCTCACTGATAACTAGTCGATAAGTCCTATCCGTCCTAACCTCTTAATCATGGTTAGTGTACCTGCAGAAGACCACATACATATATCATGAACCTTTCATGGCAGCATGACATGAAAGCGTCCCCAAACAGTACTGTTTGTCGGTGTTTTCACCGTCAGCCTACCCAGGGATACCCTAAGGTAGGTGATTATTTGGTGAGGGATCGCCGGATCTAGAACTTGAAGGTGAACGCAAGGACACAAGACACAAATTTAGACAGGTTCGGGCCGCTAGAGTAGCGTAATACCCTACGTCCTGTTTTGGGGTGTTGTATATTGCGCCCTGCGCTTGGGTGTTGAGTTACCTGTTAGCTGCTCTATGTTGGTTCTCTGCCTATCTAGGTACCCTGCCCTCCTTTATATATCCTAGGGGACGGGGTTCCTAGTAGGATTACTAGGTAGGAGTCCTAGTAGGATTACAAGGTATGAGTCCTAATAGGATTACAGTGGAATCCTAGTAGGAATCAGACTTCTTTTTCCTCACGGGTAGCTTCCTTGTGGTACCCAGGGGATCTATCCCTGACAAGCCCCTGAGCTCTTCATAGCCGAGTACTGCAGGCATTTCGAGTACTTCTGAAGTAGTTCTACAGCCTCTTCTGAAACTCCTTCTTGAAAGTCTTCTTCGAGTACTTCTTTGGTTGCATCGAGGCTATGAGGTGCTCATGCCCCGAATAGCTTCAAGTCTTCTTTTGTTTGGGGTGTGATGGAAAATCGCACTCCATATGGAGTAGCCCCCGAGCCTTAGGTTGAATCGAAGAATCAGGCTAAGGGTCACATTAGTCTTGAATCTTTCTTGCTTACTCTTCGAATATGTTCGAAAAATAAGTAATTCATGCCATGTACCCCGCAGCCCCCGAGCCTTGAATCCAAAACCCTTAGGTTTGGAGAAAGAGTCCAAGAATCGTGGCATTGGTGTTACTCTGAAATCCTGAGAAAAACTCTTCGCCTTCTGCACAGTGAAATTGAGCCTCCCGCTGGTTTATTTAACCGCGCGGTGACTTAGGATTTCTTCTGCACTCTTAGTCTTCATATGAGTCGTCTTCGAGTAGTTTTACGGCGTCCAGCCCCCGAGCTTACGAGCCAGGAGAGCCGAAGAAGCCATGTCGAGTAGTGTATATTGCCCAGCCCCCAAGCCTGGGAACTAGCAGAACCATGGTCGCACGCCGTGCTGCCTGGAGAGTTGTTGCCAAAGCTTGATCTGAAAAAAGACAATGCATACATTATGTAGCATAATGCAAAGATACCGAGTAGTATTCAGTAATAACATGAAGGAACCAAAATTTATTCGGTGTAAACATTTCGCGTCTTGCTCTTGCTAGGCCATGTAATTTCCCGGGCACTTAGCCTGTTACGTTTAAGCACCTGATCCCTGATGGCCGTAGACCATAGCGTAGGGAGCTTAGCCGCATGCACGCGTAGGAGCATAGGCTTACAGAAGAGTCGAGGTTTCACGGATTAAGGCGTGTGCTACCCGAGTACTTTAGCAACCGTTAAGAGAAGACAAAGAAGTTGTCATGCGACAAATAGGATGCGCGGTGCGCATAAAGTAGTCGGCGATGTGTAGCTCCGGAGGGTTTCAATGCCCATCGAGAGACGTACACAGATAAGTAGTCGATCCTGTGAAGAACAAGTCGGAAAAGGTATAAGTCACTTAGCTTGATTCGTGGACGAATGTCGACAAAGCCGTGGAGCTCGTTGATGGAGCTACGACGGTTTGTTGATGAAGCTCGACTAGTTGGAGTCGATTCCGACTAGTCTTCAAGTCGAAACGAGTAGTTGATGTAGTCATTGCTGTGAGGCTCGCTCTCGACTAGTTTCTAGTCTAGACGAGTAGTCGAAGTAGTCGTCGGCGGGCCGCCGATTGTCCTCGCGAAGTCAAAGTAGTCGAACTCTTTACTGCTATGCGCGGACATTGCGGCACAAGCCGAAGTAGTCGAACTCATCACTGCTGCGCGCGGACATTGCGGCACAAATCGAAGTTGAACCGGGTCATCGAGGTCGGCGGCCACGGCGCATCAGCGTTGCAGCGCGAGGTGAAGTCGAGCCGAGTAGTCGAGGTCGATGTAGCCGTTCGCCAAAGGATCCGATCTCGAACTCGATGAATCAATCCGCCGATGCATAAACACGAAGCAGCAATCCGCCACCTTGAGTGGATTGATGTTGATGAAGAGATCCTTCAAATTCGCCCAATGATCACGACGATCTGCCCCATGGTGGGCGCCAGTTGTCGGTGTTTTCACCGTCAGCCTACCTAGGGATACCCTAAGGTAGGTGATTATTTGGTGAGGGATCACCGGATCTGGAACTTGAAGGTGAACGCAAGGACACAAGACACAAATTTAGATAGGTTCGGGCCGCTAGAGTAGCGTAATACCCTACGTCCTGTTTTGGGGTGTTGTATATTGCGCCCTGCGCTTGGGTGTTGAGTTGCCTGTTGGCTGCTCTATGTTGGTTCTCTGCCTATCTAGGTACCCTGCCCTCCTTTATATATCCTAGGGGACGGGGTTCCTAGTAGGATTACTAGGTAGGAGTCCTAGTAGGATTACAAGGTATCAGTCCTAATAGGATTACAGTGGAATCCTAGTAGGAATCAGACTTCTTTTTCCTCACGGGTAGCTTCCTTGTGGTACCCAGGGGATCTATCCCTGACACTGTTCGCTATAGAAACAGCATCTGTACAATTACCGCCATACAAACAATGTTAGCATACGTCATTAGATAACGTATTCACGGGGGTACCGCAAAATGCGGGGGTATGAACAGCGATCGCCATACCCTACGCCAAACCATATACTCCCAATATATTCAACCTAAGTTGATATATTGGCAGCATCTCAAGTAGGCCACTGCTTGAGAAATCAGCGTTCGGTTCGCATCACCGATGGGAAGGATAACTCCCCAGTTAGCTGAGGATCCTTACCTTCTTACCTCACGATCCAAGGTGTCGTTACAATATGGAAAGTTGAGTTGTGCATAAATTTAAGTTTTGACGGAAAGTAGTGCTGCAAGTTAGAGCTACTTATATATATATACATATACTAGTAGCCACCTGATATATCCCATATACATCCCTAGGGCTTTACGTTCTAAACCCCAACCTTAACGAGTCCAACGCATTTTACAAACTCTTTTGTTAGACAAATTTTATCCTAAAAACATTCTTAAGAGCGGCTATAGTTGTGAAAGTAAACCTACAGCTCTGATACCAGCTGTGGCAGAACCGCCTGAATTATTCCGGCTCAAGTGCGCTAGTCATCGCTATGCTGTCGATATGGACTCAACGCACTTCAAACGGAATAACCCATTGGTCTGTCGGGTCTCCACCCGATACAACCACGGTTCAACAGGATCGAAGCAGGTTTACCTCGCACGAAGGCGAGTTTAAAACCACAGCACAGCTCATCAACTTTTAATTTGTAGAAACATAAACATTATTACAAACCTTGTCCAACTCAGCATAAACTCCTACAAACAGTGTCTAAAATGACAAGCTAAATAGCTTGTCCAGGTTCAATGCAGAAGAAAAGTAAACTCGCAACTACATACGTCGCGAAGATTGACACCATGCTCAGCCCGAAGCCGGGTATCACTCCGGAGGGTCACTGCCAGTCGGGGATGGGTCCCACTCCACGGACCAGCCAAACGGAATGGAAGTTGGCCATGCAGGGCTTTCCGTGGGGTTCTCAAAGGTCATACCTAAAAGATGGACTAGCAAGACTGAGTATACTAATACTCAGCAAGACTTATATACATGATTTGGCTTCTTGGGATCTTCAAAACTGGGAGGTTGCTCAACAAAAACAAGTTCACTAATTTTGCCATTTAAGAAAGCACTTTTCACATCCATTTGAAAAAGTTTTATGTTGTGAGAGCAAGCATAAGCTAATAAGATTCTAATAGCTTCTAGTCTAGCAACGGGGGAAAAAGTTTCACCAAAATCCAAACCTTCGACTTGAGTGAAGCCTTGAGCCACCAATCTTGCTTTGTTTCTCACAACCATTCCATCTTCATTTTGCTTGTTTCTAAAAACCCATTTAGTGCCAATGACATTATAATTTCTAGGCCTCTCAACTAGGTCCCAAACTTGATTCCAGGTGAAATTGTTCAATTCTTCATGCATAGCATTCACCCAATCCGGATCTCTCAATGCATCATCTACACGGTTAGGTTCAAGAAAAGATACAAAAGAATAATGTTCACAAAATGAAGCAATGCGAGATCGAGTTTGGACACCCTTACTAATATCACCCATAATTTGATCCACGGGGTGATCCTTTGCAAGAATATGATGAGTTCTTTGAAGAGCGATGGGTTCTTGAGTTGATGAAGAAGGTACACTTGATGAACCAACTTGATCTTGTTCTTGAGAATCATCGTTACTAGAATCTTGTACTATTTGTTGTGCTTGATCATTTGAGATAGAAGTTGAAGGATTAACTCTAATAGAGATAGAATGACCATCATCACTTTCATCTTCTTCTCTTGGTCTAACGTCACCAATTGACATATTTTTCATTGCATTTCTTAAACCATCACTTCTCACGTCATCAAGATTTTCTTGTTCATTATGAGACCCATTTGTTTCATCAAATTCAACATCATATGCTTCTTCAACAATACCATGTGTTTTGTTGTAGACCCGATAAGCCTTGCTACAAGATGAATACCCGAGAAGAAAACCCTCATCACATTTGCTTTGGAACTTTGATAACCGAGTTCCCTTCTTGAGAATATAGCATTTGCAACAAAATACTCTAAAATATGATATATTTGGTTTCCTTCCAATGAGCAACTCATATGGGGTCTTGTTATGGAATCTATGGCAATACAATCTACTAGATGCATGACAAGCCGTGTTGATAGCTTCGGCACAAAAACTATCGGAAACATTGTATTCGGAGAGCATTGATCTTGCCATATCAATCAGGGTTCTATTTTTCCGCTCAACAAGACCATTTTGTTCCGGAGTGTATTTGGTTGAAAATTCATGTTTGATTCCTTTCTCATCACACCATTCTTCAACTCTTATATTTTTAAATTCACTTCCATTATCACTCCTCACTTTCTTCACCTTGAGTTCAAATTCATTTTCGGCCCTTGTCAAGAATTTCTTGAATATCTCATAAGTATCAGCTTTGTCATGAAGAAAGAAAACCCAAGTATATCTTGAGTAATCATCCACTACAACAAGACAATAGCAATTTCCACCAATACTTCTATATGTTGTAGGACCAAATAAATCAATATGCAATAATTCCAATGGTCTTTCGGTTGACATGACACTCTTAGTGGGATGAGCATTTGCAACTTGCTTTCCGGCTTGACATGCACTACATAATTTATCTTTCTCAAACTTCATATTCTTCAAGCCAACTACTAAATCATGCTTTATGAGACGGTTGAGTTGTTTCATGCCAACATGACCAAGTCTTCTATGCCATAACCAACCCAATGATGATTGAGTGAACAAACATGTAGACAAGTTTGCCTCTTTAGTAGCAAAATCCACAAGATATACATCCTCATATCTAAACCCCGTAAAGATGTGATTTTTTCCATCCAAGCTAGTCACTACTACATCATCTTTAGTGAAACTACATTTATATCCAAAATCACAAAGTTGAGTGACCGCTAAGAGATTAAACTTGAGAGAATCAACCAACAATACTTTTGAAAGAGAATGATCACTTGAGATTGAAATTGTACCAACTCCTTTGACTTTGCCTCGGCTATTGTCACCAAAGATAATATCACTATAGCCATCCATATTCTCATCTAGAGAGGAAAACATCATCGGATCTCCGGTCATGTGTTGAGTGCATCCACTATCAAGTACCCAATGTCTTCCTCCGGACTTGTAGTTTACCTACAATAAAGAGATAACTCTTTTAGGTACCCAAACTTTCTTGGGTCCTTCAACGTTAGCAACCAAGACTTTTGGAACCCAAATGGCATTCTTTTTAGCACCATCTATAGGTATTCCAATAAATTTTGCACTAACATTGCCATTTGAATTTCTCATAAGAATGTAACTTGAATCAAAGGATATGACTTTCATGTTGGTACAATTCTTCTCAACATGACCAACCTTCTTGCATTTTTCACAATATGACTTACCACTACTCTTCACAAAGGTAGTTTTGGCTTGCACAAAAGCCTTCTTCCCTTTCTTAGGAATATATCCAAACCCTTGCTTGTTCAAGGTGAACTTTTGACTTGCCCAACAATGATTAAACATGGCTCTACTATCATAGCACTTTCTCAAATCCTTAGTCAAGCAAGTAACCTCTTTCTTTAACAAATCATTTTCCATAATGAGAGATTCATTGCAAGATGAGTCATCAATTTTGGTGCAAAAAGAGCTGGTAGAACTAGAACCACAAGGTTTATCATCAATTAAGTCACAACTCACACCAATGCTCAATGTTGCTTTTCTTTCATGATTAAGTAGGGCATTGTGAGCTTCCTCAAGCTTCTCATGAGTTTCTTTGAGATTCTCATGTGAAGTCTTTAGCTCCTCATAGGAATCTTGAAGAGAAGACTTCAACCTCAATTCCTTTAACTTGGCCTTTTCTTTAGTCATGAATTCATCGGCATCATTTAGTATTTCAACAAGATCATCATATGAAAGTTCATCAAGTTCATCATCTTGTTGTACCTTTGCACCACCCTTTGCCATAAGACAATGTGGTGTGGAGAGAAGAGATGGAGCCTCCTTGATGGCGATCCCGGCAACTCCCTTGGATGGCTTGTCATCATCATCATCATCGGAGCTTGCATCGGAATCCCACTCAACAAAATAAGCTTGACCATTCTTCTTCTTCTTGATGAACTTCTTCTTCTTCTTTTCATCACTTTTCTTGTCTTTCTTGTTCTTGTCATCTTTCTTGTTTGGACAATTAACACTAATATGACCCATTTCACCGCATTGGAAACAAGTCTTGTCCATAAAAGGATTTTTTCTTGATGATTAACCTTTCTTGCCAAAGTTTTTCTTGCTCATCATTCTATTGAATCTCTTGACAAAGAGAGCCATCTCTTCATCCGATTCTTCTTCTTGGCACTCACTTTCTTCTTCCTTTTTGCTATCTTGAGCTTTGAATGCCACACTTTTCTTTTTCATATCAATTTCTCCCCCATGAGCTTCATCTTGAGATTTCTTGAACATGTCATGAGTGAGAACTTCTCCCAATATTTGTGTGGGAGTTGCGGTCTTCACATTTGACCTTACAAGCAAGGTCACAATTGTATCATATCTTTCCGGAAGGCATCTAAGAAATTTGTGGTTGAAATCCGCATCCGGTACCTCAAATCCAAGTCCCTTGAGGTCATTCACAATGTCATTTAGCCGGTTGAACATCTCGGCTATACTCTCATCCTTCTTCATGGTAAATTCACTAAAATTGCCCTTAAGCAAATATAACTTGGCCTCTTTCACACTTGATGTGCCCTCATGAATTTCCATGAGCTTTTCCCATATGTCATGTGCATTTGTGAGACACTTGACTCTATTAAATTCGGTCACACCAAGGGCACTAAAGAGCACATTGACCCCTTGATGATTTAGTATCTCATTTTCCTCTTCTAGGGGTGTCAAATTTTTTGAGTCCAAAATGATATATCCATCATTTATCACTCTCCATAGCTTTCTACTCATGGCTTTGATATGAGCCGACATCCTAGTCTTCCAATAATCATAATTGTTCCCATCAAAGAACGGCGGCTTCCCAACATGAATTCCATTATCACTAGTCATTGTTCTACTCCAAGATGGTTAAATCCGCAATTAATGGAGTACTTAGCTCTGATACCACTTGTAGGATCAAGAACACCGACTAGAGGGGGGGTGAATAGGCGGTTTAAAACTAAAAGCAACAACACTAGAGAAATTTAATTAGTAACAAAAGAAAGTCCTATGTCATGCTACTACTATGTCTAGAAAGGTTTGCAACCTAGGGTGACAAAATACAATTCAAGCTCTAGTAAAGTAAATTTCTCAAAATAACAACAATTAAAGAGAGCTAGAGAGATAACCAAGCTTGACACACAAATTTATCCCGTGGTGTCGATGACTTGCCGGTCACCCCTAATCCACGTTGAGGTGGATTCCAAGAATCAACCACTCCTCTATCAAGAACCTCTTGATCTTGAGCCAGCTAGAAACAAGGAACCACTCCACACCTCGATTTCACTAGAGTTGCTCTTCACCACTCTGGTGAGGTGAGCACAAAACCTCTCACAACCGAAATCGGGGCTTCTCAACAATCTCCTTCAAGAAGCTCCACGAAATCACCTTCTCCAAGCCATCTAGGGAGCGGCAACTCCCAAGAGTAACAAGCCAATAATCCTTGATTGAAGATCCCCTAGTGCCACAAAGCTCAAACTCTTGATGCAATGCACTAGGAAGCACTCTCACTCTTAAAAATGCAAATCCTTAGCAAGTGTGTGAGAGAGAGGGATGTCTTAGCTCTAGAGGGTCAAGAATGCAGTCCAAATGGCCAAGAGAGAGACCCAAAGGCCGAGCATTGGGTATATATAGACATCCCATCAAAAACTAGCCGTTACAGTCTTTTCTACGAGATCGCGGACCGTCCGGTTTCAAAAACCGGACTGTCCGCCGTTATAAACCAGAGAGTCAGAGTGCATTTAATGCGTGTCAGAACTAGCCGTTACAGCCCTAGCGGACCGTCCGCTCCTAACCCGCGGACCGTCCGCAATTACGAGTTCCACAACTCCAGAGACATGAGAGTCTCTGGAACAGACTTGAAATTAGCCCGCGGACCGTCCGCCACCAAAGGGCGGACTGTCCGCCGTTCATCCTAGAAGAACAAGCAGAGACAACAATGTTTCTGGATCAAGTTATCAGAGAGCCTGCGGACCGTCCGCGCCACAGCCGCGGACCGTCCGCGGGCTACACAATTCAGACAGACCAGAGAACATCCTTTCTGGAACAAAAAAGAGTTAGAGTGGCGGACCGTCCGCCCAGGAGAGCCGGACCGTCTGCCAGCCACAAGATATTTCCATTTAGCCTTCTGAAACGGTAGCGGACCGTCCGCACCCAAGGGGCGGACCGTC